>NW_027466185.1:16915000-17145000 GCF_046127955.1 Nelusetta ayraudi | reverse complement strand
GAGAGAGGCAGGTGAGATTGGTGTCGGGGACGTGCAGAGGTCGTTCACAGCGACAGGATCCAGCCGAGCAGGGTCGTTACCGGGGAATCGGTCCGAGGACGAGGCGGGGGCAGGATCGGAGGCGGGCTGTTGTCGGCCGGGGAACGAAGGAGTACAACAAGGAGACAGGCGCTGGATTACTGGTGCAATGCAAAACAGATAATCTGGCAACGGGAGAACACGGGAGACTGGTTAATAAAGGCAGTGCAGATCAAAGGCTAAGATTGTTGGCTATCAAGATCATAGGGGCAGATTGTTGGCTATCAAGATCATAGGGGCAGATTGTTGGCTTGGATACCGTGACAGTAAACTCAGGAGATTTGGGAATGGACCAATGAAACGGGGTGCTAACTTGCGAGAGGGAGCTTGGAGTCTGAGACTTCTGGTGGAGAGCCATACTCGGGACCCTGGCCGGTAGGCAGGTCCCGGGACACGGTGACGATCAGCGTAGACCTTGTGCTTGGCCGCTGACCGAAGGAGTGGCTGGCGCGCCCAGATCCATACCCGTCGACATCTCCTGACTAGGGTGACCGAGTTTGGCTGGAGGTGGACGGACGGCTCCCCCTTCAGTTTCATTGGCTGGAGCGCAGGCAGCCCAGGCAGCACCTCCAGTGGGAAGAACTGCCTGTCTCTCAAAGTTCTGGATGGCTCCTGGTTCTGGGAACGCTGTAGTGTCAGACAAGGTTACCATCTGCAAACGGAGAAATGGAACTACACCATCCCTGCCTCATGATGATTTCTTGACAGTGCTGCTGTGTCAGGACCCTCCGGCTGTCCTTGAGTGTCCAGAGGACAGAGTCATCAACATCCAGGGAGCTTACTACCGGAGGCATGGCAACAACATCTGCACCCAGCGGGGCCAGTCAGATGGGGCAGTGGAGGAAGTCCTTCCCATTGTCCAACAGCTCTGCAACAACCGTTCGTCCTGCTCCTTCGCCCACCATGTCGACCCCTGTCCCTCCGTGCCCAGGTATCTGGACGTAGCCTTCAGCTGCGAAGACAACGTGTGTGTTTGGGGACGGGAGGGTCAGCGACTCCCAGCTCTCTGCCTCGTCCTCAGTCCACAGCCACACTGCGAAAATGGGTCGGCTGAATGGGAATTCCTGCTGGATGCCTTCGGGGTCCCTGCAGGCTGAGGGTGAATGGCTCCAGGTGAACCTGACCAAGACAAAGAGCGTGACTGGAGTTGTGATCCAGGGTTATCTAGGGTTGTCCCGGAGAAGACCAAAGGGTGACCAGCCTGAAACTCCAGCTCAGCATGGACGCAGCCACCTGGATTAACTACACTGCTGTTGGGCCGGCTCCGTCTGGCTTGGTGGACGGAAACACTCGGAACTCCTGGATGCTTGGGACGCCTGGATCAGCGAAGTACGTCCGCATCCTACCACTTAAGGCCAGGGGACAGGCCGGCCTCCGCCTGGACGTGCTGAGTTACTCACCAGACTCCGTCATCACTTGCGACCACGAGGCTGATCTGAAGTCTTTTACCAACACGATGACCGTCCACTGTCCAGCGGGCAGCAGTCAGCAGTCAGCAGTCCCTGAAGAAAAGCGTCGTAGCACGCAACAGCGTTCCAGCCGCTATCCGCCGCAGTCGAACGGAAGGCGATAGCATAGTCCGTTACCGACTGGTCGCCTTGCTGTAAACCCAGCAGCTTTTGGGCAGCCTCGGTCGTCGGTCGTGGTCTGACACGCCGCGCTCCTATTCTCCCACTCCGCAGCCGCCCAGGCTGCCGCCCTGCCGGTAAGGAGGGAGACGACGTAGGCCACTTCGGACCTCTCGGAGGAAAAACATGACGAGCGTAATTCGAAGTGGAGCTCGCACTGTAAGCGGAACTCTCGGAAGCTGTTTACTGGTGCAATGCAAAACAGATTATCTGGCAACAGGGGAACATTGGAGACTGATTAATAAAGGCAGTGCAGATCAAAGGCGAAGATTGTTGGCTATCAAGATAATAGGGGCAGATTGTTGGCTATCGAGATCACAGGGGCAGATTGTTGGCTTGGAGACCGTGACAACTAAGGCCGAAACATTATTGTTTTAACATCTGTGTCCAGGGCCGACCCAAGCCTCCATGGGGCCCTAAGCAAAATTTGATTTTGGGGCCCTCGATTTCAGCCAACAATAATTGTTGATCATTCACACACCTACAATGAGTTCAATGCAGCTCTGGCAGTGTTGTCTACATCCTATTGACGGCCTGACATGTCTTTACACATGTATGTATTACACGTTGAAATTATGCTGTTGCTGTATCTCCAAAGGTAAAATAATCAGAAACATAAGTAATACCAATGCAAACTTAACACGAATAATATCAATTAATGCATCATGGATCACGTGCATCCAGGGTGCCACATATGGTTTTCAATCTCAAAGGGCAGCACGTCCAGCTACAAGAGTGTCCTGGGGTTGATTTACACAACATTCCAAGTGATAGAGCACATAGTGAGGTATATCATCTAGTCTTACTGAAAGTAACAAAAATAAACAGGCAGACAATGTTCTTACTGTAAATGTGTCATCTGGTTTATTATTTTTGGTTTCAAAAAAGTGCAACAGCAAGGTGCAACAATAAGTTGTAGTGCAAGAACAACAAAAATGTGCAACAACAACAAATAACACTTATATAAAAATGATAAATTCAATTGTACAAGACAGAAGCTTTAGCTACAGAGGCATTAAGAATCACTAGGTCTACATCAGCAGCTGCACTCTGTTGAACGTGTGTTTTTGTACAATAATATATCTTTGATCATATAGAAATCATCATTTATCCATGGAAAAAAATATATATTTCTTTTTATTTCGTTTTGATTGCTCTTGGGGGCCCCCTAGTGGCCTTTGGGCCCTAAACCGTCGCTTACTTCGCTTATGTGTCTATTGCCTTTCACCCATGTGTTACTAAATGACACTTCTCTCCTTATGGGGAATAAAATAAAGTATCTTCGATTCAGTTCAATTCATTGTATAAATATAACATCAGATAAACAGGCACTCAAGAAAGTGGTGGACTCAATTGTAGGATAAATTTAGGAATTTGGTGGTGGGAGGGAATGATTGGTGCAACAATCATTTTCATTTCAATTAAAAAGAAAACAGATGTCGATGTAAATATGCAATTTTTTGTGCAAAATAAGTTTAACTGCGTAGGGGGGAAACATGGAATTGCTTAGGATTCTTCCCACAGTTCAAAGACCAGAGTATAAGACACATTAAATTGTGAGTGTGAGTCTTGATGGTTGTCTTCTTCTCTCTGTGTTGGCCTGCGTGGAGTCCTCGCCAAGCTGCCTTCATCCCAAAGTATCTGAGATAGTGAGTGCAGGATAGAGTGCAGGTGGGTTCATAGAAAATGGATACCCAATTTTCAAAAATGTCCAATGGTTCAATGCCAGCAATCTAATGTAATAGGGGAAGATGGTGGTGGTTTCAGGGGGCTGTGCTACATGGACTGCTCATCAGTACTCTTACGGCTCCATGGCAGCGCCTATCTGACTTCATCCTCACATCTTCTGGAAAGAACAGAAGGACGGTTAAGACTGCAGAATAATATTTTGTGACTCATGAAAGAGGTTTTCTGCAAATACAGGTATCGGCTCTTGTCTGAGTGTACTACACAATATTAGCTGTGTCTGTGACAAGGGTGAGCAAACGTTTTGACTGGTAGGGCCACAATAATTCTAAAATTTGCCCGAGGGGGCCGGAGCAGCAGCAGATGGATGGAGTTTTGGTGACCCACCTCATAGGAAGA
Source organism: Nelusetta ayraudi (assembly GCF_046127955.1). Classification (NCBI taxonomy): domain Eukaryota; kingdom Metazoa; phylum Chordata; class Actinopteri; order Tetraodontiformes; family Monacanthidae; genus Nelusetta; species Nelusetta ayraudi. The sequence continues at coordinate 17,141,209 of NW_027466185.1, read as the reverse complement.
AAATATATTAACATGGGATATTTGGAAAACGTGCTTTAATGTCAATTGAAAAGTTTACAACAAAATAAATGTCTTTGAAGCCCCATGATATTCAGCTCTTTATTGAGATGACTCACTGAAAAATGGATGAAATACAGCTATTTTGTGACTTAAGTAAAGTTTGGGAGGCTGAAATAAAAAGCCTTACTGGCCGCATACGGCCCAACAGGTAGACAATTGAATAGTGAATAAACTCACAATTAACAAAATCATTATAAATAAAATATAAAAAAGGACTACAAATTGATAAAAGCGAGTACATGTGCAGTGCAGCCTCTAAATTCTAACCATAAACTGTCTGTTTTCATCAATCACAGTAACTGGCAGTAAGAATATGTACATGGGTCAGTTGACAGTTGCTAAGATAATGATTCTGCCGGTGTGGAGGTCCCTGAGAGCACAGCAAAATTATTTTAGCATTCATAACAAAATTTACGATTATCGATTATCATATTTTCCACCGGAAGTAGCACAGTGACGTGTGTGTGTGTGTGTGTGTGTGTGTGTGTGTGTGTGTGTGTGTGTGTGTGTGTGTGTGTGTGTGTTTCTTTCGTTTGCGTTTCCCCCTGTTTAAACAACTTCTAGTATTACCTTCGCTGAGACAACTGGACTCACTTTCCCATGAGACCCCAAGACCGACAACGGCGGTTAAAAAAAAAAAAAAGAAAGAAAAAGCTTTACCCTTTCACCTTTTAAAGTAGGCCAATCACAGCAGGAGTTTTCCAGGAAATAGTAAACCGTGCGCTTTTTGACGGACGTGCTGTTCCAGCGAATGAAAACACTCAAACGGCCACAGCGGACCAATCAGGGAGACGGTAGGCGGAGCTAGTGTCCAACAGGGCACCCGAGGAGGAGGAGGTGTTCCTGGTAGCCATCTTGGATGTGCGGAGTGATTGTTTAGCGAGAAGAATTGACAAATGCTTTTAGAGAAATAGCCCGCACAGCGAATATTTTCAAGAGTTTCGAGAGTGGAGCAACCGGAGAAAAGAAGCCGCATCCCGGAAAAATCCAGGTAAATAAGTTGCATGCCCCAAAGTGATGAATATATGTGCTCCCGTCTTTCTCTTTCTTTTTTATCTGTCTCGCACACTCTCTACCCCTTCTCCAAATTGTCTCCCCACATCAAATATAGCGCAGCCGGGTTGATAAGCTGCTGCTTTTTAGAATGACAACCGATCCGTTCGGAGTCTTTGAGCGAACTCGGGAACGGAAACGCACAAGTTCTTCGCCTGCAAGAGCTGCCGCGTGTTAACTTGTTTGGCGGAGTTTGTTTTGACGTGTATGTTGCTCGGATGTTGGTGGTCGCAGGGCTGCTGCTGGCACAAGGTGATGATGATGAAGGTGATGGTGATGCCCGCATTGTTTATAAACATCCCGGGATAGCCCAACGTTAGAGCCGACGTCCTTAAAATAAATAAATAAATAAACAATGGAGTACGGTCGTGGACTGCAATCACGTAAAGCCTGTGAACATGCAATTGTAAAATGCAGGGGCAACTCTGTGAATAGAATCGATTAGAATAGACTATCGTCATTGTGACGTGCGCAATGAAATTAAAAAAGTGACAGACAGTCAGTGCATAGGAAAAACATGAAAACAATAAAAACATAAAAACGCAAGACACACACACACACACACACACACACACACACACACACACACACACACACACACTCCAGTCATAAATAATAATAAAAAAAACAAAACCAAACAGCCATTGTGATTGCACGATCCCGTGACCGTGCGCATGTGTTGTGTTGGGAATTGTTTTTTGTGGCATTGAGAAAGTGACCTCATCACGTCCAAACTGAGCTGCTGAGCGAGTGTGAGGCACTGGCTTGGCTGGGTCCACCCAACAACACATGTGTGCGGTGCACCTGTCTGAAGTGGGATCCATCAGTTTGGCGGTTTCCATCAGTTTGAGGTTGTGTTGTCGGAACAAGTTGTAACATGCAGGTGTGCTCTATTTTCAGCCTCGGTGGAAGGCTGAAAGTAGAGCACTCTAACGATGTCTATCTATCTATCTATCTATCTATCTATCTATCTATCTATCTGCATTGAATGGCTTTTTATCAGGTTTGAATATAGAACAGTGCATAATTTAGGATCATTAATCCCACCACTTCAGTGTAAGATAATACACTGTGGTCTGACTGTGTAGTCAATAACTGATCCTCTTCTGACCTGCTGCCGTTTCCTACCCAAAGGCACCAAGAACTGTACTGTCCACTCTTGTGTATGCGATGTGGAATGGACTTGTGTTAATACGACACGGTATTCTTGTTGCCTCGAAGCAAAGTTCAACTTCAGCAGAGCAGCTGGAACAGAGTAGGAAAGCTTCTTCTTCTTCTTCTTCTTCTTCTCACCTCTGTGACTGCTCCAATCCTTCCCCTCCATATTTTAATCACTTTAATCATAACTGGTTTTCATTGTTGTGTTTCTGTACATGTTTATGCAACTATTAACAATATCAAAACCCCATAGTGTTCAAATGAAAAAACAAATCAAGACTTGGATAAAAAGCAGTGGTCAACATTTCACAACCTGTGACTGAACTTGAAATGTTACACAGTATGTGCAAAAGAAAGTGCTTTGGTAGTGCATTAGTTTGTATCTGTGTCTGAAAAAAAAAACCAAAATGCTCCCGCATATCAGATTCAAAACCTGTTTCGGACCCACTTGCAGTTCCCAGAACAGAGTGCAAAGGATGATGGGCAAACAAGGGCCGACGAAAATGTGAACTTTCTGCTTGCGTCGTCTCTGCTCTTGTCTTGGATTTAAAAAAAAACAAAAAAAACATGACCGTTTCCTCGGCGAGAAACCGTTTGTTTGCAATGGTCATAGACTCACGGGCACATCAGGACGCTTCGTTTGAAGAGACTGCAAGTCGAGCTGATCAATCCTGAAACTTTTCTCTGTTTTTTCTTCTCTGCAGCAAAAGAAGGGATGAAGACATCATCCTAGTCGTCAGCCATGGCCGATAAAAGGAAACTTCAAGGTCAGATTTTTGTTTGTCTCATCGAGCACCGGAGCCGCCAGAGTTTCAACAACAAAACAACAACAACAAATTGAACAGATCCACAGGGCAAAGCACATTTGTTTTTGGCCATTCAGCTCCCTGCCGTGATCAGTGACATCACAATGCTCTGTATTTTTAGTGTTGCACGTTTTTGCTCAAACTTTCTTAAAAAAAGCACATCAAGCAGAAAAATCAACTTTTGTTTCTACGGCGCTGAATCAAAACCAAAGGCGTCTCAATACGCTTTGTACAATGAGGGGGAAACCAACTGGGCCCCTCCAGAGCAGCAGGGGGCGACAGTGGCCAGGAAAAACTGGCCACTGGCAGATCCAGACTCCAGAGGTCAGAGGTCATCTGCTTATGTCCAGTTGGGGTGAACAGGAAATACAAAAAATGTAGAGGGAGAGACCGAAATAAGAGTTGCAGGGTGAACAACAAAGCTCTCACAATGTAGATGTAGAGATATATAAATATATAAATATATAAATAAATAAATAAATAATTGAAATATAGAAATACAGAAAAGCACACTTAAGTATATGAGATATATCAATTTAAACACGTAGATGTACATAAATAAATGTTGTGTCGTATTCATCAAATTATTATGAAATATAAATAGACTTCAATGTAAAGCAGTGGGCTGGCTTGGCTGCTGTCCGTGTAGAATGTGTTTGTCCGTGTTTGGGAGGGTCAGAGGTCAGAGTTTGTGATGGCACAAGATCCGCTGTTAAAATCAAGTCCCGGGTCCTGATCTTGGTGGTGAAGATGAAGCGCCAGCACCAAGACTCTCAGGCGTCGCTGTCATCACCTGCCACACAGACACACAGAGACTGCGGCAGTATCTTGGCCTATGATTGGTAGCTCAGATGGAGAGCAAAAAGTGATAGAAGGTCCACCTGCACAGAGCAACATGCCCTTGAGTTGTTTGTGTTGAAGTTGGGAAAACAGTCCTCCTCTGTGTTATGTCATGCTCTTTGGTCTCCACAGGCTTTTAGAAACAAACCTGTTTCAAGTCAGGCTGCAACTTATTTTTTCAACGATTGTCTTCTTTATTTTTCACCGCCTGTTGTGGACTTCTGGTGAAGCTAATTTGCTTGAATCTTCACACCTGTGTTATACTGTTGTACTCTGACAGCATTTGTTCATAAGCAAATATATTAAAGTAATGACACATAAGACATTTATCTTCAACATATTTACATTATTTTCAAGTGTCAGATGTCATTGGTGTATTATTTCACAATTTAAAGGTTATATGCAACGTAAATACCCTAAACAGATCTCTTACATCTTAAATATTGAATTAATATGGCCTAAATAGCTCAGTTGATAAGTGGTAAGTAAAAAAGTGTTACAATTCAGTATAAACGCTAGTATTACAGCTGTAGTTGACTAATTACTGCCGTAAAGTAGCATTTACTGAAGTCAGCAAACGTTCGCTAAGCAAACTTGCTCTTTAGAAACTTTAGATCAGGCGTGGGCTAACTACGGCCCGGTGGCCATATGCGGCCCGTTAAGCTTAAGGAAGTAAGTGATGAAATAGCTGTATTTATTTCATCCATGTTTTCAGAGTCATTTCAACAAAGAGCTAAACACGGTGGGGCTTCAAAGACGCTGATTTTGTTGTAGCGCTCCTGTTAATTTTCAGTTGACATCACATCACATGTTTCTCCATATCCCATGATACATATTCTTCTCCTATGAGGTGGCTCAGTAAAACACTCCGCTTCTCCCTTTTTGTCCTGTCGTTGCTACCTATTGGCCTCAAATGGGGTGGATTTCAATCAGTTGCGCGCACCTCGTTCTCTTCAGTTGCGCAAAGCCAAAATAGGACCCGTGGCGTGATGCAGGGACCAACCTGCTTCCTCTCACTCGGATAAACAACTCGCATTGCCAGTGATGCTCAAAGCAGCTCGCAAGACGAGATTAAACGCACCATCTTTGTAACGCGGTAATGAACTGTTAATAAGACCGTCTGATGGAGTTCACTGAGCAGTAATTGTCGCTTTTCTTCCACTGTATTTTTTGTGTGGGATTATACTGTTGAGTCATTGGTAGATGATTTAGATAATGGTAGATAATTGGTAGACAGTTTGATTTATCAACAGTTTGAAGAGAAAGGGGATACAATACTTGCTCATATTTTCTTTTTTTTTGTTTTTTTGTTTTTTTGATTATTGGATTTGTCTCCTTCAAAAGTGATGCACACTGGTTGTGTTTCGACACTGCCAGACACATAGACGTCTTAGCTCAAGCTTTAACTTATTTTAAAGTTAAAAATCCGTCACTACACAGCCCGAACGTTTGACTTTGATTGTTTTTGGTAAATAAATAAAATGAAATAAAATAAAATAAAATAAAGTCATCCATGCAACGGTACAATTTCACAGATTCTGGATCAACTTTCGTGCTTTGAACACTTTTTCTGGCGCCAGCAGACAGGGTTGGCCCGTTCTCCATTTGGTCGTTAACATTAGAAACTGCGAGCCCATAACCCCGGGGAGGGCAAACTCTATGACTCGTGAGGCCACAATGGCTTCCAAAATTTGTCAGAGGGGCCCGGAGCAGCAGCAGATGGATGGAGTGTTTCGGTGACCCCCCCCCGCCTCATAGGAGGAAAAAAATCTATCATGGGATATATAGAAAACATGTTGCTTTAATATCAATTGAAAGTGAACAGAAGCATTACCACAAAATCAGTGTTTAGTGTTTAGCCCTTTATTGAAATGACTCTTGGAACATTGAAAAAATGGATGAGATGCAGCTGTTTTATGACTGACTGACTATTAATATCATTTGTTGGCAGGATTAAAAAGCTTCACGTGCTGCTTCTGGCCCTCCCAGGCCATAGTTCGCCCATGCCTGCCATAACCAGAGAATCTCGAGTGAGGTCTGAAACACGGCACAATACTTATCAGCGTTTCTCAACTGGTGGGTCGAGATCCAAAAGTGGGTCACGGAGCTGTTTTGTTTGGGTCGCAGCTTCGTGGGCAGTTTCCCATCTTTTTGTTTTTTAAAAATCCCTTTAATAAAATAAAATGGAAAAAAAAAAAAAATATATATATATATATATATATATACACACACACACAGACACATCTAGACAGACAATGTTGGACAATTATTTTGCAGGACACAAGTTAATTCAATAATTTCAGTCACAAATCCAACTGTTCACAAGAACAAGAAATATGTTGTTTTTTTCCCCTTATATACCAAGCAGCGATTTTCTTTTTTTTTTTATTTCTTTTAATTAATATATATTATATATATTATATATTTACAAAAAAAATCCACATTTTTGGCACTATACAGTTACTGTAATTATGCAAATCTTCCCACTGTGGGATTAATACAGGTGTTCTATTCTCTTCTATTCTCTTCTATTCTATTCATGTATTTACTAGACATGACAGAAAGTGGGCACGCATTCTTTGCTTTTTGTAGGATATATTTGAGTGCTGTGGATTAAATTTTGGTCACAACCACATGATGAGGACACAAAATGTGGGTCCTGAGCCTCCACCAGTTGAGAAGCACTGACTCAGGCCACCGACTCGCTGATCCAAAGCTCTTCAACGGCAGCTATGCATCCGTCTGGCAGAAAGTTTCCTCGGCGTCCCCCCTCGCTTTGATGCTATTTCTAGCCGCGGTTTTGTCACCGCCGGCTGAAAACTCCAGTTCCTTGACAGGATTGACGATCCTCCGCTCATCGCTCGCCGGCGTGACCCCCTCAGACAGAGAGGCCGTCGTATGAAAGGGAGAGAAAAGTAACTTCCCGAAAACGTCTCAGCGAAGAAGAAGAGCGAGGAGCAATTGCAGCTCGGTCGACTCGTAATGTATTATTACAGAGGAGGTGGCCTTTCATCTAAAAATAACCCAGCGGCGGCGCTATCTCCACATCCCCGCTGCTTAAGGTCAAAACTCGTGCAAAAGAGTTTTGCTTGCGCAACTATAAGACTGCTGCGTCTCTGTTGGCAACCGCACCGCATCAGCGGCGCAGTTCAGCTCCCCGCTGTCACTGCTAGCGTGATGCTCAATCCAAAGCCGGAAAAAAACAAAAAAAAAAAAAAACAGGGCGCTAATTATTATCCTGTTTTCTTGAGACTTAGAGAAGTTTATTTTCTTCGAATCGAAATGAATGATTAATGCAACAGTGAGCCACAGAGGAAGAAGAGGGAGCCTGAGAAATATTGGCGTTGTGGAGAAAACATTGGTGACGTGACTTCTGCTTAAAATGTTACCAGTTCATCTGATTAATAATGAAATAATAAAATATGGGCACATGCGCACTCGTGGACATACGTATCGCAATCATCAAAATCATTGTATATCACTAAATTCACATAAATCTCAATCTGCAAAGTGTATACACTGTACATTTCTATTTAATTCACTGCTAAGCTAACTAAGAGCGTTCACCGCATTTGTTGCTCTGTACTTGTGACACATGCAATGACACTAAAGTTTAATCCCATCTAATCTGCGTTTTAAGGGGACGTTGGACACAATCATGCAGATCTTGAGGCAACAATAGACCCATTTGCTGCTTTGTATTGTGCTGTATGACGTGAGACCGCTTCCACTTGTTATCTTCCAAAAGGTGTGAACTGCTTTTCACTGCAGACATTCGTTAGTGCTGGTCAAAGAACTTGTATGCTTTTGTACCACCAACCAAAATGCTCTCATGCCATGGAATAGCGGAAAATGAACATCTTTCAGTGCCAAATTAAAAAAGTCCAAGAAGGTAAATCTTTGCATCTGTTAGTCTGTTATCCTCTGGCACACGTGTGTCAAGATGTAAAGTCGCTGGCGATGGGCTTTCACATTATAGAAGCGTGACAATTGCGTCCCGCCAAAGGAGTCTAAAGTGTGACTCCACTTCATGAAGGTGGATCGAAATAATAAAGTGCAACATTTGTGCTTTCTGCTCCCTTTCATTCAGGAGCTGGGAATGTTTGTGTTGGTGTCTAATTGTTTTGTTTCAATGAATAAAATGTAAAAGGACGGAGCAGCAAAAGACGGGAAAAACAACAAACTTGATTTGGAGGAAATCCTGGTTTGAGTCACCTGTAAAATGCAAAATGAAAGTTTTGTTCTGGCATGCCAAAGTATTTTTTATATTTGGTTGGTTTTAAAACATCTGGTATCAAAATAAAATGATCCTACTGGAGCCAGTATGGGATTTGGCATCAAAACATTTTGAATGGTACCCAGCCTGAGACGTTTAACGATAGTAACTTTTTTTCCACAGCTCCCAGGATGAGTATCGTTTTTCCCACCGCGTTAACCTGCCGTGTTGTTCTCCCCTTTTCTTCTCCTCCAGGTGAAATAGATCGATGTCTGAAAAAAGTAGCGGAGGGAGTGGAGCAGTTTGAAGACATTTGGCAAAAAGTAAGCAACGGTCGTCTCCCCGTTCGCACACCAGTTGAATATTTGTCCGCGAGATAATGAGCCTCCAGTGTTTGAGCCGAGTCAGAAATCCCTTCACATCTGTTTGTTGGGCAGAGATGATGATGATGAAAATCACATTGTCCATACACAGGTACTACCCGAAAAATTACAATATCAAGTAAAAGTTTATTTTGGCAATTTAACATAAAAGAAAAAAACAACAAATTTTATTGAGCCATTACACGCATTATCTTAAGCAGTTCCTTGTTGTAACTTTGCTGATTAAGATTTTCAGCTTATTAAAACCACAAACCCATAAACTCAGAAAATTATTATAAAATTTGAGGGGTTTTTCTTTTAAGCTGCAAGACCTGATCAGCAAAATCCAACGAAATAAAAACTTGAAATATATTGATTTGCATATTATTCGTCTATATGATATGTCAAATTCACCTTTTAAGTTGCATTGCAGAAATACAACAACCTTTTCAGGATATTCTAATTTTCTGGGTAGTACCTGTAGATGTTAACTGTCCATATAGATTTCTTTTTGTAGGGTTTCCTCCCGTATGAATAGTTTATTTTGTTTCTTTCTTTTTTTTCTTTGATTTATATAAGTTTTTCTTCTCTATTGCACTACATTTTGTAATTGTCCCCAAAGTGGGATAAATAAAGGCATTCTAATTCTAATTTTATATATATACATATATATATATATATTGTTAGTTTGACTCCTAATTTAACCTTTTTATCCATTCAATTGATCCTTTTACTGTTTTCATAAGGCATAAATGCTGATAAAATTAGATTTTTCTTTTTCTTTAACAGTGCTCTTTATTTTATTGCATTTGACCTTGATGACTGAAAGGCCCCTCTTAGGTTTATTGACAGTTTAAACAAAGGTTAACTTAGTCAGCTTAACAGGAGGCCACTTTAACAACCTCTTTTTAAAGCAGCAATAAGTGTGTGTGTGTGTGTGTGTGTGTGTGTGTGTGTGTGTGTGTGTGTGTGTGTGTGTGTGTGTGTGTGTGTGTGTGTGTGTGTGTGTGTGTGTGTCGGCGTCTTTGTCGTCTGCTTTCTCTTTGTTCTCTCCTGCATTTATTGTGTTTCTATGATGAAAGTCCATTTGTCCTCCTCCCAAGCGCCTGATCTCATTCATCGCTCTTGCTTCTGCTCTCTCCTCTTGAAAGCTTCACAATGCAGCCAACGCCAACCAGAAGGAGAAATATGAAGCGGACCTCAAGAAAGAGATTAAGAAGTTACAGGTAAACACAGCGGCGCTTGAGAGTCGACGTGAACACAAGACACTCGCAAACTTTTGTGCACGTCAGAGGGAAAATTAGAACCGTGCCAAAGTAGTCTAAAGTGTGGCTCCACTTCACTAAAGGTCCTGTGTGTGTGTATAAATTGAATGGTTTTTCTTTCATTTTCATGACTATTTACTTTGTAAATTGTCACTCAAGACATCAAAACTATGAATGAACGGATGGAATATGTATTAAACAAAAAAGTATGAAATAACTAAGTTTCATATTTAGATGATCTAGAATAGCCACCCTTAATATAAATAATATATAAAGTATTATTTTTTTTTGCCACATTAACCCACATATCTTGGGTATATATTTTATGTGTAGAAATCTACAATGTAGAAAGTGGTCAAGATAAAGAAGAGATAGGTGTGTCCAAGCTTTGGACTGGTAGTGTATATATTTGGCCTGATTTATAATTTTTATATTGGTAAAAGCATAATATACCGTAAGTAAGTAATTTGGTTTTTCTACCCTTAGAATGATTCGCGTACACATAAGAACATAGTTCAAGGGTCTAGTCCTCAGTTGGCGGCCATTTTGCAGTACCATATTTCCAAGGAAGCCTGGTGTGCACAATCTAATGTAGTTCACTGGCAAGCTCGGGAGAGGGAGGACGAGCGAAAGAGCGCCGCAATCTAGAATGAAACCACTAGATGTTGCTGTTTCTTCTCCAAATCTCCAAATATTACACACTGAGTCTTTAAGGTGGATCACAGTAAAGTGAAACGCAACATTTGTAGCGGCAAAGGAGGGGAAGGCAACAAACTGGATTTGGAGGAAATCCTCATTTGAATCACCAGTAAAATGGAAAATGATGGTTTTGTGCTGTCACTGTGTGTATTTTTGTTGAAATTGGTTTTAAACCCGGTTTTACCAAGGATACAAAGGTATCAAAATTAGCATTATTTAAAAAAAGTAATAATAATTTGAATGGTACCCAGCCCTGCTGATCTCATAACAACAGTCAAGGAACTGTAAGTGCTTCCTTTTGTTTGCAGGAAGCCTCCATAACGTTTCATTTCACGCTCATCAGCACGTCTGAGTGTAAAAAGCAGAGTGGACTTTTTTTTTGAAGAAGTGTAATTATTAAAAAAAGAAAACGAAAGATGATGATTTGACAGCGCCACACTCGAGGAGATGTGTCACAGGGATGAGTTTGTTTGTGTTTGGCTGCATATTAAATGTCGCAGTGGTCAGCCAGAGGCGGCCTGCGCTGGCTTTCTGTTACCATGAGGACCAAAAAAAAAAAATCCAAGCCAAGCTTGCAGTTGGCCGTCCATGGCCGCTGAAGAACAAGTCTCTGCGTGAAACCACTAATGTGTCTGTATCTCTTTCTCTGCCTCCCCCGCTCCGCTTCTCTCCCTCTTCTCCTCCTTCTCCTTCTCCTTCTCCTTCTTCTCCTCCTTCTTCTTCCTCTGGTCCCCCCCAGCGTCTTCGAGACCAGATCAAGACGTGGGTGGCATCCAACGAGATCAAAGACAAAAGGCAGCTGGTGGAGAACCGCAAACTCATAGAAACGGTGAGTAAGGAAGCGAGCGAAGGGAGAGGTAGGCCGCCGCCGCCGCCGCCATGTTCATTATAACGCTCCCTGCAGGAGCTGCTCGGCTCTGGAGGATTGAATCAGTCCGGAGACTTTGGAAAGTCTTGAAAATTGATTTTAAAAATCAAAAAACAACAACATCTAACTACCAAATAATAGTGATGATTTCATGGGATTTCCATCAAACTAAGAATTTTAACTTTTGCAAGGATAATTTCTTTCAACCATCTCAAGCTGTGCGTTTCCATGACAGTTTTTCACAGAGTAAAAGCGATATTTCAAAAATTTCGACAAAGTACCTGCGATTGCAGGTGTTTCCATTGAATGGTGCGGAGTGCATAAGCCGTAATTCTCGTAAAATTTCTTCCAGTGAGATTTACTAGAATCACGTTTACTTTTCTTTGATTACGTTTGTTTGTTGTCAAGTTATATTTTTCTCTTCGATTACTTGGAAAAAATGTTCCGTCTCCTCCTCCGTCTAAACATAACACCCCACTTTCACTGGTCAGTGAGCTGGTCACGTGACCCCGTGCGTCACGTCCGACGTGTAAATGCTGAAAAAGTGTTTCCATGACACCTTTGCGAGATACCTCTGTGTGGATGCGTAGGTTTTGGGAAGCAGGCCTGTCATGAAATTCAAAGTTGTCTTTAAACGCATCGCACTTGGTGTCGATGTGTTTAAAGACAACTTTGACCAATTTGGCGTCGACAGCAAAAGATGAAACTCAAAACTCCCCCACCAACTAACACGCAGATTAATTATTTTTCTGATTGACCCTTTAAACATGGAGCTTCCCCCACCAGGGCGTCGCTACATTGTTCTCCAGAGAGAGTTTGGTGGGGGGTAACAGGCAGAGACTCGGGAGGCTGGTTTCAAATCCATCATCTCTTTACTTCAGCATAAGTACCCATTGCCTGCCTGGCTGTGTGGCTGCCTGGTGGTGCAGCCGCATGAGACTCTGATGAGGGTATTGAGTGGAAGTGAATGTGAGCCACCTGCCCACACAGCGAGGGGCTGCGAGCGACTCGCCAAATCCCTCCGGTTTTTCATCCCTGAAAAGCCACTTTGTTGGACTTCCCGCCTGGTTTGGTCGTTCGGCGGTGATTACAGGAAAGACACGCAGTGTCATAATTCCTGCAGGAAACTATTAGCTTTTGTTTAGAATGTCTCTTGTAAAAAAAAAAAAAAAAAAAAATTGGAACATCAAAATCTCTTCCATGTTTGCTCAAAGAGACAGGACGTGACCCAGAGAGATGAGTCAGGACTTGTAAAACGAATGTTACAATTTGCAGTCACATCCTCGGGGGTCTCTGAGGATGAGGGACATGTCTGGGTAGGGGTCGGCTGTAATCACCGCTCCTCCTCTTACCGTCTCAGTAACAGCCAATCTCCCCAGTGTCTTCTCCTGCGCAAGGCCTCCTTTTATTTTTGCTCCGTCGAGCTGCTGGGCTCCATCGGCGCCGAGTTGGTTTTTAAAAAAAGAAGAAGAAAAAAAAAAGGTGTCGGTGAAGAGAACCGAAGGCTTCATTTCACATGATTTCACCTCACCCGCTCCCTTTGTGAATGAGAGTATGAGGCGCCTTTTTGTAGGGCTGGGTACCAATACCAATGCCAGTACCAAGGTACATTTACAGTACCGACTGAAATGTGAGAAGTGTGAAGCTTTGCATGTTTTCTTTCACATGACTCAAACACTTCTAGCTGCTTGTGGCTAATTTCGCCTTTTCTCATAAAGGTTTGTGCAAATTCCGCAATACCGCAGCAGTTTAAGATTAATCCATTCAATATGTTTAAAGGAATGAACCACTGCCTTGAAGACAGACAAGACAAGGAGTTCGGGAACCACTCGGAATAAAAGCTGACCAGTTAAACCAAATGTGTCGATTGATACCGTCTGTGCCGCTGTGTTTAACACGTGTTTTTAAATCTATTATTAGTGTTTATATAACAGGGGCTATTTTTCGGAGCGACAGCCAAATTTTGAGAACTTCCTGAATCCGCTCAAGGTGACTTTTTTTTATGATGCGCTGTTTCCATGTGTAAGTAGTTAATTTACCGCTGCAATGTGTGAAAAAAAAGCTCTTTTTAAAGCCTCTGTTGAACTATTACTAAGTTTCCTCTTCCGCTTGTGTGCATTTGTGCCGTTGCAGCAAATGGAGCGGTTCAAAATAGTGGAACGCGAAACCAAGACGAAAGCCTACTCGAAAGAAGGGCTGGGCCTGGCCCAGAAGGTGGACCCGGCCCAGAAGGAGAAGGAGGATGTTGGGATGTGGCTAACGGTGAGTTTGGCAGAATCTTTGTGAAGTGTAGAACAAGTTCAGCTATTGTTTTACAGCTTAAACACACAAAAACGCTGGTGCCCCATGTTTCCATTTGGGGATTTAACTGCAAATTAACAAGGCTGTAAAGTGTACAAGCTTATTTTTTGGGGGAGTTGAAATATGCTGTTTCCATAAAATTCTAATTAAAATGATATTTTTCTCAACACACATGTAAAAGTTTTATGGCGATGCTTAAATAGGCACTTGCAGTCACGTTCGGCTTTTGTTCTCCAATACTCCTGCGTCTGTCAAAGAGTCCATCTGCATACAATTAAATAGTAAAAGGTGATGTTTTTTTGTTGCACGCTTGGTGAATTTTGATTTAGATTTTTTTTACAACAGGTAATAAACTGAACTGCTTTGGCCCTTGAAGCCCTTTTGTTGCCCATCCAAAAGATTTCTTCTGCTGCTCCGCTGACAGGGAGGAGCCCTGATTTGAAAGTGATTTCAAAATTTCACAGCAAGATTTCTCTCCTGTAGTAATTTTGCAGCAGTGTGGTTCAGTTTTCTTCAGTAATCAATTCACTCAAGAGTGATTGTTAATGCGACATATCCCCATACGAAGGGTTGCCCAAAAACCTTCTCCCGCTACTGTTTCTTCTGGGGTGGCAGCAGTGCGCCTCAGTACTTTGGTGCGAGTGAAAGCAACTCATCAGTGACTTGAACCCTGTGCCTGTTTTCCCCAGAACACGATAGACACGTTGAACATGCAGGTGGACCAGTTCGAGAGCGAAGTGGAGTCACTCTCAGTCCAGACGAGGAAAAAGAAAGGAGATAAGGAGGTCAGTGTTGCACCACAAGCACACACAGGCGCACACACACACACACACACACACCCCTGATCTTTGCGTTCTTCAGTTCAGTTCAGTTTCAGTTTATTTTACAAATCAATTGAAATATAAACACAAATAGCATTCAGTCAAAGTACTTTTATAAAAGTGGAGCTCCCCAGAAGATACCAGCAGCTTATGAACAGGGGCCCAGACACCATACAACAACCATAAGTCACAAATCAATTCCCCCATTTCCACCCAATCCAACCCAACCTAAAACCCAACACTTCCTCAGATTGCCCAGATACAAAGATACTCACACAGACACAACACATCAGATACAGGTGCATGAAAATACCTACATACCAACACTCCTGTGTGCTCGGTTCTTCCGGAATCTTTTCTCCCTCTATGGGGGTGGGGTTACTCTTTATCTCCCTCTCTCCTCTCCAACCGAGCGGTCGGTCGGTCGGTCTGTCTCCCTCCTCTTTATCGCCTGCGTCTGCCGTGATGAGGATAAACCTCCCTCACTTGACTTTTTCTCTCTGAATTCCTCCCCTGAAGCCTGGCGTGGAAGAAGTTCTGATGTTCTCGTGTTATTTTGGATGATTTGAAGCGGGCAGCCTCCAGCCTACGGCCTCTTACCTTTTTACCTGCGATGTTATGTCACCGCAAGATATTTGCGGCCGACTCTTTCGGAGAACGAGATCGCTTTCTCCATCAATTGCGAAAGACCTTTTTTTTTTTTTTATTATTACTATTTGTTAAATGAGACTCGGATGGATTTATTTTTGTCTAATGCCTGTGCAGTTAGTTGAGCCAGCCAAAAGCGTAGGAGCGCATCCCTCTGGGCAGGATCTTATAAGACATGTATCTGTGAAGTGCTGGCGTGACTTTCAGTTCTGTGAGTTGCACGAGGCAAGGAGGAAAAAAGTTAAAATACTCTTTACCGTCTGCTTCTGTCTACCGACGTGGTGCCTGACATTTCAGTCACGCGATGGGATATTCCGAGTGGAGCCATCTTGAAAAACTCAAAACAATAGTTGAAAAGTTGTCTTGAAGGTTGAAGGTTTGTCTCTGACCAATCACCGTGCTTAGCTGCGGTTCAAAAGCAGGAAGTGACTCCGGCTGGAACTTCGGTACATTTGTGCCACCGCCCGAAATTGCTGTGGTTCTACCGAATGTCTAAAAATTAATCATCGCTCGGTGCTCGCAGGCCACAGTAGTTCACTGACAAAATTCCAATGTCCTAGAAAGCAAATATTGATAAGGATCAACAGTCATTGTGTCAGGATCTGAAGACGCTGGCGGTTGGCATTTTAGAAGCGTGAACCTAAGAAACCGCAAACTTTTGCCTGACGTCTGAGTGATGCGTAACGCCAAAGGAGTCTGAAGTGAGGCTCCACTTCATTTCAAAGTAAAGTAAAATGCAACATTTGTGCAAACGACGTCGCGCCAAAGGACGGGGAAAAACTTGATTTGGAGAAAATCCTGATTTGAATCAGCAGAAATGAAAAATGGAAAATCAAAGTTTGGTGCCGTCACGGCAAGATATTTTGGTATTTGTTCAATCTGGAAAAAATGCTTTTTGGGCCCATTGTTTTTTGTTTTTTTTTGCTGCAGTACCACAAAGTGGCCACTGGGAAAAATCAGCGTGCTGATTGCCAGCCTGGTATCTTGTTGTTATAATACGTCCATGGTACTAAGTCCTTAAGAGGATTTAAGTAAAAGAGCGGCGCAATCTGAAATGCAACCACATGATGTTGCTGTTTCTTCTTAAAAATCTTCAGATATTACACACTTAAACCTTAAATTTAAACACCTTTTTATTTCAAATGTTACAGCAGGGACACTGCACTATCTATTGGTGTTATTAGCATCTGGTCTTTTAAGTGCTAAGCTAAGTGTAAGGCTGATTAATAAATTACAAATACTCCCCGACCACAAACATGGTGTTTCTGTCATGAATTAGTGAAAAACTCATTCATCCAACGACCCTCCTCGTGCTGCCGTCATGTGCCAACGCAGCACCCACACGCGTGTTGTCGTGACAAAACATGTGACACGCTTCCGCTCGGCTGATTTCACTGACCTCGGCAGGACACTGCGCGTGGAAAAACATTCGGCCTTTTGTGTTTCTCAGCGGCAACAATCAACTAGTTCAGCCAGTGTGCGAAGTGACACAGTTACTCACTGGCTGTGCTCGTGGGCTGCAGGAGGCGTCCGTGTGTGCCCAGTTTGTGCCAACAGCTCTGAGAGGCCGAATATATAGGGAGACGTACAGAGTTAACACAACAAAAATACAAAATATATGAGACCAAAGTGCTTCAAAATATGCATGAATTAACAGCTGAGAATTACAATTAAATATTGAAGGCAAGAAGTGGTGGTGTGGCGATGTTATATAATGCATAAAGCCATAAAGTGCACATGTAGCGCCGCCTCATGACCTCACCCTCTAAAATTTATGGACTTCCTTTTCTCATTATTAACTCTGACTACTTTATGGGCCCTCCATGTTAACTTTTTAAGGTTTCACTCAACATTATTGATTTGGGTCGTGGTATGTTTTGCATGTAAGGTCCAGTGTGTATTGATGAAAGCTTAATATACTGCCCATAAATGCATAACTTATAGTGTATAATCGCAGTGCAATGAAAGTCATTTGGTTTTCCGAACTTTTGGATTGGTTTTCATAGATAAGAATATACACAGAACAAGGCTCTTGCTCCCAGTTTGCTGCCATCTTGCACTGCCATATTTCTAAGGAAGCCTGGGGTGGACAATCCAGCTGCCTGACAGCGCATTTTGTAATTAGGGTGAACACTCTCGTCCTCAAATAAACCAACAAAGAAGAAGGTGGACGAGGTATCCAGGTTTGGGTGCGCAGGCCACCGTAGTTCACTGGCAAGCTCAGGAGAGGGAGGGCGGGAGGGTGAAAGATCGCTGCAATCTGAAATGCCACCACTTGATGTCACTGGTTTTTCCTTCAAAATCTCCAATTTCCATATTATACATTTAACCTTTAAATCCTCAACCTGCTGAATATGATGATTTAAGTGTATTTGAATCATGGAGTTGACCACAGATAATTCTAAATCTTCTAAAAGATTTCTGGTACACCTATGTTATGAGGAGGAGATTTCTTGACCAAAGTGAGTCTTCTGTTGTTATGAAGCTGCTGTTTACGACCAACACATTTCATGTATTTGAATTTAAAAAAGTCAATGTTTTCCGCTGATTGCGTCTTGTACAGAAGCAGGACCGAATCGAGGAGCTGAAGAAGTTCATCGAGAAGCACCGTCACCACATCAGGATGCTGGAGACCATACTGAGGATGCTGGACAATGACTCTGTGCAGGTGGATTCCATCAGGAAAATCAAGGTTTGTTCATCTCCTCATTAAACCGGCATTATCTTCCCGCACAAGAGAGGCTGTTTTCAATTCATGTTTGTGTTTATGCCATCCGTTAAAACCTGACAACAGCAGCTTGTGTCATGATTTGAATGAGTCAATTTGAAGGAAAGAATTATGAAACGTCCTTAAATCTTTAGAATTTTTTGAATGGAAATTTAACAGCACTATCAAACAATATAAGTCATACATGTAACTACATAAACACAAAAGAAAATACCTTCTTGTCTTTAATCTAAAAAATTAGAAACTCGAAATATTAGAAATATTTCAGCACAAGACTTGAGTAAATCTGAAACCTAAAGTCTTTTTCCATAGCAGGCTGAGTAATAGATGGTGTGTGCTTTCTCTCTGTGTGAAGGACGATGTGGAGTACTATCTAGACTCATCGCAAGATCCAGACTTTGAGGAGAACGAGTTCCTTTATGATGACCTGGACCTGGAAGACATCCGTAAGTAGACGCAGAGCTGAAATGAGAGGGATAGTTCCGTCCCGTATTTATTCCTCATTGCCATGTTTGAATTTCACACAGTTAAAGAATATCACCCAGTGAAAGTATTTTGTAGCGTAGTGCTGAATAAAAAAAAAAAATCATCCACTTGTCTCTCAACAGCGCCACCTGCATTTGTTGCTCTTGCAAGATCGCAGAGCTTGACTTGCCATGCCATAAAATGTTCAATAATTAATTAGCTTAAAAAAAAAAAAAAAAAAAAATATATATATATATATATATATATATATATATATATATATATATATACATATGTGTGTGCGTTTATAGATATGTGTAGTGTATGTATATATATATACATATATATATATATATATGTATATATATAAAATAAAAAAAATGTATATGTATGTATGTGAAAAAACCCAAAATGAAACAGGATAACAGGACGGCCAGACTTTCACAAACTTTCTCTTCAAGGCTTTTAAGATGTTGTAGCATCAGCGGCTGTTTATATCAGCGTCCATACTGCTGCTCGTGTTGCCCACCGCCTCTGGAGTTGCTGTCCAGTGTTTAGTCGGTGCTTTTGGACCCTCGCCTGTGTTGTTGAACTCTTTGCTCAACTGTTGGCCCCCTGCAGCTCAGACTCTCGTCGCCACCTCGCCGCCAGGACACTCGCACTTGGAGGACGAGATCTTCCAGCACTCCAGCAGCACGCCCACCTCCACCACCTCATCCTCGCCCATCCCGCCCTCGCCCGCCACTTGCACCACGGTAAAGCCAAAAAAGAAATTAAACATTTTTTTTGTTCCATGTCTGTTTGACATGTTCAGCACAGGGTAGCACCAGTTGTGTCTGTATTTTTCATGACACACAGTAAAACAGTCATTTAGACCTTCAGGCCGTCAGAGGTTATCTGCTCATTTTGCTCTGAAAAGTGAAAGTTGTAAAACTACAGTTTTGCCACGAGAAACAATCCACTGTCAGCCCTCTAAAGAGAGCCGTTAAATTTGGCACAACTGCCGTAATAATGTATTATTACTACAATTGCGTCGTTTCGGAACACAAATGTCGGAGAACGACTCCTGCGTCTTTTTGTCGAGCCCTGCGTCTGCTCTCATTGTCGTCATTATATCATCGGTTCGTCCTCAACACCCACGTACCCGTTCATTAAGAGAGCAGTTATTATAAATCCAGCGTGTCTGAATAGAGGGCGTGGTTCCGTCAAACGCCCGCTGTCACGCCAGCGAGTGAAAGCAACGGACTGTGCGCAAATGTTCCTGCGATTCACGGCAGGTTTACCTTTAAATGAGCCTCTGGAGGTTACCGGTGTCGTAAAGAACTTTTTTTTGTCATCAGTTTCTTATTGTGTGCCAGCAGGGCCATGTTTTTAAAGATTGTGTGTAATATTTGGAGATTTTTAAGAAGAAACAGCGACATCGAGGGGTCACATTTTACATTGCAGCGCTCTTTTACCTAAGTACCTCTAGGGACTGTACCCTCCCTCTCCCAAGCTTGCCAGTGAACTACGGTGGGCTGTGAGCACAAACTCGTCAACGTTCTTTTTCGTTGGTTTATTTGAGGGTACGAACGTTCATCCTAAATTCTAAACGCTATCAGGCGGGCTGGACTGTCCGCAACAGGCTTCCTTTAAAAACATGACGGTGCAAGATAGCAGACAATTAGAAGCCAGAAGCATCGTTCCCTGTGCCCTGACCTTCCTCTCGATGTTGTGCTTTATAGGAAAACTCGGAAGATGACAAGAAGAGGGGTCGATCGACAGACAGCGAAGTAAGTCAGGTCAGTCTGAAGGCACCTGCTTGTTAAAAAGAAGTCAACCATTTTATCGCAAAATGTTTTGTACCTCCATCCTCCTCAAAGTGGGGTCTCGCGGGACGAGATTTGACAAGAATTACGGCCTGCAAATAACAATTTTACTTCTATTAAAAAAAAACTGAATGGAAATGCAGCTACTGACGTATCAGCACCCTTTGTGACCTCACAAAGTGCATATTTGTTGTAAAGGATGGAATCTTCTCACCTCGTAAGGGTGCATCGAGACTGAATTCTTACTCATGATTTGATGCGTTTGCTCCTCCTCAGTCGCCGGTGAAGAACGGAAACCCCTCCTCGTCGCTGTCCTCGTCCTCCTCCTCCTCCTCGTCCTCTTCGTCCTCCTCCTCCTCGTCCTGCTCCTCCTCTGCCTCCTCCGTCTCCGGACTGACCTCGTCCTCGCTGGTCTCTATGGCCACCATCGCCGGTGGAGGGGGGAGCAGCGGCACCTCGGTGAGCAACAGCCATCATCACACCAACTCAGGGGGTCTCCTATCCAGCACGTCGGCCAGCAGCTACAGCAACGTCACCCAGCAGCAGCCGCCGCACCTGTACACGCATCAGCAGCAGCAGCAGCAACAGCAACAGGCCAAAAACTCTGTCAGCTCCCCAACCGCCTCCAACTCCATGCCACCCACTAGCAGCAGCAGCAGCAGCAACAGCAGCAGCTACCTGGTCTCTGCCTCCTCTCCCCTGGACCCCAGCAGCAACAGCAGCAGCAGCAGCAGCACTCAGGGGCTTCTGACCTCCAGCGCCCCGTCGCAGGCTCTACCGGGGCTGCCGTCCACCTCCAACAGCCTGGGCCTGGGCCTGGGCCTGGGCCTCTCGCTGGGCAAAGTGGCCGCCAGCAGCTCAGCGTCGGCCGGCCTGGGCCTGTCGGGGATGCCGGCGTCCCTGAGCACCATGGCGAGCCTCCTCTCGGGCGCCACCCAGACGGCGCCCTATGCCCAGGCGGCCGGCTCCAACGCCATCGGCTGCGGCCTGCCGGGCTCCCTCGGGGGCGTCACGGTCGGCGGGCCCACATCCTCCACGGCGGGCCTGCTGGGCTCCTCGGCGCCCGGCGGGGGGATCCTGGGCCTGGGCGGCGGAGGTCCGTCCTCCCTCATGTCGCTGAGCCCGGTGGGTGGCGGGCTGGCGCCGGGCAGCAACGTGGGCGTTATCGGGAGTAACGTGGGCAGCTCGGGATCATCAGCGGGAGGCGGCACGCTCCCCATCAGGCCGCCGAGCCAGCAGAAGCCAAACGGTAGCACCAGTGAGTCACTCTGAAATGTTGGTTGCGTCTGTGGCAGGAGTGGGCAAAGTTTTTGACTGGTGGGGCCACAGTGGGCTCTATTATTTGTATAGTGTTTTGTCGAGAGAGTGTTATTTTATGACTAACTTACTATTAATACCATTTCCTCAAGTTCGGCGGGCCGGATTAAAAAGATCAACGGGCCATGTATAGCCCCCCGGGCCGTAGTTTGCCCACGCCTGGTCTTTGCTTTACTTCAAGTCTGGTTGTTTCCTCTCTGTCAGACACACGGGTGTTCCATCAGTTAAGAACAAGCCAGTGTGTCTGATAGAGAGGAAATTACTAACTTACTACTTAGAGCACTAGTGAGTATCGGACAAGCTGCGAAATGGACTGATTTAACAGGACTGCTGCCAATTTCTCGCAGAAAACTCTTGTTTGTCACTCAGAATCGTAGCACAACCTGAATTTTGACTCTCCATCATGTTCGGTTATTTCGTACTCTCTTAGGTTACAGTGCTATAGTAGCAGACAGCACGTCCGACTCCGCCCTCAACAGTGCCAGCCAATCGCAAAGCAGCCAACCCTCATTGTTGAACTCCACAGCCAATCAGCCGTGAGTATGACGGAGCACGATTCGCAATTGTCTTTCGCGTCAGAAATCCACCGTGCAGTTGAAAAGAAAGCTTGACCCTACGACTTTATAGTGTGTAACATTTGAAGATTTGGTGCAGAAATGGCGACATCAAGTGGTTGCATTGCATTGAGATTGCGGCGCTCTTTCTCCTGCGCTTGCCAGTGAGCTACTGTGGCCTTTGCACACAAACCTGGATGTCCTATCCACCGTCTTTGTTGGTTTATTTGAAGACATTAGTGTTACGAAATAAATATACATATTTATGTGTATGTGCATACATACATACATACAATACATAGTACACGTACATACATGCATACATGTATGTATGTGTACTTGTGTATTATGTACTGTGTACTATGTGTATATATATATATGTATGTATATATATATATATATATATAAATATATATGTATATATATATATGTATATATATGTGTATATATATATATATATATATTTATATATATATATATATATATATATATATATATATATATATATATATATATATATATATATATTTTTATATATATATATATATATATATATAAGCCAATTCCATTAATCTGCATAAGCAACAAAAAAAAAATACCTAAAAATATATTTCAAAATGTTTAATTTTTTTTCTCATTATTATTAACAATACCGTCTCTACTCTCCATCTCTCCCATCCACCGTCCTTGTCGTCCCGTCCCCAGGAAGGACACTGGTCCCAGTCTACTGGGGTGTCTGACTCTGTCCTCCAGCTCCCCGTCTCCGGCCTTCTACAGCGAGGCCAAAACGGCGAGCACCAGCAGCCTTCTGAACGGGCCTCTCTCCTACTCGCAGTCCTCCGACATCATCAAGGTGAGAACACGAGGGCACCAGGCTCGCTCTGCACTATTTTTTGTTTTGTTGTTTCAATGTGCAAAAAGACGTTACAGTGATGTTTTAAACTACCCAACGCGCCATTTTTACTGGTCAGTGAACCGGTCACATGACCCCGAACGTCACGTCCGCTGACGCATAAATGTGCAAAAAAGTGTTTCCATGACACTTTAGCGATGTACCTCGAAATGGATACGTCTGGAAAAACCACCTCATGAAAGCGTCGAAACCTTTCAGCCACATTTGAGAGGTTTTTCCAAGTGTGGTGTGCAGTTGTGAGCATTTGGGGACTCGAGACTGATTCTTGGAGCAATACAGTACATCACAAAAGCACGAGAAACCTTTGAAACAGCCGTCAATAAACATGCAGGCGCGAACAATGCAGGTGCTTTTTCCCTCGTCTTCAATTTAGGATTTGTTGACACAATACTGAGGTTTGTTTGCAGGCTGTATTATTTACAAAGGCAACTTGATATCCTTGATGTCTCTCAATCCCCAGCAGCCTGGCAATTTGTTGGAAACCACTTGCTCGCTGGAAATTAATCAGTGCTTCTGACGGTGAAATCCGAGCGCTGACTATTTGGTCTAATTTGCGACTGTTAAGTAGTCGGGCCAAAAAGAAAAAAAAAGAAAAAAGAACTGTCCTGGTCTGCTGATGAATTTTCACCGATCTACACTGAAGCCGTGTGTGTGTGTGTGTGTGTGTGTGTGTGTGTGTGTGTGTGTGTGTGTGTGTGTGTGTGTGTGTGTGTGTGTGTGTGTGTGTGTCTTCAGTATATTTTATTTGTACTTGTCTGTGTGCAAGGCACCGACGACTTGATTTGTTCCTCTGTGCGCCAACAGCTTTCAGCTGACCTCTCTTTGATCACACGTCTAAAAGCAATTCCAAAATCCCAGCAGTAAGCAGTACAGCAGTTTCTCTGTCATAATTGGGATACGAGTATCAGTAACGGTAAAAAGGTTGGCTTGGCTTTATTGATCTCTGGATTTGTGGAGCAAACGTTTCACTCGCGGTTCTTTGAACATTACGTGTAGAACAACCTGCAATATATACACATATACTGTATATATATGTATATATATGTATATATGTATATGTATGTATGTATATATACATATATACATATATGTATATATATATATATATACATATACATACATATATATATATATATATGTATATATAAATATAAATTTAAAAGCATTCAACTTCTGCACACTTGATGTATATTCTCTACAATCACATTCAATGAGACAGTCAAGGCAACAACTGCCAAAGCCATCCCATAATATGTTCAGCACATCCTGACTGACATTCATTCACTAGTAATGTTCTTACAGCATTCCAGTAGATTATTCCATGAAGCTGCTTACAGTGACGCTCAATGCAGAAATGAGTCAGTGAGCCCAAACGTGTGTGTGTGTGTGTGTGTGTGTGTGTGTGTGTGTGTGTGTGTGTGTGTGTGTGTGTGTGTGTGTGTGTGTGTGTGTGTGTGTGTGTGTGTGTTGCTTGACACGCTTCATTGTTGGTCTCCTCCCTCGACGTGCACACGCGTGCCCAGGTGGAGTCAGTGTTTCTCACCAGTCTCTCCTCTGTGTGGCCCTCAGCAGCCCCAGGAGCCTCTGAGCAGCCTCAAGTCCATGGCCGAGCGAGCGGCACTCAGCTCAGGGATGGAGGGAGACGTGTCCTCCCTGCACCTCACCTCAGGTAACGCACCGCTCAAAGCACCAGTGAGAGAGAGAGAGAGAGAGAGAGAGACGGGTCTCCGCCGCGCAGCCGCAATTGAAATGCAGTAGTTTAATGAAGCACAACGTTAACTTGCCTCCCACTCTCGACACACCTCTCGAATCTCAAAAGAAAAACAGCCTCCACCTCTGAGGCCTTCCCTCCCTCCTCACTGCGGAATTATCCTTTACCTGGTTTATTGTCACTTACAGTGGGAAAAAAAAAAGTTTCTCTGTGCAGTGGAATTCCACAATGATGCAGAGTTAAAGATCCAGTGTGTGAAATGTTTAAGGAAGACTGCCTGACAGCGCCTTTCGTATTTAGCTCGCTGTAAGGCCGGCTTCCTTAAAATATGGCGGTGCCAGATTGCAGCTAACTAGGAGCAAGACACTTGCTTTATGTACATTCTTATATATGTGAGAACTGCTCCTAGGGTAAGTAAAACCAAATGACCTTTATTGTACTGCGAGTGTACACTTTTATTGACGTATTTATGGGCAGAATGTTAAGCTTTTACCTCTGGAAGAGTGATAAAGCATCAAGCCAAATTTCACACACTGTACCTTTACATAATAGGAAATGCAATATGTAATAATAAAATAAAACTACAACCGCAAAAACAAAAATGCAATTGCAAAAAAATAGCCATATACATATATCTACATTAATAATATTTATATTTAGACATACATAAGAATATAAAATATAATATACATACATACATACATACATACATACATACATACATACATACATACATATACTGACATTTTTGTATATACAAAAAATAGATGTGTGTTTATATACATATATATATATATATATATGTATACATATATATATATATATATATATATATATATATATATATATATATATGTATACATATATATATATATATATATATTTACATTTATATATAAAATTTATAAATACAATAACAAAAAGAAAAAGATTTTTTTTTTTAATCTAATTTTTCAATATAAAGTGGAAAGCGATGAGTTAGACGTGATTGTGGCTCCTCTCTGTTCAGGAGCCTGATGGCAATGAGGAAGAAAGACTCTTTAGCCTTTTCATTTTTTCAGTTTCTGACTGGGCGTCTCCGCTCTTCCGCCCAGACATCTTCCCCAGCAGCACTACGGCCCCGTCGGGCCCCCAGTCCACACCTCAGTCCTCCCTGTCGGAGGTCAGCATCCCCCCGTCGCTGGGGGTGTGCCCCCTGGGTCCCGTGCCCCTGTCCAAAGACCACCTCTACCAACAGGCCATGGAGGAGGCGGCGTGGACCCACATGCCCCACCCGTCCGACTCGGAGAGGATCAGGTGACGTACACCGTCTGCGTGTCTCCTCACCGTGCACGCACTGACAAATCAGTGTCAGAAATATGTCGTGCCGGTCCCACTCGGCAGTGTAACGTGCCACCATTGTCTTGAATGAAATTCAACGTGTTCATTGGGGAAAGTCGGATCCCTCTAAAATATCCCTCCTCAAACGACTGATCTGTAAATGAAGTAGCAGACGCAGAGAATTGAAGGGGACTTTGATACCTCAGAAAGCTTCTTGTTATGCAAAGATTTTCACTCGATGGCTTTCAGCATCTCGCCGACATCAGGCATCCACAGGACTAATCAGCTGTAGTGCACTTAATACCAGGAATAATGTGTCATTTATCTGGGTGCAGTCATGCAGTCCAACCACGTGCGCACACACGCGCACACACACAGCGTGCAGAATTACAGAACACATCATCATGCTGGTTCTCTGCACAACGCTCTCTGCCCACACAGGTACAATTGACATTTAAATTCACAACACTTAAACCCTCTTGTCCTGCAGCGTCGTGTGTGTGTTTTGTGGCATTACAGCTAAAAGAACACACACGTACAGACGCTTCGCCTCTGCCAACACAGGACAGGCGTTCTGCATTTTTTTTTTTTAAATTTATTTATTTATTTTTGCTAATGTTTATTTTTACCTTGTTGGATTTTTCCCATATCACTGACTTGTATGGATTTGCACGAGGAGTGTTTAGTCAGACGAGGCACTCCTCAGTCTCAGAAGTGTTAGTGGGACAGGAATGGGTATTTTTGGTACCCACTGACCCGGCTAACAGCCTAATGGAAATGGAACGGACAATGTGGGTTTGATACAGTCCTAAAAATACTTGCTTTCGATGGAAAAGTTCACGCGGCGCGACGGGGAAAAGTTTCTCCCCCCCCCCTGTCAAATCTGTCGATTTGTGTGGCTAATGGAAATGTTAATTGCACCCAAAAAGGTTAATCCAATGCCTTTTTGTGTTACAAATGGGTCGGAAAACGGCTCAGACTAGCGCAGAATTCTATTTTCCCCTGAGACCCGACTCGGTGCTGAGTCACTCTAGCTTTTAAAACCATTATTATGTCGTCTGCAACCAATTTAAGTTCTGTTAAGGAGTTATTGAGCGGTGCAGTCGAGAGTCTTCGGGATATTTGAGCTCTTGCAAAGAAAAGTGCAGATTTCGGAACGGATGAAAGTTTCTGGTAGTGAAACGTAGCTTAACTGTGGGGGGGGGGGGGGGGGGGGGGCGGGCTGCGAAGCAACGGAGTTGCGACCCAATCAAAACAGCTCAGCCACCCACCAGTTAAGAAACGCAGACTTCGGAGGCCATTACTTTAGGAAGGCGACAGTCTGTATTTCTCACCCTAGACTCCAGTGTTGCAGACGGAACATTATCATTCATCCGGACACGCACAGCAAACTGAGCCCTCACACATTGGTTCTCTTGCCCTCTTCACGCTTTGTGCCTCACCGTCGCTCCCTCCCTGTGAATCTTGCAGGCAGTACCTGATGAGGAACCCGTGCCCCACCCTGCCTTTCCACCACCAGGTGCCGCCACCCCACTCCGACACTGTAGAGTTTTACCAGAGGCTTTCTACAGAAACGCTCTTCTTCATTTTTTACTACCTGGAGGTAGGTTCATTCTGTTTATTATAGTTTCACTCTCTCTCTCTCCATGCGGTCGAGTCTAACGGCCTTCGCAATCGACGGGTAGGTCGCGTAATTTATGACTGGCCTCACGCGGGCCTGACAGAGACATGCAGCGGGCTGGCTGTGGCCCGCGGGCCGTACTTTGCCCAGGTCTGCATTCCATTATCATATTATGGCTACTCTTATTTTTTTGTAAGACACGGCTGTAACAAAACTTTTGAATTTTATGAATAAACAAATAACAATGGTAAGAAGTTGCCCCCATGCAACGTTTTTGGGAAGCAAGCAAAAGGTCACTTCTTCATCTTCCACAAATATCGGAGGACTTGGAATTAACCTGTGGCTCTTTTGGGATGGAGCAGGCTTCCATCTCGTGTGTTCTTATCATAGTTTCAGTCAAAACAACTAAAGGTAGCGAGGGCTACAAGTTGTCGCGAGAAAAATAATCACGACGCGTCACTGCTCACAGAATCGTCTCCATGTCACCTCCTCAGTACTCTTGCACTGTGCCGTTTGCCGCTGTTGGCCATTTTTCTGACTTCCCCTCTTCGTCCTGCTCTCCGGTCTGCAGGGCACCAAGGCCCAGTATCTGGCAGCCAAAGCCCTGAAGAAGCAGTCGTGGAGGTTCCACACTAAGTACATGATGTGGTTCCAGAGGCACGAGGAACCCAAGACCATCACCGATGAGTTTGAGCAGGTGGGCGCACTTTTTTTTTTTTTTTTGCTTTATGCTCGACACATCCAAACAGTTTCTGAGTTTTGATGCAGAGCAGAGAAGCTTCCTTCAAGGTCCAGTGTGTAAAGTCTGGCTGAGTTTATGATTTTTTATATTGTTAAAAAGCTTAATATACTGACCATAAATACATCAATAAAAGTGTATAATTGCAGTACGATTAAAGTATTTTGGTTTTCATAGAGCGGTTCTCATATACAGTATATAGGAATCTTGTTTCCAGTAAGTTGTCATCTTCCCCCACCTTACACCACCATCACTCTAAGGAAGCCTGGTGTGGACAATCCAGCCTGACAGCGCGTTTCATATTTAGAATAGGCCAGCGTTTTTAGATGAATCAAAGTTAAAGGTTAAAGTCCCACTGATTGTCACATCCCAAAGGATGCAAAATTTGTCCTCCAAATTTGACCCATCATCCCCTGAACGGTGGGCAACAGCGCCCCAAGTCCAACCCTGAATACTGAGTGCCAAGCAGGGAGGCAATGGGTACCATTTTTACAGTCTTTGGTATTGAACCCACAACCTACCAGTCTCAGGGCGGACACTCTTACCACTAGACCACTGAGCTGGCAGTGAAGAAGAAGGTGGACAAAGTATTTTGGTTTGGGTGCGCAGGCCACCGTAGTTTACCGGCAAGACCGAGAGTAGGGAGTCCCCAGTTACGCAGCATCTATGGTTTCACATGCAAACTACCATAGTGCTTCAGAATACAGTCCTTTTTAGCCTACTTGCAACCGACTCTGGCGGTCCCTGCTGGTCAAATGATAGAATGGAGCTTTATTAAGCCGGAAGCTTTATCCGTATTTTTGTATTGTCAATGGGCGTAACACACTTTGGCATTTCTAGCCTCAAAGTGGAACTTCAACATGATGTCATATGAAACATACCATTAACTTGGCCTCACTTTCATGCTCTGACTTATTTACTGACTAATATGTATTAATATGTTTTTTCCAGGGAACATACATTTACTTTGACTATGAGAAATGGGGCCAACGGAAGAAGGAGGGCTTCACCTTCGAGTACAGGTACCTTGAAGACCGTGACCTCCAGTGAGCTGCTCCACCGACGGACGGAAAGCCAAGGACATGAAGCCCACAGACAGACAGACAGACAGCCAGACAGAGCACGCGGATGAAGGAAGGTGGTCGAGCTGCTGACATTCCTGGATTTTATCTCAGCTTGTCCGAGGGGGGAAGGAGACGCTGCTTCTGAAGCCCTTCCTCTCCCCGGGCAGTGACTTCTCCTCTTTCATTGCCATCACCTCCCTCTCTCTCCTCCTCCTCCTCCCCTCCTCCCCCTCCTCCTCCTCCTCCCCCTCACTATCAGGCCTTTTTATCAGTTCCTGTGCGGGATCTATTTTTTAAAACAATGAATGACTCAGAAAACACACCACACGCACACACACACACACACACACACACACACACACACAAATGCACACTTCCACGTTTTTCACGTTATGTTGGCTTTAAACTGCATTGCTTTATTTTAACCTATGAAGAGCCAAAGATCATTGGTTTAACCCGCGGCCCACTTGCTGAACAGACTGAAGGGAAACATCGAGAGGCAACGATATATACGCACGCGCTTCACTGCAGAACCGTAGACGATCCATCGATCAGCATCGACATCTCGCGAAGAGGGTCGCAGGCGTAGAATCGAGCGAAACGTGCGACCGCGGTCGTTCCATCAAGAAGCCAAGATGAAGTGACTTGAGCTCGGTGCTGAACTTGACCAAAAAAAAAACATGATTTCATCTTGCTTCTTCATGAACTTTCCATTTAGCTAAAAGCTAAAGATGGTGCTGTCTGATATAAGAGTCCAGCAATAATCCTTGTGTTTTTTAACGTCCTGTATGAGGTGAGGTAATTTAAAGATGCACATCAGTGAAGACACTTGTGTTTGGTAGATTATGTCTTTTTTGTATGTTTTTGAAAAAGCCTGTTTAAGTGACGCTGTAAGAAAGGAAGATGCATTCTTGGGATGAGCAGCAAAGCTGAGTTTTGGGTGCTCAAATCTTTTCTTAACAACTTCCTCTGCCCTTGAAAATGGCAACCCGTTCTCCAACCTGCATTTGTCGGCTTCGGGAGAAGATTCAGCTCATTTTTCACACTCTGTCGGGCTGCTGCTCGTCCCACAAAGACATGTTTCCTCACTAATGTGGCACCATGTATAAAGAAAGTAACCAGGCTCTCCACTAACATAACAACAACAAAGAGACAATCTATCCTATACACATTTTTCCTTCATTTTTGTGCTAAATTCTCGATTTTAAAGAAAGAAAAAATGTGATATATATATATATATATATATATATATATATATATATATATATACATATATATATATATGTATACATGTATGTATACATGTATGTATGTATACATGTATATATACATGTATGTATGTATGTATACATGTATATATACATGTATGTATGTATACATGTATATATACATGTATGTATGTATACATGTATATATACATGTATGTATGTATACATGTATATATACATGTATGCATGTATACATGTATATATACATGTATATATATATGTGTGTGTGTGTGTGTGTGTGTGTGTGTGTGTGTGTGTGTAAATGTCCCAAAATTGGATGGGGGGGGCCGGGGGGTTAATGATAATGCCAGGCAGGATTGTTGGTCGTAATGCAGCAGAGGGAATCATCCTCGAGGGCCTCAGGCCTTTGTGGACCTCGACTAGCGAGGGTACAAGTGCTGGATGGGTCGATCACCAACTGGGCTTGTTTTCAAAATCAGGATATTTGTAAATCGTTCTTTGCTGATTGCTCAGCCGACTTCCGCACCTTCAAAGAACGAAAAGCACTTGTGAGCGTTTGTAAAGGAGGTGATGAAACCATCCTTTTTTACAACGCTGGTGAATTTCTATGGGAAATCAGACCCTCGGTATCGACCTTTTTTGCTCCAGCAGCACCACCGGTCCAAGACACGAGAGCAGCACCGCAGTGAACGCCCACCACAACACAACCATGCAGCAAAACACGTTCTCGCTTCTTCCTGCGTCTATTACAAATTACAAGTGGCCGGTCGGGTTTTTTTTGTGAATCAGCCGGTGAGCATTTTAGTAGGGGGAGTCTAAAAATAATGCCACCCCACCTTGCCTCCTTTCTTTCTTTCATCTGGCGGCGGCGGCGGAGGAGTGTGACATCGGTAGTAAAGTGTCTTTGTTTACCTGGTGGGCAGCGTTACGTCAGCGTCCGGGGAAGGAACAGAAATAGGGCACCCCCTTCGAGAAACGGAGGCGCTTGTTTGAAATTCATTGTTTCGCCCAATCGAGCTTAGATACTTTTTGTTTTTAGCTCAGTTTTGGCTCTTTAAAGGGTAAACCATCATTTTTTTTGGAGCGGAGCACAAAGTCACTTCTGCTTTTTGTCGACCAGCGCGTCATTGCGGGGCGCTAGCTGGCAGGCTAATCGTGCTAATCATGCTAATTGATTGATAAAATTTTAGAGCAGCACATTCGCTGCGGCCATCCCAATATCTCCTCGTTAAAACTGGTGACCGCTACCCTAGCCTCGCTAAGCTGAATCAAGAATCGAAAATCTTGCCAAACTTTCAAACTTTTTCTTTTTTTCCTTTTTTTAACTGTCTCTGCTCTTCACTGTCTGATAACCACAGCCACGGAACATCCCAGAAGCCCCCTCAAAACTCGGCCTTCAAACACTCCCTTTACCACATGAAATGAATTTGTGGATCGCGTATTTGCGCTGAATAAAAATTTAACGAGCTCCATTTTTATTTCATTTCATTTCATTTTTCTTCTTCTTTGCCCATATGTACTTCGGAACGGGCTTCGTAACGATCGTTCCCGGCGCTGATTTGTTTCGAGAGAGCGCCGTGGGTGTTGGACGCTAGCGGCGGCAGCTGGACGGACAGTTTTTGCGAGTCTCCCACCAGCTTCCTCCCCTCCCCCACTTCCTCCCGCCTCCCCCTCGCTGTGAGCTGTGAGCTGAAGAGCACAAAACTGAGCAGCAGCAACAACACCAGCAGCAGCAGCAGCAGCACCGCCGCTGCCCCTGCCCACGTCTCCTCTGTCCTGCAGCTCTCCGCGCTGTCCGTGTTTACACAGTGAACGGTCCGAGAGAGCCTTCGCAACACACACACACACACACACACACACACACACACACACACACACAAACACACACACACACACACACACACACACACACACACACACACACACACACACTGCCCGGTTCTTTTTATCCGCACGCATGCACCGCACATACACAACCGCGCACTCCCGAATTTTCCCGCCGATACCGCCGAGGAGTTTTACGTCGCGGATCTGATCATCAGCGATATCGGAATGAATAAATCGACTTCCGCCATGGCGCATCCATCCGCTGGTTCGACGGGTCCAAAAAAAAAAATAAAAAAAAATGTTAACGTTCAAAACTAAAACCAACTGTTTGCAACAACAGTTGCAGCTACAGCGTCGCACTGCCGCCACGCACCAGTGTCGATATCGCGGCTGATCTGAACGCGGTTTTCTCGGGTTTTTTGTTTTGTTTTGTGTGTGGGGGGGTTATTATTCTTATTGTATTGCAAACTCCCCCATCCCTCCCCCTCTCTTCATCTTCACGTCAGGTAGATATTTTACGTTAAGTCTCAGGAAGCGTTCGATAGCTCGTTTTTTGTAAGAAAACGCACCAGCCAGCCAGCAGCTCTCTTATACCACCGCAGCACAACTGAAAAAAATAAAAAATAAACCTCCCACACAGACAAACACAAATTTCTACCAAAATTGTTTTTTTTTGTTTTTTGTTTTTTTAAAGGATTTTTGCTTTTGGGCAGCTGACAAGCAATTTTTTTTTGTTGTTGTTTTGTTTTGTTCCTTCTCTGTACCTGCCAGTGGCCCTTCTCCATTTCACCCTTTTAATGTTTTGATATTCTCCTCCAGTGACTGGAGCAGCGCCTGCAAGAGAGACCATCCTGATATATTTTATTTTTTGTATTTGTTGTATTAATTGTGGTAGATTGTATTTTTTCTCTCTCTCTCTTTCTATCCCCACAAATGGGGAGGAGATGGGCAAAGCATTTAAGAAAAAGAAAAAAAAACCCAGAGGAGAACACAAACCCCGTTGTTTTGTTTTGTTTTTATTTTTTTTATAGCCAGACCGATGGACGGGACGACTTGACTGACAGTCCTGCTTTTAACCTTTTTGTTTACCTTTTGGTTTTTATTTTGGCAAGAGGAAGAGACGAGAGGTCAATCCAGGTGCCGAAATGTGAAACTCTCTCTTCTCTGCCCCTTGGCCAAAAATGCTGTTGTATAGACTGTCGTTCTTCAGAAAAAACCCTCTTCTTTTGGTTTATCTTTTTTTTTTTTTTTTTTTTTTGTCGTTGTCGTCATGACAGCATGGAATAATGACACTTGCAAAGTGGCGCCGGAAAAGTAAATGATGACATAACCATGAATAAAGGATTGTAAAATATGAATAAAAGAATTACTTTTCAGAAGCTGCTGTGGTCGTTTCCTGTTTGTCCGACTATATATAGCAGGCTACGAACAATACTCCTCCGACAATGCCAACAACCACAAATAAGCTATTTCAGCCCAAAGCGCACTATCAATACCAAATGCTAAAGAGAATAAAGCTCACTGAATTACCTTAAAGCCGCGGCACACCCAAAAAAACCCGGACGGACGAGCCCCCATATTGTCATAACCCGGCTCGAGAGTTATGACAATAACGGAAGGGACACTTCGGATTGCGGTAAATCAAAACGTTTTATTATAACAAAATAGATAATTTAAGCAAAATAATGAGATCTATAGT
This sequence comes from Nelusetta ayraudi, assembly GCF_046127955.1. Taxonomy (NCBI): domain Eukaryota; kingdom Metazoa; phylum Chordata; class Actinopteri; order Tetraodontiformes; family Monacanthidae; genus Nelusetta; species Nelusetta ayraudi. The sequence continues at coordinate 17,107,117 of NW_027466185.1, read as the reverse complement.
GTGTGTTTGTCAGTATTATCAGTAGTGTAAGTGTGGATGAGTGAATAATAGGATGTGGGGTGTTGTCAGGTGCAAAAAAGAACAAAAGAAGTTGAGAGTCGGCCAGACGCCCATGGCTGCAGAATGGAGAAAGGGGAAGAGACCGAGCGGCACACGCAGTCGGCCTTTTATCCTGCGGGGGGCACCGGCACAGGTGTCCTAATCGGAAGATGCCACTCCCACATCCACCACTACCTTGAAATGGTAGCTGGGAGCTGCAACAAGTTATATTGAGACAGGGCCATCACAATATGTATATATATATATATATATATATATATATATATATATATATATATATATATATATATATATTGTGATGGCCCTGTCTCAATATAACTTGTATATATATATACAATATGTATACATATATATATATATATATATATATATATATACATATATATATATATATATATATATATATATATATTGTGATGGCCCTGTCTCAATATAACTTGTTGCAGCTCCCAGCTACCATTTCAAGGTAGTGGTGGATGTGGGAGTGGCATCTTCCGATTAGGAAGGATATGTATATACTGTATATGTATGTGAATCAATATGTGTATGCATACATACTTCCAATATCCTGAAGCTCTTTGTCATATCCTGAAGCTAGAGCATCAAGAGCATCTCAACTCTTCGACTGGACGTCCGCAAGTCATTCCGGAAACACTTCCTGTCCTGGAAACACTTCCTGTCCCTCTTCCTGTGGGCAGCCACATGAAGGTGATCAGGTGAGCAGCGCTGGGCTGCCAAATCCACCATCCAGAGCTGCATTTGCGCCATTTTGCTCCATCTGTGTGTTCACGTGGTAACCAAATGTTTCATTTGTATTTAAATTTGATTTGATATCACACCATGTCGATGACATGGCTGTGGGACGCGTGACGGTCTAAATTATTTAGCTACCTCGACACTGCGCAGAAGTTAAAGTCAGCGCCACTTGTGCGAGCTGCAGCATTAGAACGTGTTTAAATTAATAATGTTAAAAACTCATTAAGGGATCATTTTCATGTCCTGTTTTTACCTTTCACAAGTTTGAGCCCTCATAAAATGTGAAACATTTTGGTATTATTTATTTAGACGAAGCACCCTGGAGGTGCTTTATTTTCTATCATTATTTCACAGCGGGCAAACTTGCTGACTTCACAGCTCCGTCTTTGTTGTCGCACGGTGAATGAAACGTCGCAGTTTGTTCGTCATTTAAATAAAAGATACCAAAGAAGTACTTCTCCCTAAATAAATGACTAGATGTCCCAATGTACCTTCTGCTGGTTCATTTAAAACTAATCCATGAAGGTTCTAGATTTAGGCTAGGCTAAATCTAGGCTAGACATTTAGACAACACAAACTTTTTTAACTTTCAGCAGTAAAACAAACTATTTCTTTTAAATGAACTGAAAACCATTAGTGTGTTGAAGAGGCTATATCGCTGTATCCCTTAAACAAATATACATTATTTTTTGTTACTTGACCAACACTGATCAACACTGTACACTGTCTCTACAACAACTTTATTGGCCGATTTCTGGCGCCCTTAAGGGATGGAAAAGTTGACAAGTGGTGTTAACAAACACTCCTGTTTGCACCTTGTTATAGTTTTTTCTGTTACTGTTATTAATTATGGATTTATTGCCCATAAATGCTTAATTAGCCGGTGAGGTTAAGTGAATTTTGACCATTATTAATGTAACAGTCCCATGAGTGTTGTGTTCCAGTAGCAAGGAGAACTTCACTGGCACACTGCTTGCACAAAGTCCAAATGTTGTCAAGGAGGATTGGAATTTTGAATAGATTAAAAGAAAAGGTATCAACTCTAAAGATTGTACACCTTTGACAAAAAACTTATTTTACACATGATTGCTAGAAATCTCCTTTCTTTGATATTGAAATACAACTAACGCTAGTTTTCAAGACGTGTCATTGGTACCTGGTGTGGCCTTCCCTCGTGATTGTAAATGTCTAATCAGCCAATCACGCACCATCTCATCAAACTCTCCGACTTGTCCGGCTTCCTGCCACAGTCCAAAAACATGCACGTGAAGTGAACTGGGAACACTAAATTCACTGTAGGTGTGAGTACGAGTGCCGATGGTTGTTTGTCTTTCTACGTGGTCCTAATTTAAGTAAACACTCAACAAATCAAAACGATCTTTGATGTTTTTGCTTGCTATTTTGCCAAGTGTGGACAATCCAGCTGCCTGACAGCACTTTTCATAATTAGAGTGACTGCTTGCGTCTTCAAATAAACCAACAACGAAGAAGGTGGACGAGGTATCCAGGTTTGGGTGCATTGGTCACCACAGCTCACTGGCAAGCTCAGTAGGGGGAGTGAAAGACGCAGCAATCCAAAATATAACCTCTTGATGTTGCTGTTTCTTCTTCAAAATCTCCAAATATTACACACTGAACCTTTAATGGACAACGAATGGGAAATACCCAATGAAGGGCCTCCAGGTTCAGGTTCGATGCTGATCTGCAATGACAGTTTCTGACCCCGTGCTGCACGCATCCTCACTAGGTATGAAATGTTTGTACACAAAAAAGGAGGTCTATAGAAAATGATGTAAGACAAGGGCTGTAACACATACAAGAGGCGGCCTCTAGAGGGGGCCTTCTAGACGCTCTACCTTCATTCTTAGAGTCAAAGGTTCAAAGCTTCACGTTGTTCTCCTGGACAAAAAACAGTCTCGTCTCTGCTTTTCCGCCCATCTCCATCACAGCTGTCAGGAGTTCATGCTGTTGCCAGAGGGCACCGTGGTGCACGCACACACACACTCTCTCTCTCACTCTCTCACACACACACACACCCATCATCCCTCCCTCTCACCTCTGGGCTACCGCCGCCCCACTTATTGACACTCTGGCCGCTTTCATGTGTGTACCCGAGCGACGCTTGTTTACTCCTCGGCACAGCGTCGTTACCTCGCGTCAACCTCCCAACGACATATGGAGATGTGCCTCCATATGGTCGTGTTTTGCTGTTTGCCAGCGAACTGCAGCGGCTGCAGGAGCCCCCCGACCTCCTCGTCTTCCTCCTCCTCCGCTCCTTGGGTGAGCAGGCCACGTGTCGGCCACATCATAATAACACGACTTAACCCCGGCCATCGCCTGCAGATGTTTTGTTTGTTCTCCTTCTTTTTTTTTTTTTAATGTGTGAGGAATTATGCATGCGTGTGTACGTGCGAGTGTGTGTGTGTGTGCGTGCGTGCGAGAGGGAGAGAGCTCCACATATATCAAGCGCGCAGCACCCATTTGTTTTTCGCTTGGGTGAGTGAACCAGCGCAGCCATGAGTCGTTTCTTTCTTATCTCACCGAGACGGCAAAGAATTGTGCTGCGTTAAAAAGCCTGAACATTCAGGGAGCATCACTGATGTCCAGCTTTTCAGCAGCGATTTTAGAATGTTTCAACAAAAATAAAAAGCACTATAACCTTTGACGTCTTTTTTCTATATACACTTCTCATGCACCCGGGGTCACAGGGCATACTGGAGTGACCGCAAACCACAACAACCTTTTCCCTCAGCCTAACTCGAGCAAAAAAATAGAATTAAACAGGAGAAAAAGAACAACACTACACTGACGATCAAGAGAAGGATGACTGAGAAAAGAATCTCTTGCTGTCTTACCAGGCTCTAAAATGGCCGTTGATCAACCAAGTCGGCCAAGAGCGGCAACAGCCTCCACCCATCAGGGTTCGCACACCTCATTTTAACCGAATTTGTAAATTTTAAAGACTTTTAAACGCAAATGTAATGGCCGTTTTTTTCCACTGTAAGTAGTAGGACGTACAGATATTTGTGTACAAGTGTAGGGAAAGAAATACTCAAGTAAAGTACAGATACCTGAAAACCCCACATAAGTACATTAATGAAGTAGCTGTACTTTGTTACTTCCCACCACTTGTGGATATGTGAAATAAACCTCTGGCCGGCGAGGGTACGACTGATGTGTGGTCCAGAACGTTGGTCAACACCAGAAAATACAACCTCTACTCAGTTGTACCTCAAAAAGGAAGAAGAACAAGTTGTTGTACAAGACTAGTTAACACCAGTCTCCATATTTTATCAGAGACGTGGACTCGAGGCATTGTCTTTGATGACTTGCAATCCTGACTGGGAAGGAAGTGAAGAGGCTGGACGTGAGGCGTGATGATGAGCACAGTGAGAGTGTCCCACCCTGACGGTGACACACTACAGCCTGTCGCTGTCGTGGCCGCTCGACATCAGGCTCCTGGCGTCGCCACCTGCACAGCTGACCCTGACCGTCGTCTTTTTTTCCATTCAGAGCTCTGAGCACCTTGCAGGGCTGATAAGTCAGAGATCAGTCAGAGATTCTCATGGCTCCTTGAGCGGCCGAAGTGAAATGAAGTGAAGCAGGTATATTCTGTGCTTCGTGTTTCAAATTTTATGTTCAAACAATTCAACTTTTAATGCAGTCTGCGGGTGAAATTATTTCAGTTTTTGAAGTTTGTTGTGGTTCTCTATGTCACTTGAGTTATTTAAAGCGAGAATTAATGTGACCCAATTTTGATCTTGACATATTTGAAGCAACAACTCAAATTGACTCAAAACTTCCATAAGACTACATTAAAGGTTATGTGTGTAATATTTGGAGATTTTTAAGAAAAAAAACAGACATTGAGTGGCTACATTTTAGATTGCAGGGCTCCTTCACTTAAATCTCCTGAAGGAATCCATACCTTCCCTCTGCCGAGTTCGCCAGTGAACTACAGTGGCCATTTGGCTGATTTGGCCTGGGACGATAGCCTTTTAATTTATAAATGCAAAATATACCTCCGTGTCTGAAAAAGCTTCTAGTTTTTCTTTGGTATCTTGTGTTTTAGTTTAGTCTGTGTGATTGTCATTGCACCTGCCCTGACATATTTGTCCTTGAGTCCAAACCATTGTTCCATGCAATCCTATGGTAGAAAGACAGGATATCATGATGATAAAACAAGAACTCACCAAAAGTGAAGCCTGAACTTATTTGCCCTTGTCCCTCCGCATTATCCGTGTTACCTTGAGCACGTTCTCCTTCTGACGCTTTTGATTTTCAGTCACCGCTTCCCCTGCACTCAGGGGGAAGGACTGGTTGGACTGTAATACCATAGTACCTGGAGAGAACCCACGCCAACACCGGAAGAACATGTAAACTACAGAGGAAGTCCTGACTTGGAATTGAACTGAATTGTGACAGTGCCAGCCATTGCACCAGTGTGGCACACATATGCTTCAAGAAGAACTACTAAATTACTGAACAACTACATTGAGCTTCACAGGCTGTTTTATGTGTGTGTGTGTATGTGTGTGTGTGTGCGCGCGTGTGTGTGTGTGTGTGTGTGTGTGTATGCATCGATGCCATTGCAACAAACACCAAAATAAATATCAAAATGGGAAAGTTATCATTTTATAATGTGATAACTGATTGTTAAAGAACGTATCGCAGAATCCCATTTAAATGTGAAACTTTAATTCCAGTCATAAGCTGATGCCGCCTTGGTCGCAGTGTAGCCTGCAGGGATGCAGTTAAGCTCGTATTCATGAAGTCTACTCAATAAGAAATGAGGAAGCAGAGGGTCAGACTCATTATGCCTTCTGTAAAGTGCCACGCTTTTTAAATCTCGTCCCGGCGCACGCACACTGACTATTGTATCATCCACCCTGTTTAATCACTGCAGCGAGTGGCCGTGATGCAAGCCGAGCAGTTCAGGAGGAGAATTGAAATCCTAAATGCATCTTGTTCCAATAATTTGCATTATCCCTTTGTTGAAATGTGAGTTTAACAAGTGTTTCCTTTTAACATTTATTGTCATGACCAACAATAAATGTAACAAGCTTAATGTTTAAACACATGTATCATTATAACAGTATAGTTTTTATACATCATGTATCATGTGTAATGAGTTTCTCATTTTTGTATTGTGACAATCTATTTTTTATTGCTGTGGTGTTGCACCAATTTCCACAGTAGCTAGCTATGAAGCGATAGGCTTCATATTCGCCAACACTCACAAACTTCCTGCCCGTCTTAGCGGATCAACGTCTTCTGCATTCCACAACAGTGTTTTGAAAAGCCTTTAGTCCCTTCATGTCACGTTTCCACTTCGCACATCGAATCTTACGATCGCGTTCACATTCGTTCAGCAAGTCGAGGGACGTGCGGTTAGCATGACCTCTGTGGTCGTGCTGATGTTAGCCTTTAGCTCGCCGGCTCCACAAACCTGCTCGCTTGACTTTTTTTTTACCACCCCTCTAGTCCTTGTCCTCCCACATTATATATGTTGAGTTGAGTGCACCAAAGCATTCTACTGACAGATTTTGTTACGCGCCACTCGCTACATGTATGACTTCTCAGTGCCGATGTACATTTCCTGGGTTTGTTTGTTTTTTCCGTGGGAGGCGATTTTACTCTGAGTTGGTTTATTGCTGTAAATACTAGTGTTGTGGTACTCGAGATTGGTGTTGGACTGGAAGCACTCAGTTGAGACTCAGCCAAAACTGTAATGACACAAATATAACAGAAAAGAATCCAGCTGCTTCCTTGTTACGCTCTGTTTGGGACACCCTGAGTGACACACACCCTTATTCCTAGTTCATTTATTTTTTTAAGGTTATGAAGCAAAGTTCTTTTTTGAAAATGGTTTAAAATAGTTTGCAAAAGCAGCAAAATGTTTCAGAAAATTATTTTTTTTTTTAAAGAAACAAATGTTGCTGTTTGACTTGAATTTATTTAAAAAAGATAGTGCTCATTTTTTTCTGTTTTGTTGTTATTTATCTATGATATCTAAATTCTCGATCACAAATACTCTCCAGTCTTCATAATGTCTTGGTCTCGGTTGGTGCGGTCAACGCTAGCAAATACATAGAAATCATAAATCCATTGCCATCAAAACAGCCACGTGTGGAGGAAAGGAAATGAACTTTTGTATGCAAGTTGTGTTCCTTAGAATCCTTTAGCTTGGTGCTTGTCTTTAATAGCACTGGTGCGATACAAACACCGTGTTTGCCGACGACAGTCTCCTACGCAATGCTGGTGCAGTACCTTTGCATATGGTGGGTACAATCCTCTTTGTGCAAGTGTGTATTTGCCCGTGTGCCTGCTCGTGTGTGAGTGACGCACTCTCTGCTGGCCAGAGGACACTTTGACTCATCCCCGTCTGTTGACTGTACTGAGGTCTGGCAGGTCCACCACGAAGAGCCCCACTGCAACGTCAAACATGCACGCTCACGCGCACACGCTAGCACACTCACTGCTGCTCTGGAAGAAGTGATGTAAAAGCGTGGACATGATGGGGAAAACAAGGGTTACATATGGACACGCGGGTCAATTGGAGACGTTCACTGTTCTACTTATAATTGTCCTCATATTCCAGAAGGTTTATCAGTTTTCAGCATACCCACCTTACAGTGACACCAATTTCCCCCCCCTACTTTGACCTACATTCACCATCTTGACTTATCCGTTCAAACACAGTTTCCAAAAAGATGAGCATCAGAGTTGCCATTCCTGCTGCTGCTGCTGCTGCTGTCACCGCTGCTGCTTTTGCTGCTGCTGCTACTGCTGCTGGAGCACACGTGGAGAAATGCCCCGAGAAGCTCCCCAGCTACTGCACGCTGGACTGCTGGAGGCTCCGCGCAGCTGCTCACCCCCTCAGCATCCTCTCCGACAACATCTCCCAGCACAGTTCTGTCCTTGCAGAAGCGGCCACACGGGGAGCGGGGGGAGGGGGGGGCGGCGAGAAAAGAAGAACACCGTGCAGGTTTAAGAGGCTCACAACGGCAGACAAGAGCAACACGCTGACTGGTAATCAACAGTCTTCTGACGGAGGAGGAGGGCCAGTGACCGTGGGTGACGATTAATTAGGTTTATCTTGGGATGTGAGACCCATCCTCAGCCAAAACTAGCAGGGAACTGAAAACTAGCTTAACTAGATACAACAAACCATGACCTTATAGAACAACAATCTATCTATCTATCTATCTATCTATCTATCTATCTATCAGCAAGCAGCATGCATTGTCTCAGCAACGGCTTTAACGAGCTCTTTCGGAATACCTAGCGAATGTTCGCCAGCATTTCAAAGCAGTTTGTGCATCAAATGGTCTTATCAGGTATCTTGACTTTGATGATTATATTTATATAATAATCAATCCCTTTCTAAATCTCTATTACATCCTCTCCTGCTCTCACCATCGCAAAAGCAACAGGCTGACTCGTAATCAGCAGTCCTTCTGACGGTAGAGGAAGACCAGTCACTGTGTGTGACCATTAAGGGGCCAGAACATTAGGTTTGGCTTGAGATGTGAGATCCATCCTCAGGCAAAACTAACAGGGCACTCATAAGTAGTTTAAGTAGATACAGCAAACCCTCTGGCTTGGGGTCAAAAGCCTTATAGAACATCTATCTATCTATCTATCTATCTATCTATCTATCTATCTATCTATCTATCTACCTATCTATCTATCTATCTATCTATCTATCTATCTATCTGCATCAAATCTCGGTCTTGTTGGCTCAAGATTCAAGATCTTTATTGTCATTATGTAAGTGCAACAGAATTTTAAAGAGTCTCCCATCTTATACACAGAAAGAAAAAGAAGTGAAAATAGAAATACACGTGTAGGTTGTTTTCATACAGTGTATATATATATACATATATATATATATATATATATATATATATATATGTATATATATATATACACACACACAAAATGTAGGACACATAAGTTCAAAAATTAGATATCTAATATAAAAGCAATCTTCAGTTTGTCATGAGTTTTGCTCTCTGATTATATTTATCCATCCATCCCTTTCTAAATTTCTATTACCGCCTCTCCTACGCTCAACGTCGCGAGTAATTATATTTATGAAGGCATAAATTATTCACCCATTTATTACCGAATGCCCCGTGATCATTCTATTCCACTCTATTATTAACTGCTGTGGTTGTTTTTGCTTCGACTGCTCAAGTTTCCCAACGAGTCATTTAGGTGATCGCGCTCTTTACTCTCCAGCAGCAGCAGCAGCAGCAGCAGCAGCAGCAGCAGCAGAACATTGAGTCCTGAGAGCCCCTGGGGAATTTCTACTGATTTCCTGTCCAGAGGAGAGGAGTGGGGGAGGCAGGCGGAGGTTGAGGAAGACCAGAGAAAACAAATCAGGTGGCTGCTAACGCCGCGTCGTCGACGGCTGCCGTGAGACCTGAGAATCTGACCTTCCTCGTTTAATCAGAGCGAGTACGAAGTCCCTCCTCATCCTCTGCTGACGCCAGGATTCGGCCCCCAAGGGAATCATTAAAGGTTCACTTCTTCAAGAAGAACCTCGCATCACATCACGCTGCCCCCTCTGAATCATATCTGCTCGTCCACATCTTCCTCCCCCACACGCTCTAATTTTGCTCTTGAAAAAAAAAAAAAAGAGATATGTATCTCTGCATTGTTTCTGTCTCCGTTTCAGCTTTCTTTTTTCAGTTTTCACCCAGAAATCGTCTTCCCTCAATCTTGGAGCATTTGGACTGATGATCATCCATAAACTGGAGTTTACGCTGCTGCGTGAAATAAAATGTTTAAAACTCCAATTACCCAGTTGTTGCTTTGGATCTCATTTTTATTTTTCTGTTGTGAAGCCCTGAATTGCAAATTCTTTTGACTGTATTTCTATCACCCGTAAATTTAACATTCCACGCAAAGAAAGATAAAGCAAATTAAAACTGATGATAAAAATCTTGTCCATCTCGTCAGTTCCATCCAGTTCTAGTTTGGTCATGATAGATGATCTGATGTTCACACCAGTCCTTTACACAAAAGTCAACGAGAGAAATTCAAGTGCATTCCAGCATTAATGGTGCAGCGTCTTTCACTCTCACTCCCCCTCCCCCTCCTGAGCTTGCCAATTAACTATGGTGGCCTGCACACCCAAACCTGGATAACTCTTCCACGTTCTTCTTCGTTGATTTGCTTGAAGACACGAGCAGTTACTCTAATTACGAGACATGCTGTCAGGCGGCTGGGCTGTCCACACGTGGCTTCCTTCGAAATATGGCCATGCAAAATGGCAGCTAACTGGGAGCAGGACTGTTGTTCTATGTATATTCTTACACACATATGAAACCTGATCTAAGGGTAGAAAACCAAATAACTTTTATTGTACTGTGATCATGCACTTTTATTAATGAATTTATGGGAAGTATGTAAAGCTTTTACCAATATAAAAGTCATAAATCAAGTCAAATATTACACACTGAGACCTTTAAGTAAGACAAAAACGCCTTTGCAGGAAATATGTCTTGTTTTGTTTGTGTGTGTGTGTGTGTGTGTGTGTGTGTGTGTGTGTGTGTGTGTGTGTGTGTGTGTGTGTGTGTGTCATCTTTGACATTTTGTGGCTGGGTTGTGATTTAATATTTGTCTTTTTTATAATGTCAAACAAAGCATACATCCATTCGTTATTCATTAATCAAATGATCTCATGCACAGTGTAATAGGAGAGTGCCACACCCCTTTTTTGTTTGCTTTCCTTTTGCAATCAAAATAATTTCACATTATTCCAGGTGCCTCTCTCGCAGGTGGGGTTGATTTGTCTCGTCTTATGGTTCGACCAAATCTCTGCTTTGGGATCACCTGATCTCCCGAGAGTCCCTTCCCATCATTGAGTCAAAGGTCACCCGCTGGTTCGGTGATAGCTTTGTCTTGGTACAAACATAGATAGATAGATACATAGATTCCCTATAAGGAAGACGGGGGGCCAGCGAACACCTCATCCTTATTTATTCATGGCAGCCATAAATAAGTAATGCCGACTATTGAAACACAATGTGCCAAAGTCGGTTTTTAAGTGGATATTTCAGATCCAGACCGTCTCTCACCTGAAGACGTGCAGCAGCTGAGCAGGAGCCCAGAAGGCCCAGATGCACGTCGAACTCATGCCGTGCAGCATTGATCTCCAGCAGTGCATCGACTGCCAGTTTAGTGGCGCTATTGATCCGTTGACACCTGGTGCTTTATTTATTTCTTTATTTTGAAAAAAAAAAAAAAAAAAAAAAAAAACCCCGTAGGAAAGCCACCTTTCTTATCACGATTAAAATAGTGATACACAGCTAACAAACTCTTTTTGGGCGTTACATTTGCAGTTTACGTCTATTGCATAATGAGGTATGAGCAGGTAGGACTCGGCAGAGCTGCCTCTCCGAACAGCTGGCAGTCGCTTGCTCGGCAACGATGCGCTTCGGTTTCCTGCTGAGACAAAACGTGCCGCTCCTCCATCTGCAGCTCCTCTGCCGTGTTCCTGCTGAACTCGGGTCAGCGCCGCTCTCTCTGTCGAAAAACCTACAGACTCAGATAGAATATTCCTTCGCGGGAAAATACCGCCGATGATGACTCGAGGGCAGCTGGCAAAGAGTCTAACCGAAGAGGTGATGAGATGTGAGCAGCGAGACTTTTTGCTTGGAAAAAAAAAGCAGAGGTGTTTTTCTTTCAACCCACATGACCAGCCTGCTCATACAAATGTGTTTTACCAGGTGATTAAAGTTACATGTTATACATATGAAGGTATGAAAAAGTACAGGAAAAAACACAAGATTAATCACCTGCGCACCATGATGGCAGTTACACGATCACCAATCCAAAACAGCCGTCTGTCTCAGAATTCTATTACCAATCTGCTTCTTTTCAGTTCTTACCTAAAAAAAAAAAAGCTTTTGCAGAGAACAGAGAAGGAATGGGCCGACATATTGCAGCTCACCATGTGGTTCTGCAATTTACTTCTGGTGGTGACGCCACTCACACTAATAGACGGCCTGAAGCGAAGCTAGTATGATCAAATAGCAGTTAAGGTCTGTTAGGACGCCGATAGAAAGAGTCTTTGTTTTTATAACATGCTTATATGTCCAATGAGCAGATAGACCAAATAGATACAAATTACAAAATAAATGCGATAGATTTGGTTAAAGTTTAATGACAGACTGAATAATGTTCCAGCCCCGATAAATACAACAATATACGGTCGTTGTGACATTGTACTCTCTCCAGTGAGTAAATTACTAAATATCATGTGGCAAGGTGAGGACATGATATTGCACGAAATTTGCATTTCTGTTTTGTTTCTTTGCTGTAACGTGTGTATTTTTTTAATGACTGCCAGTAACGTAGACGCTGAAGAAAGTCACACGTGGACGACAAGGTGTGACACCACTGGTGACATAAAGGGAGTGTTACACAAAGGACAAGAAAATGGTGAAATGGCACGGATGCCATTAATGATAATTATAAATGATAATAGCCGTAGAAACAGTATCAACTGTGTTGTACTAATTGCTTGCCTGTCTATATGTAAGCAGAGGAACACTGGAATGTGCATACAGTCTACTTGTATGCACATGACTGCCGTTGTCTATCAGTGTGTACTGCATCTTCTCCTTTGGACTGACCCTGGTCAGGGGTGAAACATCTGCCTCCATCTAAGCCCTGCCTTCAACACCCTGTTCTTCCACACCGGCTAACCTCATGTCCTCTTCGGTCTTCCTTTAGACCTCCAGTCTGACCTTCAACCTCAGAAGTCTCCTTCTACACATGTATTCAACATGCTTATGAATCTTTGTTTGCAGTAATTCTTGCTACGCTAAAATTCTTTTGCACTCAAGTATTGTGTGTTGCTATTTTTTGATAATATTTTTGCATTTGTATAATTTCTGTGTTGTCGTCTTCCTAATATGTTTTTCTGTCTCCTCCATGCTGTGATTGAGTGATATTTGTTTCAAAGACGTTCTCACATCTAACTGCGAGTGAGATTGCTGAGTAACATCAAATAGCTGCTTTATAAAACTTGCAATCAATTATTGATGGCTTTGTGTTTGCGCCATAAAAAAAACTTAATTAATTTTTACGATATGCAAAACTCAATTTCCAAAACAATCACGTTGGACCTTTGAAACCGGTCCCATAAAAACTGATCTGAATCTGATCCACATGGGGTTTATTTCAGTCCCTGAGTTTTACCACCGCAGTATTTCAAACTTCCTCATCAGATTGTGTTGGCTGAAGATAAGCATTTACAATACTAAAGGACAACATCACAGTGGGCCAGAGTTGTAGGTCCAGAACATGCATCGCTGAATTTACAGAAAATGGAGTTATCCATATTGAACGCCTCAAGACTAACAAACTAGCTGCAGAAAAGAGGCTTAAATACTGACAGGTATTCACATCAAATACTGCTGCTTTACTCAATGCCCGCTGACCTGTCAGGTCACTTGCATGCTACAGAACTGTCAGACTCCCTGCTGCTGAAATGTGCATGCCCTGTGCATCTTTAGTTTAGCAGCCCTTATATGTGTTAATCTTTCCCAGGTCATGCCATGTTCCATCACTTCATGCTAAAGTACCAAACGTCAAGAATATTCTCTGATGGTTTTGCCTTCGGTAAGCACGTTGTCCGTCACCGCTTTGGCAGAGTTACTGCAGGGGCTACCTTATTGCTTGGCGAGGAAGCGCCAATCCCAGGGCTCGAAGAGATTTGCATATTATATTTTCTTCTTGTGTCGTTTAAGTCAACAGTAAATGATCACAGCAAAACGCCCGAGCAGCAAAGGACCAGGGCCAAGAACAGGGAACAAGCCTCTCCTAATTTCCTGGCAAGATTCATAATTAACACATTGGATGCACGGACGGTGGTTGTCAAGGTAACTGACGACACCATATTATCACTCTGCACTACTGAATCCTCCATCCTCCCCCTTTCCTCCCATTCATCAAGCAGCCGTTGAACTGCACGGGGCAGGGAGGAAAGGGAGGGCAACCCCACCAAGATTCATATTAAACTCCTATTTATTCACAGGAGAGAGTTCACAGATTAAAGATGGGCGTTTAATGAACTGGTATTCATCTTGTGAAGTCAATTACCATAATAAATGATTACCCATTGTGAGTGGATGGCAATAAATTGAAATGAGAACCGATTTTTCTGGCTTTTTGAGTACTAATTCCACTGGTCGTTTGCAGATTGAAACATATTAAATTGAATTAATAATGCTTTAAAAAAAAAACATTTATGATATCTAGAAAAGAAATTGATATCACATTTATTCCAGCGTGCACACTTGACGCAGACATATTTCTACGCATTACATTTGTGAAATGTCATCGGTGATCACTGAGCTGCAGTTATTCAGGTTTGTGTAGGAGCTGAAGTAACTTGACAGTGCAGTTCGGCTACAAGACCCTTGACGTTGTCACTAGTTAGCTAGGGGACAGTGCTGCAAATAAATGAATTCATTTTGAAAAAAATGTTTTAAAAAAAATACTCTAACGGACAGTTGAGTCAACGTACAAGTCAATGTAGCTGTGGCTAGCAAGCTCATGCTGCTATATATAAAAATTCAGATTTGCTGAAATAATAACAGCTCATCCAGTTAGCATAGAAGGCTAGTGGAATGTTTGCCTGTTCTAAAGTGAATTTCTACGATATATAATTATTGATATAAAACAAAAAACACACTGGTGTAAGAGCAGCGCAACTCTGCAAACCATGTCAACTTAACGCATTAATGTTTAATTCACAAACTGGCATATTTACGTGCAACACATTAATATGCACCCTGACCGTCAGCGCATGTAATATTCACTTTAACCGTAAAATCAAGCGCTTCTGTTACGGGAATTTTTTCAGCCGACGTGCGAACGGGCGACTCGGCCAATCACGGACGAAAGATTTAAAGGGGCCAGCTGCTCGGTGATTGGCTGACCGCGGCGGCCAGCACTTGAGGAATGCAATCACAGGCAAGTGCCATATTGTCCAATCAATGACTTGGCCACGGAGCACGGCGGAGCGCGATGAGAGCATTCTGTGTCGGAGAAGTGGCCGACGGAGGAGCGTCAGCGTCGGCGTGGAGACGAGAACGCTGAACCGTTTCAGCACAGCGATTTAAAACAAACAAACAAAAAAAAAAAACCCAGGGGAGAGCGTCACTAGAAATATATTTTTAAAACCTTTTCCTCTCTTTGAATTTTATACGCTTCCATTGTGTTCTTTGTTATTATCTTTTTTTTTTTTTTTTTTTTTTTCCCCCCCTACTGGAGAGGAAGCAAGAACGAGGCTTCAACACTGCGGCGGTTCAATTTCCACTTGCAGACTCGGGATTTTACAATGAAAAATGTAGGTGACACGTTTCCTGCCAGCGTCCAGGGTTCACGCCACTCGGGGGGAAGACGGCAACAGAGCACACAGGTAAATACAAGAGACAAAAGCGGCGCGTTATCGCCTGTCTAACTTCAAACGCTGGAGACGATTGAGGCGGTGTGGTGCGTCTGTCAGTGTGTGTCTGTGTCTCAGTGTGCCTGTGTGTCTGTGTGCGTGTGCCAGCTATCATCTCAGCATCCTCCTCAGTCGACTTGGCGAAATATTGTTGATATTTCCCGACGGAAAATTGGGAACTTAAAGGCGTCAGCGGTGCCACTTTTCTTTTCTCCCCCCCCACCCCCCCACTGCCGGCGGTCTGCTGCTGCTGCTGCTGCAATGTTTGCTCATTTTTTACATGTATGTGTGTATGTGTTGAGCCTCCATTGATTTATTGAGGGGGGGGGGAAACAAAACGGCTCTGTCTCCCACCGCATCCCCCCCACCCCCCACCCTGACATATCCATTCACAAGAGGCTCTGCTCTTTCTTGGTTTTCTTCTTCAAGGGAGGAAATGGTGGTGGTGGTGGTGGTGGTGATTGGTGATGACGGTTGCAGCATCTTTACAATCGGCTTCTTCTCCGTGGAGCCCGTGGCCGAAGGAAGAGACGGGTACTTTTCTCTCTCTCTCTCTCTCTGTCTGTCTGTCTGTCTGTCTGTCTGTCTGTCTCTCTCTCTCTCTCTCTCTCTCTCTCTCTCCCTCTCCCTCCCTCTTTCTCTTTCCTGGCTGCCTCATGCTTCATGTGTCGGTGTTGTGGCGCTGCAGTGTGCTGTCTTACAGACAGATGAACATCTCTCTCTCGCACCACCACCCCACACCCACCACCGCCACGGTGCAGCAGCAGCTCTTGTCTCATCTCCTGCCATACGTGCACGCACAATGCACTGACGCCGCGGCGGTGTATAATGCAACACAAACCCTCCCATTTTGTGTCCCTGTAATGCCCCCCCTCCGCCCCGAATGCAGCAGCAGCAGCAGCAGCAGCATCACACGGTGCCAACACTTCCCATTGCATCCTCTCTTTTTTTTGTTTTGTTGTTGTGTTAATTTTTTGTTGTTGTTTTTAAATGTGTGTTGTGACAGATGAGAGACAGGAAAAAGACAAAGGGAAGGCACACTTAAAGACGCCGACGTTGAAACTCCAGAGTGCGACGACTGGCTCCGACAGGAGCGTGATTTGCCTCATGAATGCTAATGCATCGGGCTAATGCAGAAACACTGCAAACTACACCTCCCTACCCCCAACTCTCACCCCACCCCCCTGCGGTGCTCAGTGCCTCACGGGCTGACAGGTGTTCATCACTTTAACTTAACTTAGCTGTTTATTTGTGTGTGTGTGTGTGTGTGTGTGTGTGTGTGTGTGTGTGTGTGTGTGTGTGTGTGTGTGTGTGTGTGTGTCTGTGTGTGTGTGTGTGTGTCTGAGTAGGTGTCTGTGTAGGTTGCGTGCTCGCGGATGATATCACCTTGCATTGCGGTTGCAGAGCCGCGTGTTGGTTGAAGATGCCTTTCAAGCAGGAGTTTTCAGAGCTCCAACACCTACACCTGACTCAATAGGGTTTCCAAAGTGTTCCAGAGAGGTGCTTCCCATACTCCCATTACTCACGCTCAGTAATGCGGGGCCCCTCACACACACACACAAAAAAAGCGTTTTGCCACACCAGGCTGTTAAGTGTCCAAACACAATGTTGCCTGCTTCTAAGTTTTTTTTAATTTTTTATTATTGGTTGATGAATGTCTTAATTGACTCCTAATAACTACAACTACTGTGATGCTTCATTGTGAGGTATTTGGAATTAGTGTAGAGCTGCTGATGTGTAATTATGGATTCCTTTGTTTTCTTCTTTAATCCATTTGTCAGCTGATGCTGTTAATATGGCATCACTAATTAGATACTAGGAATACATGGAAATAGAACGCTTGTTCTGTGAGTGAGCACGGTCACCCTGCATAATGGTGACCATGGGCGATTGCCAGTACGGATCGCTTGCAAAGTTAACATTTGTTCACAGCAGCAAGAGTCATCAGGGAGGTATACCAGGTGACAGGAAATGAGCAAAATGACAAATGGACCTAAAAAGGCCTTTTTCTTGTTAATGCCACACTGCCTCTCAGTGGGCAGAGAGGACGTACTCGTTGGATTGGATGACTGTGCAGAATCGGGAATCTGATAAACATGAACAATGATTAATGGTTTGGCAGCTCGGCCAGATCAATTTTGGATTACATAAAAAACAACAACAATTTGTTCTTGAGAATTGCACAGTGACCAGCTCCTCATGATCGTTGCTCGACAAACCGCACAACAAGGTCAAGCAAAGCAGAATATAGAATAGAAGAGAGACTATAATATCTAGCAAAAGTTAAAATGACTGGCCATCAGTGTATTCTGGGTTGATTAGATGATAACTAGGCTACAACAATGTTATTTATTAATATAAACAATATCGTAGACATGTTTTTCAGAGGTGAACAATGGATTTTATTTTTTATTTTTTTGCCAGGATTGCTTTACAGAATATTGGATAAGATGCTGACACAATAACAAATTTCAGCTTTTTGATTTATCATGAGTTCTAATATGAAATGCTCTTAACATTTGTGGACGTAAACTCTTTCCATTTTTTCAATACGCTATTCAGTTGTCAGGGTTGCCGAAGACTCCTCTCCCTGTTCAAGCTCTAGACTGCAACCTGTGATACCATCCACCAAAATGAACGATTCTTCTTTCCGTCTCTCCTAAGCAAAGAACAGCACTCTCTCAGAGTATGGAAGGCTTGAAATCAACACAAGGTTAATACCAATCCTTTGCACACGAGGGGTTCGAGAGCTCCCGGTCCGTCCTCGCCATCCTTGGTACCGCACGCTGCAGTGGAGCCGCGGTACGTGTTGTGTTTGAGCAAGGGACAGAGCTGTGATTATAAATGCGTACACCCCCCTACAGCCGAACACTGAGCATAGTTTCAAGCTGTTTGCGGGCCTGTGTACGCCTACCTTTGAGTGATATCAACAAGTTCCCGCCCACTCTCTGGGGGCTGTTGAAAGGCATTCTGGGAAAGGCAGGGAATCACTGACTAGAGGGGAAGCAGACGAGAAAGTGGGCACAGCGAGTTGATGACAAAGACATTGCACATCCCGTACGGATGACATAACGGTGTCAAAGTATGAGGGTAAGGCTCCATCTTTGAAAATTTTAGCAAGGCATCGGGCAATTGATGCGTTGTTTTTGACGATATTTAGCTCGGAGTTAAGTGCGTCTTTAAAAGCAGAGCAGCGAATGAGTCGAAGTGACAGTTCCTCGCAGTTGACGGGTGTTTTTATCTCTCTCGCGGTCTCTGAGCTGAATGTGTTATCCCCGATCTGGTGGAGGAGGAGGTGGATCGTCTGCAGCCTCACCATCCATCATGGTTGCTTGATGAGTCAGCGGTAATGACTCTGATTGGTGGCTTTGTACCGCCCTGAAAAATCAGTCAGTTTAAAAGAAGCATGGCCTTGACTTCACCCACCCAGAGGTGGGAGGGGTGCAGGTGGTGATGTCACCTCTAAGAACCCGTGGATACGAGTTACACTTTGTCTGCAGCAAATAGAGGTACGACAGACGGAGAGGCACAATGGTTAGGCAATAATAAAAAAATAAAAAAAAAAGATTAGTGATGACCTGACTGGGGATTTTTGGTGCCGGTCACGATGATGGAAAACAAGTTTGCCCCTCAAGTGATGTGACTGTATGGACTGGACAGTGAGGTTGAAAGGAAATGTGACCAAAGTGACCAAAATGAAGTTATCTAATACCATATTGCTTTGTCTATTAGACTTAGACTTTACTAAAATTCTTGACAATATAAGGTAAATTATCCTAAAAAACTCATTTTGAAGCTAGCATTTTGGAGTCATATAGTATTTGAAATGAGAAGACAGACAGACATTGAGAGGGAGGGAAGGAGAAGGTGTCCTAAAGCATAAATCAAACTGTATAGCTAGCTGAGTAGTCCGATCGACCTTCCAATCTCTCTCTACGTGATCACTCAATATGCGTCTGGCCAGTAATGGTTGGCCGTTGACCTATTGGCTGCTGATAAATCAGAGCATCCCTGATTTAAATTTTTACAACACCTGTCTTACCTTCAACTGCTTTGGCCTTGCGTTACCTCATAAAATGATTTCCTCCACTCTGAGTTGATTCAAGTCAAAACCTTTCAGAGGGGAGGCAAAACATTGGGAGGCGTATGGTCGAACCCTTTGACCTTCTCAAGTGGATCAGTCAGAATTGTTAAGGCTGCTGTAGACATGGAGTGTGAAGCTGGAAGCATCCTGTTGCGTGCACGATCCGTGATCCAAATTACGATGATCGAGTGACAGAACGCTGGCATTTCTTGCGATTTCTTTATGCTGGTTGGTTTTGGTCTAAACACATCTTTGTCCTCTGCCTTTTTAGTTTTAAATGGAGCTGATCGTTATGGACTTGAGAAGCAGATGTCTTTTCATGAGATTTTTGGGCTTGGGTTTTTGTGCGACTCGTTTCTCGCTGAACTAGTTTCAGTTTGAATAAGCCTTAAAAGCCTGGACTCAGTGCTTCCATAGCGGTGTTGTACTCTAACAGATTCATTCAGAATCTCCATGGAGCTATTTGAAGTTTGAGTTTTAAAACTTACTTATTGCTTCTTTATTTTGTAGATGTGACACCTTCCAACATAAAAGGCCCTTGTAGTTTTCTGTGAATGGAACTCAATCCCTTCTAATAAATCATCAAGAGCTCATAATATTCAAACTGATCCCCTGGTGAAAGATCTTTTCTCACGTTACTTGATTTTTATTTTTTTAAACAAACTTAGGTACAAACAAAAAGATATCTTGAGACTTGCGACTACTTCAGATGTGTGCACTTCAAATATCTTAATAGCGCTGAAATTAGTGGGTGCTATATTGAGTTGCCTTCACAATAAAACAGCTTGAATAGCCTTCAGCGCACCCGTGATACTCAGTCTAGGATAAGAGGTGATAAAAAAAAAAAAAAATGAATTGCTTTTGGTCATTTTGTGAGGAAAGGTAAGAAGTAATCATAATGTGAGTGTTTATAATTGGAAATAAACGTACCTCATGGTCGAGGCTTAAAATCTCCAATATGAAGACAAATCAGTGGGCCAATTGTCCTTTTACTCCTCAGGGTTGATATAAATCCTTTTCTTTTGAAGGGAATGTGGTGGTCTGCATATCACATCATGCGGTGCAGACATCTTGCACCAGTAAGTTCTTGTTCTTGGCACCCCATTCTTCTGCTTGCCCTTCTACTTGTTACACGCTTGTTCACTCTCGAAGCCTTCAGCAAAGCTTCCTGCAGCAGTCACATGCTTGGAGATGCACAACCAAGCCAATACACCGCAAGATTGGCAGCTTTGTGTCTTCTCTCTTCAACTGGCATCTTTCTCTGGCGGTGGGGCACCATTTTCAGAGTGCAGCTCTCTCAGCCACTTGTGGAGCCTCCTTCATCTGGCTTTTTGACGTATTCCTTCTTTTTCTACATCTGCCTTGTAAATAATGCTCTTAGAAAAAGTCTGTAGTTGGGATGGGAAGGTAGAAAATCATTGTAGCTCATGGCCAAGTTCAGGAAAGAGTTAAAGACGCTGTAATCAAAAATGTAAACACTTGATGTTGCTGTTTCTTCTTCGAAATCCCCAAATATTACACACTTAACCTTTAAAGCAGTCATCCTGCACGATGCTCAACACGCATGTGCGTGTTGCTCATAATCCGTGTTGCTCTCTGCACAAATCTGTCCGTACTTGACATTTCACTGCAATCAAAGTCAAACATCAATAAGCGTCGTAATTAACAGTGGGCATAATTAACAATGTTGCCTGCCACTGAACTGGTATTGCTAATCACATTGATTTTAATGTTATTTTGGCTCAGGTCGGCCACTCTTTGAGTACCATGGGTGTTCTCTGTCGCACCATTGAAGATGCTCTGGTGTTCTAATTTCATCTTGGGTTCATACCAGGATGTTAACTAGACAATAATACTAATGTCTTGCATTTATAACCCTCTTTTAAAGGCATCCAAAGCACTTTGCATTGAAAACCACCACTCATTCGCACCACATTCGTCACTGGCGTTGATGATCTACATGTGTAGCCACAGATGCCCTGGGGCAGACTGAAAGAAGCGTTGCTGCCAATCTGCCCCCAACCATTCACTGGCATTTATACGATTCGTCTTGCCAAAGGACATGACGACAGAGACCAGGACTCTTCAGTTATTGGACGACCTGCTCCTCCTCCCGAGCTCCGGTCGCCCCATTTACCTTTAACTTTCAACGTTATCTAGCCTGCTCCCTGTAAACAAAACATCCTGGTCCCCATCCTTCTCTGTGGGTGACGTGTGCGTGTTGCGCCGCACTAAAAATAATGTGAGCCAAAGACCATAACGTGAGCTTGAAACGAGCAATCGAGGCAGAAAATTTGCCCCAGAGGAATTCTCATTAATCAAGGTGCTTCGGTTACTCGAGGTTTTGTTTCGGCCCCGCAGAGATTATTTGTTGCTGCAGACGTTTCCCTGTCAGCTCGCTTTGCGAGTTCAGCTCGCCAGCATCACTGTCTCGGCAGAAGCACTACAGACAGCAAGCGCGATGGTTCAAACCGAAATTATTTACCAAGCTGTTAGTCATAGCAGCCAGGCCCGGAGTTGTGTGTGATTATGGCAACTGGAGCTGAAAAATCCTCCTTTCTGGGCTAACACTTTCCAGAGCTGCGTGGGGTTGCTCACCCTCCTTCCATCCCTGCTAGTCCGCTCATATTCTCCACATTCAACAGATGGGAAGGTGAAGTGCCGTCTCACTGCTCCACATACATGACGGCAAAACACTGTGTTTAATTTACAGCCTTTGAAGTCATCAGTGAGCCGCCGTTACCAGCGGAATGCGATTGCTAGCACCTGGATCAGATTCACTACAGCCTTTCCACTGACTCTGGCATCAATATGTTGTTGATCAGGGGGATGTGATGAAATCAAAGTAACTTGAATAAAATGTAAACTAGATTTTCTTTCATTCATGTCTGTATTTGCTTTTTGAAGGAAATGACTGATGAATCAGAAGCCGACTAAAATAGGAAAACTCACCGGTAGGGCCGGGTGTCAAACTTGGATGCATTTGTAGCACCGACCGAAATGCTACAATCCTATCAAACTGCAAAAACAATGATCAGCTTTTGGTGCTACATTTTGATATCCAAGATTGTAAATCATTTGGCATACAAGTGTCAAGATCGAATGTTGCTGGCAATTCACATTATAGAAGCGTGAACAAAAGACACAGACAAACATTAGATTACATTAAGCGGAAAAATAGCATCATACCAATAGTCCAGAATGTAGCTTCACTTCATTAATGTAGATTAATATATATCAAAAATGCAACGTGCAGGATGGAGGATGTGCGATAAAGAGGATGGTCATACCTTATTTGAATCACCAGTGAAATGGAAAATTAAAGCTTTGTGCTGTTGTGGCAATGTGTTTTTATTGTTCAAATTGGTTTTAAAATATCTGGTATCAGAAAAGTACCATTCTGGAGCCAGTATCAAAATTGGTATTATATGGAAAAAATTTGAATGATACAATGGTTGTAAAACGTGTGTGCCAAGAACAGAGGAATCAATTTGTATGGTCACCACAACTGTGGGAATGTATGGGGAAATACTGGACTAAGTGTGCAGCTGGTAATCTGTTAAAGGAAATATTTGAAGTGCTTTCACAGGCTGGCAGCAATGGGGCTGTCAGAGCAAAGTGTGGCATCCATGAGATGTCTCATAATCATGCTTGTTCACAGTGGCTGTCACTATCGGCTTCACAGTTGGGATTACAGCATATGGTGCAACAAACAGCTGAATGATGCGATGAATGACAGCGTTTACATAATGCGCTCTGCACACATGTGTGCTGTCTTAGACAAAACTTTACATTCATGTTGATGCTTTTGGTGCAGTTAGTAATAAGAACATACTACAGATCACAAAGGGGAGATGACTGCACCCAGTTGCTTGACACGCAGCATTTTAAGAGTCAATTAGTGTATTTCTGGTTTAATTCTGCCAAGTATATTGTTCAGACTGACTAATACAGCTAAAGTTCAACCCGTGTGACTCCAGAGCAGTAATCTGAGTAAATGCTGCGCATATAATCTACTCTCTCTCTTTTACTTGAATGTATTCTTAATTTTGTCAATTGATTTGGGTTGCTCCCCTTTTGGCCTGTGTTCTCCTGATTGAAAGTTGCGCGTGACCCTCCTGCCATCCTCCTGGTGTGCAATTGCATATTGTAAACAGATAAAAACTCTGGCTAACTTTACATTTACACAATTCTATTACATATGCTGCATCAATTTGCCTTTAATTTTTCAGTATCAGAAAATAGTAGCTCTCTAACCAGAGCTTCAGTAATATAGAAGGACTTGCTGTGTCCTTAGAATTTGTTACTGTAAAGTAAAAATGCAGCCTGGTTTAAAAAAAAATAAGAAGCAAATAAAGTATTTTCGGCCTTGTTGCTCAGTTGTGTATACAAAAGATATTCCACTGATCATTTGCATCAGAATAGGCAAAGTGAAGTAGCACTTATTGGTAGGGGGCTTTGGCGTCTTACATGTGCACTGGAATTTACCAGAGTGGAAGTGTTGTATTGTCTGACATGATGAATACAAACATACAGCCTCTAAACGTACGGTTCTAATTCCATAATTGTATTGTATTCATTTATAGGATTGGATCTAATCAAAATAATAGTAAAAGGAATTTTCCTCAACGCCAGGTTTCTATTAAGTGCCAGTGAAAGTCTCCAGTTTCGGTCATCCCATTTATGTGCCTCTGTATCAAACCTGTCCTGCTTGACTTCACCTGGTAGGCATCTTGGACTCCCCCTGGTGGCGACATTTCTTACAACACATAACCTGAGCTGTGTGCGTAGGCAACAGTTTTGCTTTCCCTTCACGTCGCTTCTCATCTGACCAGCTGAGCGGCGTTAAGTGGGAGAACTCAACCCTTATTACAATACAGAGACAGGAACCCTGTGGTGAGGTGAGCTCAGGTGTTGGAAACCTTTGCCGACTGGAGG
The DNA here is from genome assembly GCF_046127955.1 of Nelusetta ayraudi. Taxonomy (NCBI): domain Eukaryota; kingdom Metazoa; phylum Chordata; class Actinopteri; order Tetraodontiformes; family Monacanthidae; genus Nelusetta; species Nelusetta ayraudi. The sequence goes on along the minus strand of NW_027466185.1, from coordinate 17,082,806 downwards.
CCTTGTGTGTGTGTGTGTGTGTGTGTGTGTGTGTGTGTGTGTGTGTGTGTGTGTGTGTGTGTGTATACATATATATTTATATATGTATGTATATTTCCTGTCTGCACCGTTTCTTGTTGCTTCAGAAAAGTATTGTGGTTTTTACTGAAAGTTTCTGTTCTTGGTGGCAACCAAGAGGCAATGACCTTATCTGCATTGTTGTTAAAGAGTATGATGGTCGGGGGGGGGGGTTTATGTCTCTGAGTTTGAAGGAACTCATTTGCAACTATCAGAACTCAAGAACTCCCCAAGTCAGCACCTTTTTGTTTTCATCTTGTATATATTAATATAGTGTCTGCGTGTCGATCTAGATGAGGATTCCCAATAACTGTGTCACAGTTAGTTATTAGCTATTAGCTATTGCCCAAGATTAATATCCTCCCATTGCACTCGGGGAATGATGCCCCGTGGTCACAGCTTCAATTGGTGAAATTCCTGTTCTTTTGCTTCTGCAAATGATCAAAAAAAGATGGTTCACTGTCTTAGTTTATTGCTTTAAATGTATATATTTTTACGTTTATTATGAAGTAGCACAAAACATGGCCACAGGACTGTTTTTGTTCTAGTATTACTTGGTTGTAGTTGTTATTAACAGATAAGCTGTTTTTCTCCCTTTAATGTCAAAGTTGCGTCTTTGACCCAATTTCAGATCTTTCACTTAATTCATTTGTTTGATTTTCGTCTCTGCTTTTCGTTGCTTCATCCTGAACGTGAACGTCACAGTGCGGTCTTAGAAGGTTTCACAAGCACCTGGCCGAAGGTGGGGGCGGGCGGGGGTTTAACTTTGTGAGCTCACAAAGGTTTGATTCCCATGAAGAGTGTGTTTTAGTGCACGCTCTCTGAATGGTGGAGCTGGAAAGGAAGCAAAACGTTGAAAACTTTGTGAACAACCCAACTACTCTGGTTCAGACACTCTACACACTCAATCCTCTCAAATGAGTGGCTGAACGTTCATTAAAGTGTTATGGATCTCACCCTCCGATGCAACCCAGGCTACAACCACAATTGACCGTTCACACATCGGATGACTCCGACGTGGCGGTTCCAAATGGATCATCGGGACACATTACGCGGTGTCACGCTGATGTGGGTTAATGGAAGCGCCGAGCCTCCTGTGTTACGACTCACAACTACACACAAACTAGAAAACTAGGCTGCATTAATGGATTTTTTTTTATTTTTTTTATCTTCGGACCCGTTTCATCCCACCGCCATCACCGCAGCAGCAGCAGCAGCACTTTGGCAGGACCAAGGGCAGCGCGCTGACCTTTCACTGGCAGAGTTCACCGCAGTGACGGCTCTGCCGGCTTCGCCTCGGTCCACGTCGCAACGCCGAGCCGTGCTGCCGCGACTGCCGCCTCGTGCCCTTATGCACTGGCACATTTCCCAGCATGCTCCAGAGAGGCGTGCAAGGAGGAGGGGGAGGAAAGCGAGAGAGTGGGGTTGAGAACGGGGTTAAAGAAGAGAAAACGAGTGATAGGTCACAGAGGGAGGGAGGGAAAGCCAGAAGGAGGAGAAGAAGGAGTAGGCTTTTATTTATCCCACGTTGGGGAAATTTGCATAGTTACAGCATCGGATACAATGCGGAGAGAAGAATTAAAAAGAGTGAAATAAAAAGAAATAAAATACGTATGCCAATTATTTATGTATCAAAATAATAGTTAAAAAGCAAGTTTTTTTTTGCATGTATAAGAAGGGGAAGTAAGAAGGGGAAGAGATGAAGTGGGAGGTGGATGAGGAGTTGAAGGAGTTGACGGCCATCCGTGTGGATCCCAGCCAGGAGGTTTAACGAGAACCGCGCTCCGTTCTGCCACGTCGGAAGAAAAACAAACAAAAAAAAAAAACAGGAGACCGACCGATCGAGGGAATCTTTCTTTTCTCCGCTTTTCCCTCCATCCCTCCATCATCATCATCATCATCATCTCTTTTCAATGCTGCAGTGCTATTCTGAGAGAGATAGAGAGATGCCGGAGCCCACGCTCGGCCAGAAAGGCAGAGACGCTCGCGCGCGCGTGTTTTCTGTGCGTGCACGTGTGTGCGTGTGAGCTCATGTGTTTCTCGCGCACTCAGAAGTCAGGCAGGCATGAAAACGGTGAGACGGGGACGGAGACGCAGGCGTGCGTGTGCAGTCGGCGCTCCGAGCGCTGCGGCACACACGTTCCGCGCCAGCTGAACCAAAGGGCTGTATTACAATGTTAAATGTGAACATGCTAATAAATAAATAAGTAAGTCGGACGGCATCAAATGCTCTCGGCGCTCGACTGATTATTGTCGTCGCTGATTGCAATTCAAGGCGGTCGAGTTAATAATAAATGACGTCATGTTCTGTAAAGAGGTAAAATGAAGCGGGGGAGGGAGGGAGGGTTGGGTTTTTTTTTTGAGTAGCAGAAGCAAACGGTTGCACTGGGAAGCGAAACAAATGCTGACCATTTCAGAAAGAATTTCTCAAGATTATAAATCAATGTTCTTTCTAATTGCTTCTGCGGTTAATAATCAGAGCAGCCTGCTTTGAAGTTTAAAATTGAAATAGGGATGCAGCGATACCAATATCAGGTATCGGTACTGATACCGGAGTTGAGCACTGTAAAATATGTGCCGATACCACGAGACCGATGCCGGTTGTACATGTATGCATATGACAATTTTGTTAAACTTGTGCTTGTTACTGCAGTGAAACCTGTGGAAAGAAACTTCTAGAAAGAGGAATGTAGCTGAGGAATGTTGTTTAAATAACAGAGCAAAATCTGTGGGGAAAAAACAAAGTAATCCTTTAATGGCCTTATCAAGTACTTAGTGTCGGTGAGTACTGAAATGCAAGTATTCTCATAGTATTTTGTCAAAAGGTGGTATTGGTGCATCCCTAAAATAAACACCAGCAGTTGTCAGGTGATGAATTATTTGCAGCAGAACTTTCAGTATAAACTGTGTTGGTTAAAACGACTCACTATGCATGAGTAGTACGACAGATATTTAAAGTCTCTGGTTCGAAGCTTATAACTTTGATTTATAAGCTTCTGGTTGGTTAACGTGCTGCAAAACAAATCCTTCGCTGCGCTCCGTATGTGGCTTTCCGAACTTTATGTTCTCCAGTTCCTTCTGAAGGACGGGTGGCTGCCACCGCATCACCCAGTGTTTGAATCACTCAAGGTTTTGTAACACGGAAGACTTAAAATAACTGCGTAATAGGTGGATTGTTTTTTGTTTTTTTTTGCAGAATAACCGCGTAATAATGGCACAAAGGTTCCCAGAAATGGGGCAAATATGGACACTGTGCTTGGCAGATGCCGTTGGCAGTGAGGCGTAGCAGCGGACACATAGGCAGCAGCGCTAATCTATACATGTGTGCAGCACGCAGTAGGACAAATGGCCACGCACAGCAGGAGGACAAGGGCTGCCAGGCACATATAGGCTCCACCGGATGTGAGGGAAGTGGTGGCGACAGTTTGTGTCAAAACACTTGAAACGTCAACATTATTTCTGTATTTGAAATTACTTTTTTATCTTTTACACGTCAAGTGAAATAATTGTGGACTCATCGAAAAGCATTCTTTTTGGAGGCACAAGCTTCCGAGAATTATTCACATTATACACATCATCCTCTAAAGATCTGAATTTTACTTTTACAAACAACATGTAAAAAAAAATGTAATGGCTTTTTTTTAAATTAATTTACACAATATTGGAACGAACAGTCGTCCATAATGTGTGTTCTGAAGACGACCATTTGTGCAGACGTTTTGGCCCTTTCTCTTGTTTAATTAGTTGCATTAACATCGAGTCTTTCAGCACGAATCTCTCAGAGGGCACAATTCATATTTGTGCCATTCAAATGTGGATTCTTTAATTGGATTTTCAATTCATTTGTTTATTTCCTGACCTGGTTGCCTTAAAAAAAAAAAAAAAAAAGCCAGCGAAAGTTCAGCGGTTCGTCAGCAGGGCCCTCTTAATTACAACTTTTGAGGAAGCAGGTCGGAAAAGGCCCTGGAGGTTGGAGACACACTGATGTGAAGCCAGGCTGTCGAGGCAGCAGAGCGCCCAGAGGTTTCCAGCAGAGGGGACCTGGCTATTTAGGTTACTGTCATTCAGGAAATAGTCTCTTTCATTCCACAAACGCTGGGATCAGAACATCGACTTCCCTCCACTTAAGCTCATCCTCTTCCATATTTGCAGGACACTTCAATTTTTCTGCTCCCGGGAAATGTGTCTTGTGATGGTGATGGACTTTCACAGTCTTGATTTTATGTGGAGCTCCGTCACAAATCTTATGGTTTGCAGTCGGGGGACAGAAAAACCCCCGAGGTTATTCTGTGGCTGCTGGAAATATTTCAGAATTGCTAAATAAGTTGATCAATAAATAATCTTTAACTGTCACTATCTTCATATGGTACTATTGCTGTTATCACTCTACAATATTATCACTACATTTACATTGTTACTGTGATCAGGGCTGAGTTTCAATCAAAATATTTTGATACATTTCTAATTTCGATTCCTTGGTTTCGATACTGGTTCCAGTGTGATTTTTTCAATATCAGATGTTTTAAAACCAATTTGAACAAATTGGTTTTAAAACAACTAATTTGTTGGTTGTTGACTCCCAACATCATAGATCTTGACAAGCGTTATGCCCAATGATTATTGTCTCACACATACAAAAATTTTGCTTTCTTGGTTATCAGAATTTGGCACCAAAAGATGATTTATTCTTCAATACTCTACGGCATCGGAGCATTTTGATCAGAGCTACAAATGTATCAAAGTTTGGTTACCAGATCTGTGATGTAAAATGACCATACAATGACAAATGGCTGAACCTCGAAGGTTGCAGAGCTGAAATTTGATTTCAGCGTCAGTCCCCATTTTTAGCTTTCCCCCTCACTGAAAGAACAATACGGCTCGAACAGCTGTGGTCGCAAGATTGAAAGTCTCCCAAGTCTCCCATCAGGTAATGTAACACAATGGAATTTACTTCACATAAACCGAGCCTAAAAAGAGCTTGTTGCCATTGAAGTGAGTAGAAGGATCACGCTGCCGCAACATAATTACTAGTGTTCGGTACATAACTTAGAATTACTTATTCGTTAGCAACGTCCCCTATCTCGAAGAAATAAAGAGTGCATGCAGTTGATCACATCTCAGTTGTCCTCCTTTGGTGGTGTTGCTATAAAGACGTGGGTGTCCCCCCCCCCCTCCCCGACTGCAGCGATGAGTCTTTGCGATGGCTCTGCCACGCTGGCGGAGTGAGCCGCGCGTCCAATGTAACATAGATTGGGGTGGATCGGTTGTCAGTGTTTCTGTCGTCCGTCAACTTGTTCAAACTGTCTTCAAAGTGATCCCAAATGTCACCGACGTGCGTCTCCTGGATTCCACCATCCACTTCAAGTCTTTTTCTTTTTCTGAACCCTCTCATGCTTGCGGTTCTCGTCGCGCTCCCTTTACCCTGCTCGTGTAGGTACGCTGAAAAATTTTCTCCTCATCCCGGAGCTTCCGAGACCTATTTTGTGAGCGAGTGCGCGCGCACACTTTGATACATCTGCGGTCCCTGTCCCCTGTCCTTCTGTCTGATGACTCCATATGCCAGCTGTCATGCTGCATGCGCCTCTCTCTGTTTTTCCTCTCTCAAAGTCAGATCGCGGCTGCGCCCACCCCCTCTGTCAGCTGATGTTTTGAATCCGCGCGTGTGTGTGTGTGGTTGTGTGGGTGTTCATCCCCCTGTTTAGCAGAATTTCAGGTTTAATCAGGCGGTAAAGGCACTTAACAGGAAACTGCTCAGGGCGAATGAATGTTGTATAAAAATCACCCACCGTCATAAAAGCGAGCGCCCGTCAAATCAGACTGACGGCGACGTCTTCAAAGAACTGGTGGTGGCTTTCCACTGACAAAACCTCTGCACCCCGACACCGGTGAACATCAAGGCTACGGATATCGAGATGGTGACATCTTACATGTACCTCGGTGTTCACTTGAACAATAAACTGGACTGGACTGATAAAACAACAGCACTTTACAATAAAGGCCAGAGCAGACTCTATCTGCTCGGAGGCGAAGGTCTTTTGGAGTGCGGGGGGCACTCCTGGAGACATTCTACAACACCGTGGTGGCATCAGCCGTCTTCAATGGGGTGGTCTGCTGGGGCAGCAGCATCTCGACAGCGGACAGAAAGAGACTTGAGAGACTGATCAGGAAGGCAAGCTCTGTCCTGGGACATACTCTGGACTCAGTGGAGGTAGTAGGTGAGAGGATGATGATGGCTAAGCTGTCATCCACGATTGACAATGACTCTCACCCCACGCAGGAAACTCTTGCTGTGTCTCAATTCAGGGTCTGCATCCTTGAAGTACGCATTTTGAAAGGAAGTTGCGTCATAGCACTGCGCGGAGGCTTGTCCCAATTCCCAAAAGTCCTTAGGACGCTCAAAATGCGTACTCGGAGTGAGACACAGCACCTGACTCCACTGCAGAGCTCCTTCAGTGACAGACTGCTATCGGAGGTCCTTTCTTCCTGCAGCTTTCAGACTCCACAACAAGCAGCGCCCCCTGTAGACTACTCACTCTACACATACACTTTATTTGTAGATATGTTCATATTTAATTTAATTTAATCTAATTTTTATTCTTAAAATGCTTAGATATTTTTTGCTTCTCTGTTTTTTTCTATCTAATTCTATTTTTGATTTACATATACTTGTTTGCAGTGCTTTTTATTGTGTGTCACTATCCACCTTGCTGCTGTAATGATGGAAATTTCCCCACTGTGGGACTAATAAAGGAAATCTTATCTTATCTTCCATGGAGGTCACATTCAGTTTCACTGTACTGCGCATGCATCCGTGCACTTTTCCTCACCACACAACGTGCTATACCGTATAATGTTCCAGCTTTGACCAATCACCTTTGGACAGATTGATTGGCTGACCTTGACACAGTGATATTGTTTTTGTTTGCAGCCATAGCAGAGCTTATGTTTATGATTGTGTTGGTCCTCGTCGCTGGTCCAGACAGACGTTGAAGAGTTTTATGTGCTTTCATTGTCTTCTCCTGTTTTTGATGCATTCCTGTAAGAGAGCCTGACAGCGCCACTTGCTGGCCTGGCATATATAAACTACTACTTTTTCAGTTGTTCCGCATTGGTACTGTTCAGTGCTCATGGAAAACTCTTTTGAAACAAAAAAGGGAGCTTGATGGTTTTAGTCGCTGTGGGTGCAAGGACAGTCACAACATGCGTTTTGTGAAAGGCCGACAATTCAGATTCTTTGAATTACATTTATGAGCTTTTTGTACCAAACTGTATTGAGATTGTAAAGTCAACCAGCATTAGTGAAGCGAGAATTGTTCTGCATCACGGCAGCAGTTTGACCTGAAAATAAACCAAACAAACCTAAAAATCGTCGAGGCCCTGTAGCTCTTCTCGCTGCTGTAATTTCAATGTAGAAATAGGCATTGTGTGCCAATGATTAAACACTTGAAAATGCAATTGGAATAATTTTAACTGTAATAGATGCATGTTTTACATTGATCATATTTTGCGAGCAATAGCTGATGATGTGCAATAAAAAAAAGGAAATCTCAAATAAACATTTCCAATTTGATTTGAATTGAATTGAATTGAATTAAATTGATTTCAGTCCAAATGCACATTTAAAGGGTAGACCATGCTGTATCACTGTTCCCGAGAATAGCAACTGAGGCGAATCCTCACCCTCTTCTCCTCTCCTCTCCTCTCTTCTCTTCTCTTCTCCTCCTCTGTGTTGCAGTGTGAAAAAGTGGATGTGAGCCTAAGACGGAAGAAGGGAGGTTTGAAGAAGCAGCATAAAGGTGCCTCTCTCCAGGGACTGTCCCAGTACCGCATGGAGGATTGCCGGGGAATCTCCTCTGCTGCTTTTTAAAGCTGGGACTCCTTTTTTTAAAACCCTCCCTCTCCATTTCCACCATTTCTTTTTTTTACATTCTTGTTTTCGCCGGAACAGAAGGTCTTTGCCGCTTCCTTCGTTTCCTTCCTTCTGTACGTTTCAGAGCAAGACCAAAAGAAGGTGCCCAACTGACTGTGTCAAAAGATTAAGCAAAAAACAAAACAAAAACCCAAACAATTCCAACCAGCCATCACCAGATAGTTAAGAGCTCAACGTTTTTCTTTTGTAACAATTTCTTCCCTTTTACATCAATAGAGGCTCAAGCCCGCTTTAATCACGTCGCACGACACCGTATATCATATTTTAGGAGAACCGCGCTGCTCCATATCCGTCATCTCCAGCCGACGCTTGGCTAATTCGCTGCTGCTGCTGAAAGGTCCAAGAACTGTTTTTTGTACGTGGACGATATTTGGTGCATTACTGGTTCAAAAGTGCTTTATACAAACAGACCCTGCCCGCCGATGATTCGCTCGCGTTTTCCGGAGGAGGCGCGTGGCGAGCGGCGATAACGAGCCCGCCGTGCCCCCGACGACGTCTGAGAGTCTTGCCGTGTTTTTTTAGGCGTTCGTGGGCAGGACGAAGTTTTGACTGACGGACGAACGCGAGCCTTTGTCGGAAAAACCCGATAAACACGGGCTCGGCCGCCGCTAACGCTGCTATCTCAAAAGGCTTTGGGAACACGTACCGTCGTTTTGAGTGTGCGCTGTGAAACACTGCTGACACTTTTCCTATCTCCTTCTTCCAGTCTCTGGCGCTAGAGGAGCCTCTCGCTCTTTTGTCGTCTTCTATTCCTTCCGCAGAAGGTCCGTCACCCCCCGGTTATCCGATCCCAGGCGACCTCATCGGCTTCTCGGCATTCTTCCCTTTTTATCCCGTGGAAAACATGCAATTTATAAAAAACAACCTTTCACTGTATCTGAGAAAAGCCTAGAAGAAAAAAAAAAAAAAGCCATACGAAACACCAGCCATACACCATTTTCCCTCCAATTCACAGAACCTCCCGACTTTACCGAACTAACCCTCAGACGTGTTTTCAGGGAGGTGGGTGGAGTCGCGTCTCCGTTTCTACCCGCGTCTTTGTCGCCCTGCGTTCCCGCCGTCGTCCAAGCGTGGCGCTCGAGTTCCCCCACCGCTCGTCCCGTTCCCCCTCCTGCGTTGACGGATGAATCCGGACACTTTCATGTCTGTTCTGTGGGCAGAACCTCGCCGCCCTGCTAGAACTGGGCCCAAGCCCTCCTTTGTTCTTTTCTGTTGGGCCAAGCTAAATTCGGAGCAGAGACACTCACACGAGCGCATCGAGCGCACATAGATAATCGCCTTTTTTTTTGTTTTGTTTTTTAATTATTATTCTATTTTTTGTGCAATTTTGTAACCAGTTTCTACAGTCGTTTTCGCAAATGCCTTGACGCGCTTATTTGTCGTATGATTATTGAAGCGATCTTTGTCTTCTGGTAGCTGCTGAAAAAGGATTTTTCAAGATCTATGCTGCTTCACGCTTGAACCTAGCAGTACTTAATTAGCCCAAAAGCATACTGACCTTTATCGATCCTCCTCCGAGTGGTTTGGCAGAGCCGCTTGTTTATTGACTGATTGGCGGCGCGATATAGGGAACAGGGGGACGTCAAAGTTGCAGATTGTGCCAATTTCCTCTCAACTTAACGAAGGGGAGCTCTCAGGCGCTGTTAGCACTGTTGTTTACAGACGCGAGGCGCAACTCTCGAACCCGAGTGTTTGTTTGTGATAAAAGGAGGACAAAAAAAACACGCGGGAAAAAATTTCTTATTTTCCATGCATGAGTTTACACATCCGTTCTTTCACCTACGACGACTGAAGTGCCAAACTGGGAACGGGAACACTTCACTCATTGGTCATCCAACGTGAACGTGAAGGAAGTTTACATACAGCTCTAAATGTTTACAGACCACGTATTCCATCCGAGTTTCTTTTCGTAACTTAACAACAGCCGTGCCATAAAGGACTCTCATGAAATAAATAATTGAGACTTTTTTTGGGGAACAGTCATTTTATTAAAAGCGTTTAGCGTTCTTTTTAAAAAAAAAAAAAAAATGTTACTGACTTGTTTGCCAATTTAAGGTAGAAAAGGAGAGACCAAAATTAAACATCCAACTACTGTCTGCTGCCATACATAAGAGACCATATATATGACTGATTTTCATTATTGCTTTTACTCTTTCGATTTATAACTACAGCCATCTCATCAGCAATCCATATAGGGCCTAAATACTCCAGAAACACCTCAATGTTTACAATCGCTGCTTAAGAGAAAGATTTGTACACAGAGACATGTTTACATTAGAGTGAAAGGATTGAAATGCCAAACACGTTCATGACAAATTGCTCGGACAAAGTGAACTCTCTGAACTGGAGGAGTAACCCTTTACACCTGTGGAGCGCGCACACAGCAAGGGAATAGTGCGTCAGACTGAACTTTTTTCTTACACCACAACGCTTCTTTCTTAGTCTGAACGTTTCCGGCTCCAAAGAGGAACTCTCTTATTAAAGGAGCACGTCGGGAGCTGTTCATGTGACTTTTCTTGAGTTTTTTTTTTTTTTCTAAAGCCACGGCTCAAGATCAAAGTCAAACGATGAAGCCGAGATTTCCCAGGGAGATGTTTCGCTCCCTCCTCGTCTTCTCTTTTTCCTACTGCCTGGCTGTCTCCACCTTAACCGTAACAACGGAGCGGCGGGCGGCGGGCACCGACGTCAGGGTGCCGCCTGGCAGCGCCGGTGCTGCTGCCGCCTCCGCCGGCAAGCGGAGCGCCACCTTGGCGCTGCTGACGGGCCGCAAGCCGCCACTGCCAGTGCCGCCCGCCGGACCGCGGGCGCCGCCCAAAGAAGCCGAGGTGGTGGAAGACGTAGAGGAAGTGGCCGAGCTTCCTCCCAAGCCCCTTCCTCAGACCATGTTGCCAAGGAACATGACGGCTGACGCCCTCAAGCCTCCGCTGGGCGCCGCCCAAGTGGCTCCGCCCCCCAGGCAGATCGTGGACGTGGACGTGTGCAGGTATGGACAACAGTTTTTACAAGGCTTCCTGTGCAGAAGTCTTGCTGACATCTTCCTAGTCTTCTTGTTTTACTGCTTGGACCCGCAGGTGACGTCTATTTTGTTGAAACCGTTGAGATCTTGTAGGTTTTCTGAAAAACCCGACACCGCTGTTGGTTCTATTTTCACAGCCAACAGTGATACAAGTAGGCATCTTAGCTAAGTGCTGAACATTGTTTGCGTATCGCCAATGCAACTGCACATCAACATTCCAATTGGATATTTGTTGATTGACAATACATGGTTAAAGAGCCCAGATCATTATGATTTGTTGTGGGTTTAGTGAAATTAGACCAAAGCAATGTCCCTCTGCATTTGGCTCTCCCTTTTACATAAAGTGACATTCTCCCATTGAGAGCTCCGTGGTTTTCTGACCCCATTCTTCACATGCATATTTTCTGTGACATTGCGCCCAAAGGGGTCTTTAGATTATAATCCCCCTAACAGGCAAAATAAATGTTTTTTGGCCATAAAAAAGAGCTTTTACCATCAGTGTCATCCCTGTTTGTATTTCAGAACCTCAGCCAACAAGTGTTTTCAAGAAAAAAGGGGCCTTTGTGGCTTTCTGTGAGCGATGTGTTGGCCGTGGCGAAAAGCTCATTTAAAGCGGCACATCTCGGCTCTGCTCCTCCCGCAGCTCTGATCTCGTCTCACTGAGAGGCGTCTTGCTGTTGCGTGGCAACGTGTGGGCAGGTCTAAATCAGGGCCTGCAATGCACTTGCAAGTCACTTACCGCAGTGATCAGCAGCAGTGGCTCTGATGTAACATGGCACTGAAACAAAACAGGAAGCACACTGACTTAAAAACCTCATTTCCTGGCTGTAAACATTGTTTTCTTGCGGATACCCGTGAAGGAAATGCGCTTAGGGTGCGAAACAAAAGGCAGCCACCACAGTGCAACAGCGATGGCATTGCTGACAATACCATGAATCTTGTTAAAGGTACAGTGTGTAATATGTGGCTTCAATTAGGATTTTTATATTGGTAAAACTTAATACACTGCCAATAAATACATTATTAAAAGTGTATAATCGCAGTACAATTTAAGTTATTTGGTTTTCCTACCCTTAGAACGGTTCTCATATATATGTACTAGAATATGCATGTATTCTTGCTCCTTGTTAGCTGCCAACTTGCACCAGCATATTTCTAAGGAAGCCTGGTGTGGACAATCCAGTCCACCTGACCTGACAGGGCGTTTCGTAATGAGGGTGAATGCTCGCGTCTTCAAATAAACCAACTAAGAAGAAGGTGGACCGAGGTATCGAGGTTTGGGTGTGCAGGCCACCGTAGTTCACTGGCAAGCTCAGTAGTGTGAAGGGTGGGAGAGTGAAAGACGCTGCAGTCTAGAATGTAACGACTAGATGTAGCTGTTTCTTCTTCAGATTTTGTCAAATAATAAACACTTAACATTTAAAGTTAATGTTTCATTGATTGTCACAAAATTTGTCCTCTGCATTTGACCCATCTCCTGAGGGAGCTGTGAGCAGCAATGATGCTGTGCTTGGGAATCATTGGGCGATCCAACCCAAAATTGGACATGGGTGCCAAACATGGAGACAATGGGTACCACTATTACCGTCTTCGGTGTGACCCAGCTGGGGATAGAACCGACAACTTCCCAGTCTATGGGCGGACACTCTACCACCAGACCATTCCCACTGCTCCCAGAATCTTCTCTAGGTCCTGTGAGGTCTGACGTTGGCGCCGCCTTAACCTGAACTAGCTCAGACCAGCTCAGTGGTCGAGTGGTAGAGTGTCCGACCCGAGACTGGTAGGGTGTGAGTTTGATTCCCGGCTGGGCCATACCAAAGACTGTAAAAATGGTACCCATTGCTTCCCTGCTTGGCACTCAGTTTTCAGGGTTGGAATTGGGGAGTTAGATCAACCAATGATTCCCGGGCTCGGCACCGCTGCTGCCCACCACTCCCTCAGGGGATGATAGGTCAAATGTGGAGGACAAATTTTGCATCCTTCAGGATGTGACAATCACTGGCACTTGAACTTTATAACTTTAAACTGCATCAATGATGAAGTGCCTTGAGCCCTGTTTGTAGAAGGCGGCTCGCGGAAACAATAGAGTAGCGAGGACTGAATGCGTGGTTGCATTAGTCATCGCAGGAGGCGTCGGAGTCTCAGACCAGGTCCTCAAGGCCAAAGAGTGATCCTGGCTTCTGGTGGGCGGACCGGCTGAGTCATCTGGTGACGGGCGTTTGACCCGGCCCACTGTGTCTCTGCAGGGGTTACTACGACGTAATGGGGCACTTTGACAGCACGTTCAACTGCTCCAAGGACAGCTACATCTACTGCTGCGGCACCTGCCACTACCGCTTCTGCTGCGAGCACCGGAGGAACCGGCTGGACCAGGAGTCGTGCAACAACTACAAGTCCCCCGAATGGGCGGACACGCAGGTCCCCGTCACCGTGGCCGTGGACAACAAGCAAGACCCGGACTACGAGACGCTGCAGCAGCAGAACAGCAGGTCAGAGTCCGGCCCTCAAGAGTTAACAGTAGAGGGTTTTTGTCGTTTAAGGAAAATCATGCAGACCCACTTCTTTATTTTTGTTTAAGAAAGATTCTTGTGAGGTTCTTTTCTTTTCTCGCACCGCAGATGCACTGCAGAATGAAATTAGCATCGAGTCACTATGCTGAAGTAGATGAAAACACTGCAAGAATATTAACCTGAATAAGAGAAATGGCTGAAAAAAATATGTGCATTGCAATTTCCAAATTTATCAGACTACTGCCCAATGTAAGCTTCACGCCGCAGCCCTGACATTTACCATTTCCGCAATGTCAGTATATCTGCATGTCGGAGCTCTTAAAATAATGATTTAATGCTGAAATATATGATAATTTTTATACATGAATTTTCACATTTTTATCAGAAGAAACAGAAAAAAAACTGCAGAGGATGTTATTTTCACATGATTCCAGATGTCATGTTATAGTTATCCACTTACATTCCTAAACAGAAAAATTTGTTTTACTGGTTGACTGTTATACTTGATTAATGTCTGACTTCTCATAGAAGGTCTGTGTTCAGGGTCATATTTGGGCATTACAAGTTAAATTCAAGAGCTATTTGCCAAATAAATAAAACTTTTTATTTTCTAGTTTTAAACATAATTTAAAAAGAAAATCTGACACATTCATATTTCTGGTTGATATATATATAAGTGGTCTAAGAATGTATTTTTAACACATTGGGTTTTGGCTGCATTTTTAGGATTCTACACGTACATTTTCTGGTTTGATTAACTCCTCTTGCAGCCATTTGTTGACAAGAACCATGCATATGATTATTACATTTGGCTGCAAAATGCTTTCCAAGCTAAAATAGAGTAACTGATGTATTGATTCATACCACAGAGTAGAGTTTCGAAAGCAAAAAGCAAAATGAAGAGAGATACATTTTTTATCCCTCTGTTTATTTATTTTAAAGGCATTTCAAAACCCTGTAAAACATCATGTGTTCAGATTTGAAGTGTTTGTGTAAATGCACACAATGCACATTAAGAGAATGAGAATATGTGATGCATTGAAATGCGGAAACCTGTTTTCCCCTGAACGTAGCACTGCTTATGTGATTGGAGGAGTGATTTCCTTCACACTGGTGGTGGCTGTGGGCGTCAGGGTTGCCTTCAGCAAAGTGGCTCGCCGACCCCGCAACAGAGAAATCAACATGCCCAGGTGAGAGAACCGGACAGGACGCGAGGAATCCCGCTCTTGGAAGTCGGAACAAACGCAAAGTAGTATCGCAGAAATCTGCTGCACGATCACGGTCTCCCGTATTTCCAACGGCTCTCTTCTCCTCGTCCACCCTCTGCTGTGTCAGATCACTGGTGGATATCCTGCGTCACCAGTCGAGTCCCGGACAGCAGGGAGAGAGGAACAACACCACAGTGCTGACTACCACCTCAGATGGACGCATGTCCAAAAACCTCTACACTCCAATACTGCAGAGCAAAGACAACCGCAGTAAGTCCACCACCCCCGGAAAAAAAAAAAATCACAGAAAAAAATATGATAGGATAAAAAAAAAACAAATGCAACGTTTTGCTTTTTTTTAAAAAAAAACAAAACAAAAAAACAAGCGTTTTTGTTTTGAAATTAAGGACAGCGTCTATTTCATTCACGGGTCACTAAAGATGGAAGGGTTTTAAGACTGAGTTAGTGCAAAAAAAGGAATAATGAAAAACAGTGCAATGTAGAAATGACTAGCACAAGTCAGAGTGAAGAAAGGGTTACTTTCTTTACATTTGGCTCCTCTTTTTAACACAATTTTAGTTTGCCAAGGATGAAGCTTTGCTTGGATAGAAACAGAAGAAACAACCGTTTTCACGCCAATGACCTTAAAGAGGCAATGTGTGATTTTCAGATCATTGTCAGATACAAAATAATGAACATTTTGTACATTTTCCAAGTGAATCTCTAGTGGTGTTATTTCGTCCAGGTGGAGTGTCACATCACAACATCTGTCTGTAGATTTCCAGCCTTTTCTATCTCGTTCACAAAGCCTGACTGGCTGCACATACTGTGTTAGTTTATGTTACCCCCTTTGTCTTTTTCTTTTTTTTTCTTCTCCCTCCTTCTTTCCGTGGCTGAAACCAGGGCCTGGATCCAATTACATGTGCAAATGTGAAATAAGATGACCATAAAGGTCCTTTTTAATTTTGACCTTTAACCTTGACCTTTGAGTCCCTGCCTTCTCCCTCCCATTGGAACAGCTGCCCTACCACCCTACCGGTGTTATAAAAGGCAGAAAGGAAAATGCACCACATTTCAGAAAACACATGCAAATAGCATGGAAGGTGCTACAAATGAATTGTAATGTTTGCTATGCTTGATGTAACCCTAAATCCAGACAGTTACCCTCTGTTGCCAGAACTGTTCCAATGTTGCATTTCCAAGGGGCTACTATCAGTAGTGGTGATGGAAGCAGCTAAACTTGGAAAAACCTCTCAAATATGGTTAAAAGGTTTTGTCCCTTTTTTTGCCAAACTGTTCTGAAAGGGTTTTACAGGAGCGTTTACACTGACAGGTTTGTTCCCAGTGGTGCAATGAGAACCTGTGCATTTTCAGAACGGCCACTGCTCTCGCTTTATGCGAGTTGGTCCAATGAAGGCAGACAAACTGCCCCGTTGGTTTTATTTTGAACTTTAACTTTCGTTTTCTTCTTAATTTATAACTTTTAACTTTATTATGTAAGTGTGTCAAGTTCTCTACCTGATCATTGTTCCTTATTATAATCTGTTAGAAATGAATTGTCGTATTGGTCAACAGTTATGTGCTAGATTTTGCAAATTTAGTTTTAATGAAAGTAATATGATGAATATGACTCTATTATAGCCAGTTAGATATGGCCAAAAGTTGGCTGTTAAATGTGATCAACTTCAATAAGTGGGTACTTTGCTGTTGAGATTGTCAAACTTGGAATTATTAGACATTAAAATAGAAAAAATAAAAAAGTTATTTCACAGGTTGTGATGCCTGCCTTATTTTAGAAAAAAAAAAACAAAAGTCTTGGAGATTTTATGTGACTTTGACGCTTTGTTTTCGTCACTCTTCCGTCGCTCACTTGTGCCAGGTTGCACCAAAGTATTGCTGTCATTTTTCACAAACATCTGCTGAAACAGTTGCTTCTTTCAGGTTGTAGGGAAAAAAAGGTCATGTTGACTCCGACTGTCGCTGTGTTGGAGGAATATCAGTGTCGCTTACCGCTTTGTTGTCACAATTTGCACAATTCCACTTCTACAACAATCAACACGTGCTCACACACACACACACACACACACTCTCACTCTCTCTCTCTCTCTGCTGTCCTCTTCCTCACCTCTCTCTGTCCTGTTCGATCATGCCTGTCCCTCACCTCTTCCTCTCCTTCTGCTCTCAGTCTCTCCAGGCTTTATTTGGTTTATTTGTTTTTTGTGGTGCAGCTACATTTAACACGTTGGCTAAATGCACCGACAAGATTGCTGAAGTGAATATTTGCAATGCGTTTTGTCTTACGGTATCCGAGTTATGAGGCCACTTATCACGGTTTTGATCGTATCCTGGGTCTGGTGTTTACATGCTGCACAGATTATATCCCTGTATTCATGGTAAATATTAGTATTGCGGTTTTCAGATTATTGCATGTTGTGAAAACCGTGGGAACTTTTAAATCCTGGGAAATTAGGAGAGCACAGCGGCTTATTATGGGCTTTGTGTTCTATGTATGACTAAACTGATTTTTTTTTGTTGTTGTAAGATTAAGATTCTGTCGTTTTTGACACTGTGTTTACACCAGGCCTGGGTTACAAAACCATCATAAAGGCTTTTCTTAGAGTTGGGTATCGTTTGAATTGTGTTGATGAAAGACTCATTTTGATACTTTGGTTTCAATACTTTCAATACTCAGTTTTCAGGATGTTTTCGAACCAATTTGAACAACAACAAAATACATTTGCGATGACGTCACAAAACATCCACTGTCCATTTAACTGGTGATTCAAATCAGGACTTCCTCCAAAATCAGGTTTTGTTGTAGAAGAACTATGAAAGCCAATTGCCAGCAACTTAACATCTTAACACATGTATGTTAAATGATTGTTGGCTCGCAGACGCTGAGATTTACTTCATTGAATATGGCAATTTGGCACTGAAAGATTCATTCTTTGACGTTCAATAGGATCAAAGCTACATATTTTCGGTACCCAGCTCTACCGGTGAGTTTTCCTGCTTCCTGAATTTGGTGAGCGTGCTCTAACGAGCGTGCTGAAAGGTCCGGTGCGTAAAATCTGGCCTAATTGACGATTTTTGTATTGGTAAAAGCTTAACATACTGCTCGTAAAGACATTAGTCAAAGTGTTTAGCACAATACAGGTAATTTGCTTTTCCTACCCATAGAACGGTTCTCATAGATATATACATAAGAATATACCTCAAGGGTCTTGCTTCCAGGTTCTTCTTCAAAATCTTCAAATATTACACACTTCACCTTTAAAAAAATTCAATATCTTAAAAAATTTACAGACTGGACCTTCAAATCATAAAAAGACAACAGGAGAAAACATCATTCATTACTGAGTGATCAAAATGCAGAGATATATAGAATAATCTGAATCTGAATAAACCCAATTCCTGGAGGGACTCTCTCTCTCTCTCTCCCTCTCTCTCTCTCTCTTTCTCTCTCTCTCCCTCTCTCTCTCTCTCTGTTTTCTCTCTCTATTCTGTCTCTTCCTGTCCTCCTCCTGCTCTCTCTGACTTGACACAAGTGCTTACTCGACATGCGACGCTCTGTGTCCCTGGAGTGCTTGTCCATCAGTTTGTCCTCGGCTCTGCTCTCTTCCGCAGCTGGGAACTTGCACCACCACTTTAACCAGCAGGGGTCTGCCTCCAGCCCCAAGCACTCGGCCACCATCGGTAAGCCTCGTGCTCGGCACCGCCACCTTGAGCACAGGCGGCCACAGCGAGCTGCCAGACCCCCAGAACCCCACCCCCACCTCCCCCATTGCGGGCCTCCACCTTGTCTGTCTTGTCTTGCCGTCGGCGTCGCTTCTCGGAGCTGGTAGTCGGGGCGGGGGGGGTCGCTCTCGACGAGGCGTTCGTGGTTGCAAACGTGCCGAGAGCGACCCCCTCAACCCCCCCCCCGCTTGATGCAACCCCAGCCACCACCAGCTGCTCGCGAGACTGACGTGCCCCTCCCCCGCCCCCTGCCCGGCAGTGACGAGCCACTGTTGCTTACAGCTCATCACCCGCAGGTCTTGGCTTAAGCAAAGGTCACTGCGCCCACGACCACCCAGACGACAAGAAAAGCAACGCTAGCACCTGAGGCCCCCCCACTACAACCACCACCACCACCACCCGTTTATATCTCTAGCTGCGTTTCCATGTCCGCTAGAATTGCGCAAAACCTAAATATGGCAATAAAAAAACGTGATGGAAACAGCTGATCTCGGAAAAACCTCTCAAATATGGCTGAAAGGTTTTGACGCTCTCATGAGGTGGTTTTTCACACGTATCCACATAGAGGTACGTCGCAAAAGTGTCATGGAAACACTTTTTTGGCACGCGGATGTAACGTACTGGGTCACGTAACCAGTTCACTGACCAGAGAAAATGGCGCGCTACGATTGGACGGAGGAGTAGACGGAATATTATTTACAAGGCATCAAAGAGAAACAATAACAACCATTCGTGACAACAAACAAACGTAAACACTTCCTTTCATCCCAACTTATTTGTCTGAACCAAAGAAAATAAGGCAAACGTAATTCACCAAAATGCACCAAACTGTAATCAGTGGTTTTCACTGTCAGTTTTCACTGTTAATAACAATAACCATTGTTAACATTCTATTTTCTATTCTTTTCAATTCTCTGTATTGAAAACGCACTGAACAAAGCCGCGGTACTCTAATATAATCTCCCTGTAAAATATGTAAAATATCCACTTTTATGTTTCACTACACTGCAACGTAGTTCAAATCACTCCATTTCGAGCAACAACAGTCATAATAGTAATAATCATAACAAGTGAATTACTTTGAACAGAATGTGTGTCCTTGAAACACTTTAAGCACAAAAGTAACCAGCATCTTTTTCCAACCTGAAAAATCCGTAAAGTATCAGCAACAGTATTTTTACTGTATTCCTTCCCAGCACTGCTGATCAGAGCTCAGCGAGGCTTGTTCTGCGTGTGAACGCCGCTTCCACAGAACACCGCACAAGAGTGCTGTTGCAATATGATGAAGTCAGATTTACACAGAACTTTAAAAGTTGTTTCCGTGCCAGTTATTCTAAGTCATTCCTCCCACACGGGTCCCTCCCGGAGCGAGTTGAGCTGGGAGGCGCCGGTAGAAGAGTGAAACGGAATAAAAATGAACCTACAAAACTCATTTTTAAATTGTTTTTTTTTCTCAGCAAAAGGTTCTCGTTCAGTTGAGAGGCAAGTCAGGATCCCTCACAACTAGGAATTAAAGCACCGCTCATTTCCAAAATTGAGAGATGATACAATTATACAGTGCTTTGCACTCTGAAGATGTTATTTTTGAATAATGTATGACTGCAAAAATCGTAATTGCAACCCAAAGTCCGAAAGTATCTGCTAAGTTTATGTGTGGAATGACAAAGTTGCCTGGTTGATTTCATAACTGAAATCTGCATATTTTTTTTTTGTTTCAGTGTGAGAATGGAAATTATAAGTTGACAGTGATTTATTTAAAAAAATAATTTAGTCTCAGTTTGTGGGTCTTTTTTTCCAGGACCAACATTTTATAACTAGCCTTATTTTATTTATTTATTTTATTTAACCTTTATTTACCCAGGCAAGCAATTCAGAATAGATTCTTACTTCCAAGTGCAGCCCGAACAAAGAGCAAAGACTCAGTGAGTTGTGAAGTTTTACAAAACAACAGTTACGAAATAAGTAAGTGCATTTCAACAATGACAGTGACATATACTCAACAGGAACGACAGTCAAATAAAATTTGTCCCAGGTTTTGTTTGAAGCAGAGGCAGGCAAACTACGGCCCGAGGGCCATATGCGGCCCGTTAAACTTTTTAATCTGCCCCACCAAACTTGAAGAAATTATATTAATAGTACATAAGTCATAAAATTGCTTTATTTCATCATCAATTTTTTTTCACTGTTTTAAGAGTCATTTCAATAAAGAGGCTTCAAAGACACTGATTTGATTGCAACATTGCTTTCGTTCATTTTCAGTTGACATTAAAGCGACATTATAAACATCCTCACGCGTCCTTTTTTTCATTATCACCAAGTTAATCAAACCAAGCTCACCAGCTCAGCACCTTAACGGGGAATTTCCTGTGGGAGGGACTGAAATCTGCCATTCATTTCTTGGTTTCCCACAATCGGCCCCATCTCTTCCTGTGTCTGATAAGGGTCACATCCTGTTGCGAGGCCGCAAGAAGAACACTCACTCACACACACCGCTCAGTAAATTAAAAAAAATATATATATATAACGCTAGTAACTGCATTGACTCAAAGTACACAAAAAAGACCCAGTATTTCATATCACAAAACAGAGTGACGTCAGTGCTAGCGTTTCTTTTCTCCTCCGCTCCCCCTCCCCCTCCTCCCTTCACTGTCTGTGTATCACGCACAGCGCAGAATGTCGATGTGGGTTGTGTTCCCTGGGTGACGCTTAACAGAGACATGATTGGCCATTATTGCCCATTACTGTCAATGGTCAACGACCAGATATGTCCGGCGCTGATCTTAACGAGATCGCAGCCCCAGAACCGTTAGCACCGCCAATGGACTCGCCATCGATTGTCTCCCCTTGAAAAAAAATAGAAACGGGAGGCGACGACGACGACGACGACAACAGCAAGCAGCAAATCTTCCAGGTTTGCACAACCTGAATGTGACCTGTCGCTTCGGCCTCTTTGCATTCTGACGTTTTCACGCATGCGCCGCCCACAGTCGGCGGCTGATGAAGCCCCTCGGATCCTGAATGAATGAATCCTGAATGGCGCCCCCGGTGGGGGGGGTTATTAAAAGGGCAGCCAACGGTGCATTTCTGTGTCTTGGATCTGTTGGATGCGAGATCTGCTGTCCCTGTTCCAAATGTACTGAACCAACACATGTGAGGCCGCAGTTGCAGCGCACCTACATGTTGGGTCACGTACCAGTCAAGTGCTGTGTGTGTGTGTGTGTGTGTGTGTGTGTGTGTGTGTGTGTGTGTGTGTGTGTGTGTGTGTGTGTGTGTGTGTGTGTGTGTGTGTGTGTGTGTGTGTGTGTTGCTGTTTGGAAAATATGAATGTACACAGTGTATGATGTAACCCCGATATGAGTATACACGTTGCAAAACGAACACCCCTGCCCCTCCCCCACACTGCTAGTATTACATAAGACAAATATTTTTTTGTATGTGTGTATTGATCGACGGGCTGCTTTCGGACTTTGCATAAATGTGACTTTCTCCATGTGCGTGTGTGTGTGTGTGTACTTCTTCTCCTGATGTTCTCATCGTATTTCTCTGTATTTACATGTAACTGATATGTTTGTGTTGGAGCTCAGACCAACACAGCAGATGTATTTAGAGATGGTCGCCATGGAGCTCAAAGATTCTTGCCGCAGTTACCGATCGTGAGACAGCCAGTATCGTTTTTTTTTCTCTTTCGCCCGCTTGCATCTCCCTCTTAGCTTTTTTTCCCTTTAAAACACGTTTTACTTTCTTAACTTCCCTTTTGCCCTGCCTTTAATTTATCACCTGCTTATTCTCCTCTTCTCTCTCATTCACTCTTTTTTTTTTCTTCATCTCTCACCTCCACTGCTCATCTCTCTGCAGAGCGTGGGCCCCGTATGAACAACACCCCTCAGCTCTCCTCTGGGCCCAAGTTGCTGTCGAGCAGCGGGAAGGGTCCCAGCGGAGGCGGGGGCATTCTTGGGGGGGGCATGAGACACAACAGCAGCCACCACTCCTTCTCTCACTCCTTCCACGACCTGGCGCAGCTGCCGCCGTCCTACGAGTTGACCATGAAGCCCGAGATCAGTCGCTACAGCTCCCTGAAGAAGCTGGGTGAGTGAAGCTAAATATTACACACCAGATCTTCAACTCATGGACTTTTAATCTTTCTACAACATGTATAGAGGCCCCAGTTATCCCCAAAGAATATCCCCAGTTCATTCCCAGTGTGATGTCATGGCGCTGTACGTGCTTTGTCTTGCCTCGTTCTAATTGGTTGATGATTCCTGACCCCAAGTTTCAAAGCCAAGGAGATGATCAGATGTTTGCCTCCACAACATTAGGTGGTGCCATAGTCTCATTTCAACTGGTGATCATTTGTAGCACTTCCGGTCAGACGGACCTGACAACATCTCTTGAATGAATCTCCATTCCTTGTCCTTCTACCATCCACAAGCTTTTGGAGCATGAACGACGTTTCTCCATCTGGCCAAAAGTTTTTCTGCTGCTAAGACACGGAGGCGCTGTGACGATCGGCGGGACAACGCCGATCTACTTATCGCGTCATTTTCTTCTACTTCTGGGTCAAAGCAGAGAGTGAAGGTCTTGAGCACTCACTGGCCACTTTGGTACAGTAGGTACACCTCGCTTGTAAAAGTTTGGCCCTTCAGAACAGCTCTAATTCTTCACAAGATACTTTGAACAAGGTGTTGGAAACATTCCTCAGAGATTTTGGTCCATATTGATGTGATATGCAGGATGCATGTCGGCTGCATGTCCATGACAGGAGTCTCCCGGTCCACCACATCCACAGAGGTTCTGTTGGATTGAGATCTGGTGACTGTGGAGGCCGTTGGAGGGCAGAAAACTCATTGTCATGTTCAAGAAACCAGTTTGAGACGATGTGAGCTTTGTGACCCGGTACATTGTCTTGCTGAAAGTGGCCGTCTGAATATGGCCACACTGCGGACATGGTCAGCAGCAGTTCTCAGGTAGGCAGTGATACTGAACAGATGTACCTGATAAAGTGGCTGGTTAGTGTACGTGGCCGGTGAGATTATTTGCTCAAAGTATGAGCAAATAATCTCTTACTCCAATTTTGAGACAGTTTCGCCAGCCTTCAATCAGATTTGGGTGTTTACATAGTAAGTAAGTATAATTTGATTTATATAGCACCTTTCATACACGAAATGCAGTTCAAAGTGCTTCACAATAAAACATAGGAAGAGCAGATAAAACAATACCGTGTATCCAGAGAAAGATATAGGACTGGTTCCTGTGATAATATATTAGACACACCAAATCTATTATGATTTAAAATGTGTCATCATCCGCCTACCACAGGGGAACATAGCAAATGCTGTTTTTACAAAGTTACAGAATTCTGGTTATGATTGTAAAAAAGAAAAAGAAAAATGTGGGTTTGTGTATTGAGACACAATTCTCATAAGGCAATATGATTATCTAGAGACATAATTCTGCTGTCACATTTTTTTGTACTTGTCAATGTTAAGCTAATATTTTAAGATGGTGCTTAAAAAATATTCTACGTATGGTCGCCAGTGCAAAACAAAAAACAACACAAAGATGGCCACCTGGCTATGAAGTTCATTTTTAAAGCTGTCCACCTAATCAAGGGTGTGCAGTGATCGACTATAACATACCCACATGGAGCAAAAACCAATCAGAAACACCTAATTATACATAATGGAAACTACCTTTACTGACGGCCGGCCATCTTCAGGGAGAGTTAATGAGACGCAACAGAGGAGAGAGGAGGAGGGTGTGAACGTCGGAGCGGATGAGTGAGGTAGCGAAGAGCAACAGTGTTAAACAAAGAAAAAAAGGGAGGGGCGGAGGAGAAAATGAAAGAGCTGATGAGAGAAATAAGGATGGTGGTAGGTATGCTGATGGCGGGGGACGCAGGGGGAGGTCAAATCGGCGGTGGCAAAGGGAAGGAGGGAAGAAAGGATTGGAGGAAGAGATGTGGCGATAGGGGGAGGGGCGTTGGCTGCTGGTCTGCAGGGGCCTGGCTGCCTTCGACGGGGAGAGAGAGAGAAAAAAAGACGTTGGAGGCAGCGTCTGGCAACCCCCACCGCCACCGCCTCCCTCTGTGTGTCTTTACCTCTCTCCTCATCCTGCAGCTGCCATGGACTGCAGGGGGAGGGGAGCCTCCTCCGCAGGCCCAGTGATGGATGGCTACAACACGTGCCATCGTATGTGTGTGTGTGTGTGTGTGTGTGTGTGTGTTTCGGTGTGCGTTGCATGGCTACGGAGGCGGTAATAAGGTGAGAGTCCACATGAGGAGCTTTATTTCCATTCGGTCAAAAGAAGAAAACACCTCAATGGGCTCGGAGCTCAAGAGCCTTCCCACTCATCACGGCGTTGGACCATAGAAACTCTGGCCCGCGGGCCAAATTTGGCCCACAGTGTGATTATATTTGGCCCACGAGGCAATACAAAAATTACCACTAGAGCTGCTGGCCTGCCAGTGTTGAACAGCACATGTACCACTAATACTACAAATCCCAGAATGCTCTGGTGGACATTCATTGAAGGATATTGTTATTACTTAATTGGTTTAGTAAGTAGTATTTTTATTGTATAGTATTAAGCGTTGCTTGTTCCATATTCAGGTTGAAGGAAAACTTGTCTGGGTCCATATAAAGAGGTTCACTGTTATATTTGGAGGAAGATTTTTTTCAAGAAATATCATATCAATGGCGCCCATGACAAAATCGACTAGCATTGTGCCGGCCTTCTCACGCTGATTCTCAGAACTGTCTGTTTCGTTATTTTTATAGCAGAAACCTCATAAGCGGACTCTTCCTTCCCTCACTGCGTTTCACTTCTTCATTCCTCCCAAATCTGGCCAGTCATTGTATTTGCAGCGTGCACCAGGTGGCCGTCCGGTGTGCTTATCATTACCACACCACTGGTGACAAAATCACGCGGCAGCAAAAAAAGGCAGGAAAACAGAAACAGGATGTAAAGCACGGAAAAATACAAGAAGACAAGATTATCAAAATAAAACGGGAAACAAATGAGGGATAATGATAATAAGTAGTATAATCTACAAGAAAACTGAAGTTGTTGTTTTCCTTAGTCGTGACCTGACCTTGTTGCTGTCCTTTCCTTGGTCACTTTTTTTTTTAGAGGGGAGGGAAATGGAAAAGTAGCCAAGTCTCTGCATTTCGCAGTTTGATTATTCAAGTTGTGATCCATACATATTCATTATTTCAATGGCTGGGTTTCCATGACAGTTTTTTGCAAAATAAAAGCAATATTTCAAGATTTTTGACAAAGTACAATGGCGTTTTGCAGGTGTTACCATTGAATTGAACGTTTTCCAAGTTTGTGTTTCCATGACCAGTTTTTTATTGTCACATTTAGGTTTTGCACAATTCTAGGCGCAATGGAAACGCAGCTACTGCTTTATGAGATCCTGGTTTCCCCTCAAGAGGCACCTGCGAGAGCACAGAGACTACAGAAGAGAAAAGGAAATTTGGTTCGTAAGAGGCCACGGGGGATTAGAATTGGTCGGGGGAGGAGGAGGAGGAGGAGGAGGAGGAGCTGAAGATGCTGTCGATAATATTGTACCGGGCACAGCACAGTGGAGGTGACAAGAGCATTTACACATTCAACACACCAGAGCTCTCTTTTGAGATGCCACACGTATGCTGATGATACCACTCGGCTGCACTGCAACCCAAAACATTGTAGTGACATCATTACCACTCAGTTCTACTAAGAAAATATTATTTTGATTTGATTTATTTTATTTTATTTTAATTTGTCCCTTGAATGAAATGCAAGGCTATTTTAATTGGCCAGTGATAACACACTACGAGACCACTACTTTTGTAAATTCAGGAATAGCAATAATAATTCAGTTATAATTTCAGTTAAAGGGCTTCTGCGTAATAACATATTAACCTTTACATAAACATAGGAAAATGATTTTGGTTATTGGCACTACTGTTTCCACCGTTTCTCTGTGAGCTTTTCAATTTTCTCGCCTTTGTGAGTCACAGCTCTCGGAACTCGAAAGTAATCTTTGCTCCCCACCCCCACACCTTTTGATTGGTTGTTACAGCTTGACAGCGCCATAGCTCCATAGCTCCATCTGCAGTATGTCCCTAGTCCCCCTGTCCTTCGACCTACTTGTTAGTTACATTTGTTAAGGCCTGGATATAAAATGCAAGGTATCACTGTAAAAGAGGCAAAGCAGCAGATTTACTGTATGAAAGGCTCCCAATGTAATGTATATCACAGTGTCCACTGACCCAAGATTATCAGGCAAGGTGTCACAAGGAGTTTCTTGGTATGAACTGATAAAGCCAGTGGCAGCTGAAAACCAGCTGCTCCGTAGGGCGGTTTGCTAAGGTTTTCGTTCAGGGCTATGTCCTCGACATGTCCTCGTGCTTGTTAAACTTTAATCTACATAATTCAAGGCCTTAATAACAACATTCTTTTTCAATCTGCTCCAATAACTCGGTGGGAGTCGCTTCGGCGAATTGAGAAGATCGCGTGTTTGGTTTCCTGCCGACTTCCTTGCACAGCAACTGGCCTGCTGAGAAGTAAACAATGTTTGTCTTTCTTTTTTTCTTTTTTTTATGTCTTCACACAAATGTTTCCACTTGTGTGTGGATAATTATTCCCAGTCCTGACACTTGCGTATTTGTTCTCAGCACGGCCGCGAACCACCGCCGGTGATCACATGACAACGCTGAAGTTTGTCTGGCTGAAAAGATTTAGACACATTTTTGGGGTTTATTGATCATTAGCCAAAATGTAGCTTTCTTTGCACTACAGAAATTAATTGACGAGATGGGTAGAGACACCAGAATCCGACCTATTCAACTGAAAACATGCTCAGGGCTCCATTAGCTGCATGCAGCCTGAGTCAGTGTTGTCTGAATCGGCACTGTGACGCCGAAAACAAAGAGGCACTTTCACTTTTCAAATTATCAAATGGCTTTACATAAAACACTCCCGGTGCAGGTTTTTGTGGCCTGTAAAAGGAAACTAAAAAGAGAAACTACAGCCTTTCATCAGCTATTGTGTGAGACCTCGTCCCTTTTTGATGTCTTTAGCCGTACGACACCAGAGAACTGGTGCGGATAAAGGCATCTTTGTCCGCGGCGGGCAGTGAGGGAGAAACCCAGAGATAATGTGGCCTTACAGGAAGGGAACAAACACAGGAAAGTAGACGGGAGGACAACAGAGGACGTGAGAGTTTAAGAGAGAGAGAGAGAAGAGAAAGGCGGCGGTCGGGGAGACGGCCGCGGAACGAGATTGTCGAGGAAAGAAAAGTGAATGTAATCAAAGAAGTGGGGGAACAAACCCAAAGGAGAGGAGAAGAGAGGAGGGAGCAGGGGGAGAGAAGGAGGTGCAGAGGTGGCTGGGTAAAGGTCAGGTTTAAATTGGCTCTTGGGGAGCTGCTTCCATGGAAATGCTTTGAAGATTAAAAGCGTCTCAGGCTATAGCACAGCAAGCATAGAGAGACTGTATTTCACTATTAATGAACCTCACTAAGCGTTCCATCTACAGCCGTACCTTTCCTCTTTTTTTCCCGACTTCTTCTTGGCCATTCTTCTCCCTCGGTTTCCTCACCCATCTGTAGGTTCTGCCTCATCGCTGTTCCAAGAGCACGCCGTGTGGTCTTATGCACACCCACTCTTTAACCCTCACTTTCTCTTGTACAGTATCTTTTTTTTTTTTTTTTTTGAAATGCGTTCTCTCACACCTCATTCAGTATGTAGCACGTGCGTAAAAGGAATGCAAGTACATTGCGTATAACCCTTACTCCACTGAATTGGCTGAAACAATTCTTATCTGTCATCACCTTTTTGTTTTCTCTAATTATAGTGCTAAACTGTCAAACTTCAACGTCATATTTCCTCTTTCAGTTTTGCCCTCAATGATTTCTGATGAATTTATTTTATTTTTTGTTCAGAATTTTCTTTTTCGTTTTTATCGACCGTGTCGGTTGACCCAAGATTTTCAGGCCAGGTGTCCCTGGGAGTTTCTTGGGAAACGGACAAAGCCAGCGACTGCTACAAACTAGGTTGCCGTTTGAAAGTCTGTAATCACTCCTCTTTTTCCCTAATTGAACTTTCAATTTTCAACCTGTCGTCCTTGCTAATTTCTGGAACATCTTTTGAAAACCACGACTTCTTGTTTCCATGAAATTTCAGTTTCTGTTTGTTTTGAGGGGTGTTCCAGGCTGGGAGGGGGTTGCAGTGGTTAGTGCTGAGAATGTACATTTGATTCCCAGGGCCTCTTCTGTGTGAAATGTGCACGTTCTCCAAGTGTCTGTTTGTGTTCTCTCCAGTACATGACTTGCACATTAGCTTAATTGGCTGTTAGTCCTCGTGTTGGCTATGTTACGACTTGTCCAGAGTGTAACTCTGCCTTTGCCCCAAGACAACCGGGATAAGCTCTCTGTCGCACGTTGTACTCCTGACTCCACAGGCAGCTCCTTGTTAATGGTTGAATTTACTCATATAATTACTCTGATCAGGGCTTTGAACTTTATTTGCCAGTGGAATAATTTGTCTTTTAGTGTTTGAACGTTAATTCGGTGAATGCAATCTGTAGCGTGAAGTGCTTTGAGTGGCCAGCCGCCTAGAAACAAAGTGCTTCGTACAGTAAGTGAATGGCAGGAACAAGTGCATCAGAGAGACAGTACCAGGTTAAAATGGTTTGGACGTGCGCAAGAGGAGGGACAGTGAATTTATTGGAAGAAGGATGCTGGTGTTGGAACTGGCAGGCAGGAGGACTCGGAGGAAGAGCAAAGAGATTTATGGATGAAGTGAAATAGGTCACAGTTAGTTGGTGTGAGGAAGTAGGATGGCGATCAACTGCCAAACCTGTCTCTCAGCCTTAAAAAAGGCTGTTTTGGACTCTTGCTCCCTCCCCCTTTCCCGCCTGTGAACAGCCCAATAGCCCCCTTGTGCTTGCCCAGGCACTACTAGCTAGCAGGGAAGACAGCCACTAGCTATGTGATGCATCTTCACCCCTGGAGTTGTTGCTAACCAGGTCGACTTTATATGTCGAAAGTTGCGCAAAATCTGAAGGGATTGCGCAGTAACAGGGAAGACGCCAGTCCAGTCCAATAGAAATGCGCAAGTTGTCATTTTTCATGCTTCTTGTGCTAGGTGGCATGTCAGTGACGCAACAACATCATGAGTTCCCATTAGAATAAACTGAAATGGCAAAAATAGCTTAATTGCATTTTTATAACGACCCCTCAGGATGTGGCAAACAGTAAAACCAAATCTTACGTTGAAGCAAACGGCCAGTCAACAGTTGGCATTTTATCGTTGCGGTCTGTTGTTCTGACGCGTTGCGCATCTGTGTCTCCTCGTCCAACAGAGCGGGAGCTGGACGAGTACTCGGGCTACTACGGTTCCAAACGCCGCTTCACCAATGCTCCGCCCTCCTTCCACTCCTCGCAGCATCACCTGCCCTTCGGGGGAGAGTACACCATGGGCTCCAGGGGCACGTTACCCCTCAACGGCTCTCGGTCTCGCATCCACATCCCCTCCACCCCCAACCCGTACCCGCTGCCGGGCCAGACACACTACACCAGCTCTTCCTTCGACAGGCCGCCGCGCCGGGTCCGGTCCCAGGACCAGCTGCTAGCGTTTGGGGAGGGCAACACGTTGTCTCGCCTGTCCAAGAACCAGCAACACCAGTACTACAAAGCCATGATGAACTCCAGCAGGGGCTCCAACTCGCAGACCCTCCGCAGGTGAGCATTGAGGAGTGGATAGGGGAGGCAGTAAAGATGTGTTATCAGAGTGCCATTAATATGTGCATAAGATAATAGTGATGTCATTGGATGAGACAAAGGTACAATAGAATTGAATGAAAGAGGGGTTATATTGTTTTTTTTTTTAAGGGACTGAACGGTTTGACTGAGGATATTTAATGTCCGATAATAAGAAAAAGTTGGACTTATATAGAAGAAAGCATTCGATTATATTCGGCACATCCGGTTTTAAACCTTTTATATTTTCATGTTTAGTCAAATGTGACCCTTGCAGTTTATTTGTGACCTTTGAAGCAACCCAAGGCTGAACATTTGTTTTAATCTCTTTCACCTTGATCTCGTGCTTTCATAAACATCTTACAAAGGAATAATACATATTTCAAATATTCTCCCTAGTTTGATGAATAAGTAGAGAATTTGGGAGACATCATTACAATCGTAAAATTGGAGCTTTGTGTTTCAAAATTACAGAGATCATTTGATCAGTGTTTCGTGTTGATAGTGTCTTTTCAAAGGCCCAGTGTTGTCCCCAATTTCAGATGTGTGTATTATTTTGTCCTGGGGTCCACTGGAGCGGCGCCGCAGTAACATTAGCCCAAAAACCCTGAGCAGTTGGCAGAAAAGTGCAGACTTAGCCCTGTGTTTACAATCTCCTTCAACACTGTCTGTTCTGAACTGATGCTTTTAGTTCCTTCCACATATTTGGAAGGTGCAAAAATAACACCCAGATGATCAGGCAACGTTCTGATAGAATGAAGTCCTTATACTGGTTCTGTCCTTCTAAGCTATGAACAGAACCGGTGACTAAAGGCAGCCCAGGCAGAGGCCGACTCCCACCGGAAACAAGTCTGTCTTACTACCGTCTGTGTCTGCTAGAGTTGCACTCTGTGGGTAAAAGGACTAGGGGGCCCCTAGAAGGGGTCCATTCACTTTATATTCTCAAAGTGGGCCCCCCACAGGGTCCCTCGGGGCACACAATCATAATCCTTCTCCACGTCCACAAAACACCTGTGGACTGGTTGGGCAACCTCCTGTGTGCCCTCCAGCACCCTAAAGTAGCCTTAACGTGTTGATCGCATTTCCTGTGATCCGAAAATCGCTGCAAATCTAAAAACATCCGATAGCATCAGAAATTGGTTCCGAATCAGATATTTTAAAATGTATATTCTAGATGTTTAATCATAGCTTTCACGGAGCTTGGTTAACCAGATCTCTGCCTACAGGTCCCATGAGAGGCTTCTGGTGTCGCCTGACCGTCTGGAGGACCGCCTGATGGCGATGGGGCTGATCACAGGTGGGGGAGGAGGAGGAGGAGGAGGAGGAGGAGGCGGCGGCGGCGGCGGTGACCGAAGCGGGATGGTGCCCACCATGGGCCGCCTCAGCCACCACCAGAAGGCCCAGTCGCAGCAGAACATCTGCGTCACGCCGTCCATGGACCGCCACCACATGATCAAGATGAACTCCCACCCGACGTCGGGCCACGAGCACGACCGCGGCCCTCCCGCCGCCGCCATGCCCATCATGGGCATGCAGGGCGGCTGGGACGTGCACGGCGGCCGCGACGGGATGGGCCGCGACGGGATGGGCGGCGGCGGGATGGGCGGCGGCGGGATGGGCGGCCACCCCAACGCCCGGCGCATGGCCTTCGCCAGCAAACGGCAGAACACCATCGAGCAGCTGCACTTCATCCCCGGGGGAGGAGGGGGCGGCGGGGGAGGGGCGGGGCAGGGACTGCGGACTGGGAGCAAGAACGAGGTGACGGTGTGAGCGGCCGGGGGCGATGACGACGGGGCCGGAGAAGATGGACGGAGAGGCGACGGAGGCAGGCGAAGGGCTGCCGAGGCTTTGCGGGAGGCGGCGGTGGCGGCGGCAGCGTGGGGCGATTTCAGCGGCGACGGTGAAGGACGAGCGGGGGAAGAAAAGGGGAAGGTTGGGTCGCCTGCTGCTGCCTCGACGGCAAGAGGCAAACAGATCCTCCACCGACCCCCCCCACCCCCACTCCATCCCCGCCCCCCAACCCCTTTATAAAGCATAAAGCGCCAGGGGGGGGACGTAAACAATGCCCCCCCCCCCCCCCGTGGCGAGCATAGCCAATTGACTCTCTCCTCGTCACTCATGCATTGACAAAAGAGAATATTCAGCCATTCTTTGCAAAGGGAAGACAGAAATGTCACATTTAAAAAGAGCAAAAAATTATAATAATAATAATCTCCAAACGAACGCGGCGTTAAAAGGCTGCGGCTGGGTATTAACTGTGACTTTTATTTCAGATACCCGTTGATTTGAATTTTTTTTTTTTTTTTTTTTTTTTTTTTGTCCGGCCGTCCTTAGGTTTCGCTGTCACTGTCCTCCGAGTCCTCCGGAGCTCCAGACGGAGATTCTCCTCCGTCTTTGAATCCACTGTGGATGATGGAGACTCCTCCTCCTCCTCCTCCCCCTCCACACACACACACTCTCCCCCGCCCCTCCGAGGCAGAGGCAGACGGCTTAGCTTGTCTTTTTTTTTTAATCTATTATTTATGACAGTATTTAAACCAAACCCATTGCTTTTTTTGTATGAGATGAAAGCGGTAATGATATTATAAACGTAACTGAGCCCTGTAAGACTTTGTATATACTTGGTTTGAAGCATATGTATCCTCAAAGACAGCGAGGTGCCCGCTGAGATGTGCAACCTGCCGATCGCTACACCTTCTTTTTTTTATTTTCTTTAGATTTTGGACTGTAATGAATCCAAAAAAAATTGTTCCTTAATAAATTGCGCCCTACTGCAGGTAACGTTCACCGAGTTGCGTTTAGGGCTTGGTTAATTCTATGGGTATAATTGAAAGAATTTTGTGGATAAAAGACTTAGACCTACGTAAACTGCTGCTACGAAGGCCCAGTGACGTCAGTGTGGAATCGATAAACTAAGTAGTTGCCAGACTTTATTTCGTTCTGTGCTTTTGATCCATTTGAATTAATTCTGTTGTTCAGTTCTGACCTGAAACTTGTCACACCGACTGTTCGAGAAAACAAAGTCATAAATGCTCTAAATTGAAGAGTTTTGGACAATCAACTTAAACGTTCCAAAAGTTTGCAATTGGTTTTATTGGGTACCAAAAAATACATTTGGACACATTTTTCAACTATTTTTGGTGAAACACGTGATTCGCGGTTTCTCTGAGAACGAATCGGATCGGAGAAAGAACAAAACAAAACAACTAATGCCTGACGACCGCTAGCATGCTTCTTACTCGCCTAGGTGTCGGTGTTTTAGCAACACTAGCTCAAAAATTAGCCCTTAGTGAAATTACTGCGTCACAAGACTCGTAGTTCGGATATAACGACGGAATGTTCAGATTTCTCGCTCCGTTCTGGAGTGACTGGGCCTTTGAAGGAAACGCAGCCTGATTTCTTTGATTTGGTTTTGTTTTATTTCTTTTCACTAACATAGAGCCTTTGTACAGTAAACTCTGGTGGGTGTATTTCATCTAGAAAAAAATATGCTGTGACCCCTTGGGGTACTAATTGGCAAGGAACAAACATTTTTGGGGGGATCAGACCACAAACCTCGAGCAGACCATGTATGGATCAGAATTGTTAAAGTGACGCTTTACCCTGAAAATATTTGTCTTTTTGTTTCATTTTTTTTTTTTTTTTAAACGTAACTTTTTCGGCATGGAGCCCTGTTTATCCAGCTCGACTGGAACTATCTTCAATCAACCTACATTCTATTATTATGCAGATGGTAGCATGCATTTGCTTTTCAACAAGAGGATCACCTGTGACGCTGAGGTTTGCCACTGTTGACGGTTTTCTTGGCTTGCGCTGTAACGTTAGCTTGACTCGCTAACCCCTGAAAAGCAACGAGTAGATTTTTAGCTGAGCTCCTGTCAGGTGACACAGGGCAGGAAGGGAAGAGTTTCCACTAAAACTACCCCCGACAAGGTCAGTGGTGGGTGGAGATTTGAGTTTTGGGTTCTCTAAGCACGACTAAGTCAAATGCAGTCTTCTTCTTCTTTGTTTTTTTTTTCTAATTTCCAAAAAGAAGAAGGAAAAAAAGGTGAAACCTGTGCGATATGTTGTTATTTTCCAAAGTGGATCGAAGCCGGTCTCAGCTGATAGGAGGCCAAAGTGAAAACAAGTCCTTTGACATCGGGGTAGAATCTCCCTTTAAGATGGACCTGGGCTGATCCAGCATCAGCCTCTTGCTTTTGTAAAACCTCTCGTCGTGAGTTCGTAGAGTGTTGAGGGTCTTGTTGTGTGCAACGGTTCGTATCCAGTACGTGTTCAGCTGCTCACCTCATA
The DNA here is from genome assembly GCF_046127955.1 of Nelusetta ayraudi. Lineage (NCBI taxonomy): Eukaryota > Metazoa > Chordata > Actinopteri > Tetraodontiformes > Monacanthidae > Nelusetta > Nelusetta ayraudi. The sequence goes on along the minus strand of NW_027466185.1, from coordinate 17,048,305 downwards.
CGACGAGAAGGGTTTTTTTGGGGGGAGGGGCTTGATAACGGGGGGTTGGGGGGGTTTGGACAGGGTTCCAGGTGGGGGGGGGGGGGGCAACGGACACTTCACATCAAGGGCTATACTGAATTATCTGCGTGTGTCTGTGCTCTGTACAGTGTCTGCTTCCCGCGTTCATTTCTCTCCCGCGTGTCATTGTAGGAAGGCATGCCGTCGAAAATGTTCACACTTTGAAAAAAAAACAACAAAAAAAAAACAGATGAACAAACGCCCTTTTCCTTTTGTATCAAGAGAAAATGAAAAACACGCGGGGGAATTCATACGATATTTTCTTTTTCAAAATGTAAGACATAACCACCTTGGTAATTATTGCAGAAAGGGGGAAAAAAGGTGACAATGATGATGTCATATTTTCTAGGTTGCTTTTTTTTTTTTTTTTACATTTCTGGCTGCAAATCTTGGCCTTCTGAGCCTTTGAGGCTGGGTTTACGTGACCGATGGCGAGTGACGCTTCCTGCCAGGCCTTTGATAACGAGCGCTCGTGTCAAAGGTTTATTCTCGGACGTTGATGTTAAAACTCGTCATCGAATCACTGTCGTTTTCTCCTTTCTTGTACTTCCACACGTGTTTTATTTCACTTTGAATACCTGTGAATCAAAACGTATAATCCTGAATTTTCAATATTCAAACTTTACAGTGGAAATCTTTAAAAAGAGAGAGAGAGAGAGAGAGAGAGAGAGAGAGAGAGAGAGAGAGAGAGAGAGAGAGAGAGAGAGAGTTTTTCTTCTTACGAGCTAAAGGAGTCCATGCAGTCACCGGGAAAAGACGAACCGCATGATGTGCCAGAAGCCAGTGTTGATGACGTCACAGCGCGCGCGCGTGTGTGTAAATCTACACGTTTTCATCTTTGTGCCCCATGCGTGTTGCTCTCTGTGTGTCTTCTTGTTTTGTGGGAATGCAAAACTTTTCATTTTTGACCAAAACCTCTCACATCCATGACCTTGGGCTCGTAGGAGTGAGTTTGAAGATACCTACCATGCGTCTCCGAGCGGTCGTCACAAGTTCATATCAACGCGTGCCGCTGAATTTTATTCATTTTCATTTATTTATTTATATATTCATTTATTTATTTATTTATTTTAAGATAGAAAAAAAAAGTTGCAGCTTTTCCTGTCGGGACGCGTTCGCCAAAGCAGAGACGTTTTAAACGTTGGAAGGTGCGCATCGCTGAGGTTCCGGAACTTTTTGTCACATTTCCGGTTATTTGAGGAGGCGAAGACGGACGAAGTCGAAGGCTGTGACGTCTCGCTGCGCTGCCGCGCTTCGAGTTTAGTGTGAAGCTTCAGGGGCGCGAAAGGCTCGAGCGTTGAGAACATTTCTAACGCCGTCTTACATGTGAGCGTGTGGGCGGGGGATGTGGGGGGGTTGTTGTCGTCTGCTTTGCTGATGAAAAATCACACAGGAGGACCGCCAAAAAAAACAAAAAACAAAAAAATACAGTGGGACGCTTCAAACGAACATCGAGTCAGCAGAATTTCCGAACGTCTCTTTCCGAGGTCCGACACCAACGCTCCGAATCCACGATCAGCTAAATTTGCTCCCCTGGTTGAACTGTGTGCCTGTATGTTCGAGTGTGTGCGAGGGAGTGTGTGTGTGTGTGTGTGTGTGTGTGTGTGTGTGTGTGTGTGTGTGTGTGTGTGTGTGTGTGTGTGTGTTTAAATTCTGGGACAGGGGGGTGGGGACGCGGGTTATAATTTGTATTCTCAAAGCTACTCTGCATACCTCAAATTGTATAATACATTTATTTATTACATGCCCCCCTTATATATGTCTCTTTCCAAGAAGATCCAAACAAAGGTCTCACAAGATGTGCAACCCTTTTGTTATTGGTGATCAATTCTTGCGTTTGTAGAAAACCTACTGTTTAATTGATAACAACATAATAATGATGATAATAATAATAATAATAATAAAAAAAATCCTCTTAAATTTGTTGGTGTTTTTTGTTGTTGTTGTGTGTAAAATGTAAAATAATCCTGACTGTTACAAAAAAAAAAAATATGAAGGTTTGTGTTTTTTCTATGTGTTGGGTGATCACACTCGGCTTTTAACATGTTGATTTAAAAGACTGACTTTATGAATGGTTTGAGATGCATAATGACACCAGTAATGGCAGGTGATTTTTATGGCTGCTATTTGTGAAATTTGTACACCATCACAAATGGTCTACACACGCACCCATACATAAATAATCAGACTCATGTTTTGACCTAGTTTGTATGCAGATTTTTAATCAATCAGCTGTTTGCAGAGTCACCGTCTCTACAGAGTCCTTATTCATCCTCTATTAGCTCCTCCAAATGCTTAATAAAGCTTGTTAGGTTGTCCCTTCTAAAAAAAAAATAAACCTGCATTTTCAGGAAACCTCCCTCAGACTAAATGTAAAGTGTTCGGCCTCTGGTTTCACCTTCTCAGGGAGCTGCATTCCTACATCTAAAATCTTGCACACTCATTTTCTGTCACCACTTATCCTGATTTCGAGCACGGGTGGAAGCCGGTTCCTGGAGAGAACACAGGGAGAAAATGCAAACTCCATATAGAAAGGCCCGGCGTGGAAGTGGAACCCAGAACCTCAATGCTGTGGGATGACAGTGCTGTGCCACCGTGGCGCCCACACATCCATCTTTCTAGGCTACGCTCCAATTGTTGATTGCGCTGTGTTGCCCTTGGAAGTAGTGGACAAAAGTTTTCGGACACCCTTAACATTTTACTCAATTTTATTGTCATTAATGATTTTTTTTGTGTCTGTTATTAAAGGGTTGGGCTGCATCAGAGGGACACAAACAAATGAAAATTTGTTTGTTTATTGTTAATAAGACAAATTAAAAATAATAATATTAGTAATTATAAGTTCTTGTACTCTGGATGTGCTGCAAGGGACGTCGCATCACCACGCTGAGACATCCAATTCTGAGCTGGACTGAACAGAGCACGTGCAGCATGTGGGTAAATGTTGGTGGCTACACGAACAACACCTGCACTTGGAGACTCGAGACTGATTCTTAGTGCTGTGCAGTACATTGCAAATGCACGACGTGTCCAAAAACTTTTTTCCACCACTGTAGTTGTGACATAGAAACAGTGATAAAGAAACACAAAAAAATGACTTTGTGTATCACAAAGTGTCTCACAAGATTTGATTTGATTTGGTTTATTGTCCTGTGGGGAGATTTGTTTTCACTCCCAGTACAGAGCATATCTCAGACGACACACACACACACACACACACACACACACACACACACACACACACACACACACACACACACACACACACACACACACACACAAAACACACACACACACAAAACACGACAGTACATTACAACAACAGCTGGCATGAATTCTGCCTCATAGGAAGTTTCATTATAACTGCAAGGCATTTTCACATCAAAAGACCAAGTAACAACACAAGAAACCTTTTTTTTCTTTTGTTATGACATGGACCTCTGAAGCACTGTTGTGCATCACAGCAGGCCATTAGAACTGTTTAGTGTCACCACTTCTACACACATTTCTGTCTTTGAGGTTCAGGTTTTGTGTTGATATATTTTTCTAAATAATCAAAACACAGACAGTTCTGCTATGTGTGTATCTTGTTTATTTTTCACTTTTAAAAAAATGCAGGACATATTTAAACTCTGAGCTCATTGACACTCAAGCGTCCTTTTTGTCTATGAGAAGTGTTTGAAAGTGACGTCTGATGATGAAACATGAAATCAAACTGGGCATTAAAAAAAACTATCTAACTCGACCTCTTTCAAAATAGAAACATATATTACTACTAATGTGAGAGAGCAGAGTGTTTGTGAGTGCACTAACGCGCTACTCTCTCCCCCTCTATGCCCTTTTTCACCACCAGGGTGCAATTTAAAGCTCTACACCAGAGTGGCGGCCCTGTCTCGTCACCGTCTCTGTCGCTGATCCTTGTATTTATTACAGTCGTTCATAAAAGTGTGAGGTAATCAGAGGCGCGGTGACGCCCCGCAAAGATTTTGCCTGTGTCTGTCTGGAGCTCCGCCGACCTTTCTGACCTCCTCGAAGAGCGGGTTTCATATTCCTCAAGCGGTTTTATAGATCGCGGGTTACTTAATGTGATTACGTGCTTGCGATCCATGGGGCGGTGGGGAGGCGGGGGTGAAGCACATCAATTAAAAATAAGGGCTGAGGCTGCGGAATGGCGGAGGCCGCAGCACAACACAGTGGGCCAATCAATAGCTGAAGGGCTGCGGGGGAACAGCAGCCGCTTGAGGTCTTGATGATGGTCTGTGATGCAGCAGAATGATTTGTTTCTCGAGCGATTTTACCCGTCTTAAAAAAATCCATCTGCATCTCGACACTGTGTGAACGCACAGCAAAATATCATCAGCATCATTTCTATTGCTGTGTTTCCATTACAGTTCTTTGCAAAATAAAAGCGATATTTCAAAAATTTCGACAAAGTACAATTGCGATTTGCAGGCGTTTCCATTGAATGGTGTGAAGCGCATAAGACGTCATTTTCAACAAATCTCGTCTTTCGTCATCATTTGCTTTTGTTTGTTTACGTTTGTTTTGCTGTCAAGAATGGTTGTTATATTCCGTCTCCTCCTCCGTCCAATCATAGCGCGCCATTTCCGCTTGAAGTGAACTGGTCACGTGACCCCGTACGTCACGTCCACTGATGTGTAATTGCAAAAAAGTGTTTTCATGACACTTTTGCGATATTCCTCTACACGGATATGTCTGAAAAACCACCTCATGAGAGGCTCAGAACCTTTCAGCCATATTTGAGAGGTTTTTTTCCCAAAGTTTCGCCGTTTCCATCACCAGTTTCTTAGTGCAATATTTAGATTTGGCGCAATTCTAAGGGTTATGGAAACACAGCTTTCGTTAGTTTGATATCAATCCTATATACTCATATTACCAAAGAGATTTACAGAAATTGCAACAACACAAAACAAAACAAAAAAAAAACCTTGTGAGGCAACACAGTGGTGCAGTGATCGGCACGATCACCTCACAGCATGGAGATGGCAGCTCAAGTTCCCCCCATGGCTGGAGTTTGCCTCGTCCTTTGTGTCTGCGTGGGTTCTCTCCAGGTACTCGGGCTTCCTGCCACATGCCGAGACACGTGCATCACGCTAACTGGCAACTGTGAATTTGTCTGTAGGTGTGGATGGCCACTGGTCTCGCTGCGATGCTGCAAAAATATTTTTTGCGGTCAAAAAAAAAAATTCAAAGGAAAAATCACTTTTAAAAAAACAAGCTCGATAAACTGACAGCACAGCTCAGCTTGATATGCAAAAAAAGCCTGATTTTTGACTCATATCTCCATTCGCTTTTGATTATTTGTGCTTATTTCAAAGGGCACGTTTTATTGCACGTGCTGGAATGAATAGGTGCGTTCTTGTGTTTTAATATGCTTCAGTGCAATCCACCAGCAAGGCTCCCTTGTCAATCAACGACGCTTCACCCTGTTATTAATGCACCGTGCGTGCAACTCTGTGAAAACAAGCCCAGCTGGAAAATAACTGGGCTCATGCTCTGTAGATTGGAATGAATGTCTCGAAGCATCGGTTTATACCGTATTCTTTTTGGGTAAATGATCACGTGACTGAGGCAGAAGAACCATTTTCAAGAACCTTTCATGAACAAGGCAGTTCTGAAAAAGACTCTCCAATCTAGCGTTGTGGTCAAGACCTCACCAACCGAGACCTTATCAAGACCAGAGAGTATCGAGGCAAGACCAAGACACTCGGGGTGCGAGAACCAGGACAAACACTGTATGTATCAAAGAAAAATCACAACAAAACAGAACAAATAACCAGCATCTTTTTTTTCTTAAATTCAAGTTGGCCTCTACATAAATGAGACAGCAACAATTATTTTCAGCAAGGTATCCTTTAATAATTTTCTTTAAAACTTTTGCTGTTTTTCTAGATATTTTGAAACATAAAAAAAAAGAGTCAATTCTGCTTGATAAAATTAGGAAAATAAATGAATCAGGTGAAATGTAAGTGAAAATTATGGCATGCCAATCATGAACAAAATGCTTTAAAAACCTTTAATGTCTGAGCTCAACACTAAATGCACTTGTCTTACCAATTGTGGTTGTGAAAGACCTCAGAGTTCTGCACAGCTCTGAAGGGATGAGGTAGTGAAACAAGAGTTTCATTCTCTCTTATTACCCGTTATTGCACTGTTGACTGAGTCTTGACTGCTCTTGAGCGAAAACCCTCAGTCTGCCCAGTCCGAGCCCGAGCAAAAATGCCTCTGAGTCTGAGACGAGACCGAGACCCTTGAAAAGTGGCTCTCGAGAGGTGTCATGTGAGGCAATAATAAAGAACTCCATGAGCTGGCCCGCCGGTATTGTACAGCCCAAGTACTGCTACTACTACAAATCCCAGAATGCTCTGCTGGTATTCTGTTAGAATATTTACATTACCAGACCAGAATTTATGTTTTCTTTCTGCACTTTTTCTTGCTATTCCAAGGCGTGGGCCTGAATGAGTGCACGTTCAGTGAAGGATAGGATAGAAGGACCAAGACCAATCTCGATTACTACCATACTACTTAGACCTGTTCCAAGCACACTGAGGCTCCCACACTGGGGGGGCTTCCAAGCGAATCAATTCTCACTCTCTTCACCTCCATTTTTCCACCCCTATTCTTTCTTCCCCATTAAAAAACACATGGAAGCTGGAACAAGACACGCAAAAAAAAGCGTGCCAACGGAAATCCCGCCAATTTTTTTGCTCCTATTTTTCCTTTTTTTTTTTGCAAAGGCGCACGCAAACATAGGGGGGAGAGAGCGCGCGCACGCGCCTTAATGATATCCTTAATGGACTCTTTAACGTCTCACACGCGACGTGTGAACGCTGACACATCAGCACAGTCGCAGACACAAGCGAGCGTCCACGCAGGCACGCAGTAGTGGAGGGGTTGTGGGGGGGGGGTCTCACGCTGATATCTCTCTCTGTTTTTTTTTTAACGGTGTGCGTACGCGCGCGCACGTGCACGCGCGCACGCTGTTTATTCATGGCGGATTTAGAAAAGCGTATTTTGAGTTTTTTTGGACGAAGCGACGTGGTGGTGGTGGAGGTGGGGGTGGGGTTGGTTGACGGAGCGGTTCGGCCACCAACTGACCGGACCTGTGCCTGCCTGGGCTCTCCTTCTTACCCCGGAACCATTATGCAGACAGGAAACTACCATTTTAACGCTAGCGGCAGCAGCAGCATCGCAGGAGCGGCGGTCGTCTACCTAGGGGGGCACCGAAAATTGACAAGGGCGGAAAACAGCAGAGCGTGGCGAAACTGAAGGGGCTTTGAAAGCGCTACGGACGGGGGGGGACGGAACAAAGGAAAGAAAAGTCCCGGTCCAAAGCGGGGGGTTCCGAGGAGCGGGAGACGGCGGCGGCGGCGGCAGACAATGGACATATCGGAGCGGGGCCAGCGGAAATAGTTTTTTTTTGTGTGCGTGTGTGTGTGTGTGTGTGTGTGTGTGTGTGTGAGCGAGTGAGAAAAAGCAAGCCCTCCTTGCGCCGATGGAGAGCCAGGCCTTGCGCAGTGTTTTTCCATGGATGAAGAAAAGGGCCCCGCTGACAGGCAGTAGGGAACCCGCTCCCACCTCGCACCCTTCGCGCGGCGTCTTCGCCTTGCTCCTCCAATGTTTCTAGGCCTGTTCTGCCTCCCGCCATCGTTTGCTTACAAGGTAATAAACATCAACAAAAGCCGCCCCCCTCCTCCTCCTCCTCCTCCCTGAACTCAAGTATGTAGGCTAATTTGTTAGCCGCCTAGCCTAGCTAACGGCGCAGCTAAGCTGCTAGCAGCAGCCCCACGGCATTGCATTGCATTGCATTGCTATTGGGATAGCACTTTTACCTCACGCCAAGTCGGTCATATTGCCATAAACCATTTAATCGAATCCAAGGAAATCCCGAACGTGAGGTTTCGGTGCAAAGGCAGTGAGTTAATAAGTTCTTCATCAGTCAACGTGAGCTACTAGCGGCGTCATAATGGATGCTACCAGAAGAAAACCACGGCTCTGCGCTTGTAGCTGCGATTTATATTTATTGAACCTGCTTGTTGTTTTGTTGTTGTTGTCGTCGTCGCTACGTTTCTCTTAGGCTGACGACCTCTGGAGCGCAGTTGCCGGCGGAAAAAGGGAGCTGTACCCCCTGGCCAGGTGCGTCTAGCTGGGAGCTCCAGACCTGCGTGTCCGCCGGGTAAGATGGAAACACATCACTGTAGCCCGAATTGTTGAAGTTACTGTCAACCGAATAACACAGCTTCGCCTTGTTGCTCCTCACACTTTCCCAACTTATTTAACGTTTTCACGATAAACTTCCTCTGGAAAGCGCTTTGGGCGCTCGAAAAGCGCTACATGAATCAAATCCTCCTCCGTCATCATCATCATCATCATCATCATCATCATCATCATTATTGTTATTACTACTAAGTTCATGTTTACTTGGCGCTGGCGTTTTACTTTTTGCATGCTAGTGGTGTGAGCACAACACGTTTCATGCAACGAACTACAAACTGTTCTGTGTCTGCTGGGTTTGATGGAAACACATCACTGCACCCTGAATTGTTAAAAGTTACTGTCAGCTGAATAACACACCTTCGCTTTGTCGCTCACCCTTTCCCATCTTATTTAACAAACTCCCCACTAAGTTCAGGTTTACTTGGCATTGGCGATTCACTTTTTACACGCCGTGTAGTGAGTCCCGTCCGTCCAGTCTTTTTTTAATGGTCTCAAGACCATTAAAAAGTGGTCTCGAGACCAAGGCCAATCTCGAGTACCGCAACACCTGCTGCAACCTATTCAAAATGAGCAGTTGGAGACTGACTGTTCCCACTGACGGCTGCTTTTAGAAATTAAACCACTCATCAGAGTTGTTGATACAACACAGGTGATTTATTTAGTGGCGTTGTATGGGCACGTTCTTACTGCATTAATTCAATTCACACAACCTGTCTGCAAGGTTCCCATTTATTGTAACCATAACATCATTAGATATGTGTCGGAACTTGTTAATAAATACTTTGGGCTTCTACGACACTGTCGTCATAACTGCACTTTTCACAACTGGTGACACTGAATGGCTGTATTTTTGTTTAAAGTATGTTTCTTTTTGAAAGAAAAAAAAAATACAAATTGGCACAGAAAATAGGTGATAGTTTTCCAAAGAAAAGGAGTGGAGGAAATCAAAGTTTAAAAAAATATTTCACACCGATTGTCACCACTAAATTCCAATATATTCTGCTCTTTAATATGATCAAATTATTAATATTAACCATAAAATTAAAACCACCATTCGTACCACATTTCATTCATTCGTATAATGTCTCAGCATTGTTAACTAGGAACTGAGATGAATTCCCCCTCTGTGATTTTTTTTTTTTTTTTTTGCATTGGTTGATGGTTAGTTTGCAAAGTGTGATTTAAAGATAGATGACAAATAAGTGTGAGTCGCTTTCTGTTTGCGGTTCTTGACCCATAGTCAGTTCTCTTTATTGTTAATGTTTGGAAACAGATTAGTTAAAAATGCCATATTGTTCAAAATTTTCTTTGTTTAAAATTCTTGTTATTTCTAGCAGCATGTATCTCTCTTCTTTTAGTGAGGTTCCTTAAAATGAGGAAAGTCTATCCAGAAAGTGTGTGTCAAAACATGCAGTTCCAGAAACTGGCCATGTATGGTGTCAAAAACGCCGCTGATGCTGGTCGGTGCCCGGTAACACAGAGAGCCAGGTGCTTGGTTCGCCCCCTGAAGCCTCGAGGCCACCTTGTTTTTGACACTGTTCAACATTTGGAGGATGCGACTAAGGTCGTTGTGCACGTCGGCTCCTCCGTGAATAGTAAAGATGTTGACTTGCTCACTTTCATGCGCCCGTGATACTATTTTGTTGTAATCTTTTTACTGTGATTGTTAGTCTGATATTTTTATCAGAATGGTTTTTTTTTTGTTTGTTTGTTTTTATTGATGGTCTATTTTACAATCCAGCCTGAAGCCCTGTTGGTTGTGAGCCAATGTTTACCCCCTGATAGACAAATGGCAAACCTAATTAACAACATTATCTCAGGAATATTATGTTAATTTGGGGAGGAAATGTAGTATTTACTGATTGAACTGCCAGGATCAGCAGCTCATTAGCTAATGGTGAAATATGGTCCGGGGCTGGTATTAGCATCATAGACGTTCTCCATTGTTATTACCACATGCCCGAATTTCACGGTTTATGCTAATCCACGTTTTTAAAGGGAAACCTTGCAATTAACGGAATGTCGTGTGTGTAATAGTGAAATATTAGCACTGAGAAAGCAGTTGATCTCTTTGAGCAGTGCTATTTTACTGACGTGATTGCGAGCTGGAGGTCGCTTTCCACAATTGTTTTTGGCCTATATCTCAGAGCCTTCATAAAGCGTTTCAGAAGGCTTATTGCACCAACCGTGCATGGCAACCACTTGTAACTCGCTGCCACGGCCACTAGGCTTCCTCGAGAGTTCAAACTTACGGCTGATTTCGAGGCTCACGGTTCAATGTTTGTGCGCTCGCGTGAAGTGAAGAAGATTGCAGACAACTAATGACAAAGTCAAACCGTCCTGACCATGTCATGAAATGTCTGCCTTCAGTCTGAGCGGCTTGGCAAATTAACTCTGTGACGTCGTAGACACACTCGCATGTGAACAACAGAGGGAATGTGGCATTGGCTTTTTAATATTTTCTTTCAATTTTTCGCCCAAATTTTATAAAGTTTTCTTTCAGTTCACCTGAGATTGAGGTTTCACTGACACACACTGTTGTATCAGTCAAAAGATCCAACTTAGAGGGGTACATAAAGGAGAGCTCTGCAAATGAATCTCCCTGAGGTGAGACATTGTCGGAAGAAACTCAAACTCAAGCTGTGTCTTTGTGTTTGTGCTGCCACTTTCAGCCCACTTGTTGTTCTGCTCTGCCTCAGGTTGAAGACACGTGATGGCACAAATGACTGTTTGCCTTCTCTGGCTTCTGTCTCAAAGGAGAATCAGTCTCATCTGACATCCTGCCTGAGTTATAGCTGACACAACATAGATATATTTTTCTTTTAATTAAAAAAATAGGATAGCAGGTGTGTCCATTGGGCGTCACTCTCATTTACATATTTCCTACACAGGCTCTGATTTTCTGAGGATTAAAGCATGTTTTTGTGTCTGCTCTTGTGTACAGAATTTGAAGCCTTTCTGGCATCACTCAAATGTAAATAAACTTCGCTCACCGTGAGCTGTTGCACGTGCTTGAAGGTGATTATTGTCGTACCGTGACTGACGGTTGCACGTTCTACTGGAGCCTTGACACTCCTGGCCATCACTACCGTCACTCATAGCCAGCTGCACATCACCACAACGCAGTCATTGGAAATCTCCTCCTGTTTCGACTTGAGGAATCGGATCCCATCCACTAAATCTCTCTTCTTTTTCTCTTGTCTCGCTCGCAGGCAGCCCAAAGAACTCCCAGAGTGGACGGAAAGGCAACAAAGCCATGGTTCACGCTGCGCTGAAGTAGCAGACACACTCCGCCTCATGGGGCTCGCGGACCTCGCTTTGAAAATCGGCATGTGGTTATGGAACACTTTAAAGGAACACTACAGACTTATTTTTTAGCATAGTTTATAGTTTATCGCCTATTTATAACCTTTTTTTGAAAAAAAAAACTCCTGACAGAAGCACTTGCGGGCTTCTGGGTATAAGTGCAAAAAAAAAAAAAGCCCTGTTGGTGGATTACAGCGGCCTGTTATCCATCGGGGTAGCCGCTCCAGGACTACCTCCAAACCACTCCAGGGTTCGCTCCCCCCCCCAACCTCACCGTCTGAGAGCGTTAGCCTCAGCTGCCACTCGGGGAAATGTTTCAATTCAGCAAATACCCCATGGACATTCTGGAAATGCTAAGTGGACACCAAGCCCACCAGTTCAAGGGCCTGGGGCTGGAGCGGCAACTGAGCCACCAGCAGCAGGTGCAGCTGCAGCACCAGCAGCAGCTCCAGCAGCAGCACCAGCCGCCGGGCGACGCCTCGGGCAGCCTGCTGTCGGGCCTCGGCCTGGGCTCCCTGCAGAGCTCCCGCGCCAATGCCTTCGCCGACTCCTCCTCGCTCTTCGCCAAGATCAGCGCCCCGCCACCGCCACCACCCATCTCCCACCAGAGCCCGTCGTCGTCGCACGGCTCGCGCAAGTCCAGCAAGATGAGCAGCGGCAGCAGCGGTGGCGGCGGCGGGGGCTCCTCGTCGTCCGGGTACCCCCAGTTCCTGCGGCCCTTCCACCCGGCCGAGGCGGCGCTGGCCCAGGAGCAGCTCCACTCCGGCATGGGCCGCTTTGACTTTGGCGGGGGCGGTGGCAGCGGCGCCGCCGCGGGGGTCATCGGGGGGGTGCCCGCACCCCCGCCGCCGCCCCTGCACCCGGGCCTCGCCGTGCCCCAGCCTTCCTCGGTGGTGTCCTCCTCGTCCCCGTCGCCCTCCGCCTCCTCCTCGGCGTCCAGCAACCCGTCGGGCAGCGCCGCCGCCGTCCCCCTGGTGGGCCAGTCGGACCCCCGCAGCCTCCACCAGCAGTTCAGCTGCATGCTCGCCGCCAACCAGTACTTCCTGTCCGGGGTGCCCACCAACAGCAGCCTGGAGCAGTTCTTGGTGCAGCAGGGCACCCACAACCACCTGGGCCTGGGCCTGGGCCAGGGCGCCGCCGGCGCTGACTCCAACACTGCCTTGGCCCCGCCCCCGGCCCTCCACTCCTCCCACAGCCACGCCGCGCCGCCGCCCCAGCAGCAGCAGCAGCAGCTGACGCCGCACGCCTTGTCGCACCCGCACGGCCACGCCCACCACCCGCACCCGCTGCACCCGGCGCCGCAGCCGGCGCCGCTCGGCGGCTTCGACTTCCAGAGCATCCCGGTGCTCTCGTCCAACCAGATCGCCTCGCTGATGCAGCAAGAGGCGGGCCTGCCGCTGCCGCTGCCGCTGCACCTGTCGCTGTCCAAGGACGACGGCGGCAAGGCCGGCGACAGCGCCTCCTCCTCGTCTTCCAGCGGCGGCGGCAGCAGGAGGAAGAAGGCGATGGCGGGCTACCTGCCGCAGAGGAAGGCGGACACCGCCGGCGGCGGCGGCACCGGCCAAAACTCCTCAGCCGGTCTTGTGGGCGGAGCCTCGGTGATGAGCGGGATCGGGGGCGACTCTCAGCACGGCGCCCTCCTCTCGTCACCGCAGCAGCAGCAGTCGTCCTCGTCCTCTTCCTCCGCCGTCTCCTCCTCCTCCTCTTCCTCGTCCACCTCCTCGGCCCCGCCCCCCTCCAATCCCACGTCCGTGCTGGTGGCCAACGGCAGCCAGCAGCTCCCCAAGTCCCACGACGGCCACCGCAACGGCCCGTCGGCGGCAGCGTCCGCCTCCGCCGGCGCCCCCGAGCCCGAGCCGCTGTACCACTGCGGCGAGTGCGGCAAGACCTTCACCCACCTGTCCAGCCTGCGGCGCCACCTGCGCAGCCACGGCCTGGCGCCCGAGAGCCAGGCGGCGCGCGCCGGCAAGCCGGACTCGCCGAGCCCCGAGCGGATCTTCTGCTGCGGCGAGTGCGGCAAACGCTTCAAGAAGCGCGGCCACCTCATCCAGCACAGCGTCACGCACTCGGAGAACCGCCCGTTCGCCTGCAACATCTGCCAGAAGTCCTTCAACCGCCGCGAGTCGCTCACGCGCCACGAGAAGATCCACGACGAGAAGCCCTTCCGCTGCCCGGCGTGCGGCCGCTGCTTCCGCGAGAGCACCTCGCTGCTCAACCACGCCGCCTCGGGAGCCTGCGGCAAGCCGCCGCGCAGCTCCAAGAACCGCAGCAGCAGCGCCGGCGGCGGCAGCAGCAGCAGCGGAAGCGGCAGGAGCAAGATGGAGGGCGGCGGCGGCAGTGGGGGTAGGGTGGGGGTCTCTGGCGATGGTACGCCCGCATTGACCAACGACAAGTACGCCACTGACTTCTCCCGCAGCCGCTACCACAGCTCTTACGGCGGCATCAGCGGCGTCGACGTCTACCGGCGCTCTCAGTCGTCGTCGTCGTCGTCGTCGCTCTACCCGTCGGACGAAATGAGCAGCCAGACTCTCCGCAAGGCCCCGCTGGCCCCGACGCTCCACCCCCACCCGCAGAGCCAGCAGCCGCACTCCCACCACCACCACCACCACCCGCACCACTCCCACTCCCACCACCACCACCACCCGCCGCCGCCGCCGCCGCCCCAGCAGCAGCCCCACCTGCCGCTGTCGTCCCTGTTGGACGACTCGGAGGACGAGGTCACCAGCAGCGCCATGTCGGCCATCGCCGCCGCCGCCGCCGCCTCCTGCGACATCAGCGCAGAGGGCCGCGACGGCGAGCGGCGGGACATCATCGGCGGGCTGCTGGGCGGCCTCGGCTTCAACATGGGCGGCGGCCCCTCGTCCGCGGCGGGCCTCAACGGCTCCACGCTGCCGCTGAGCCATCCGGGCCAGCCGCACGGCGCCAAGCCCCGGCGGCCCCGCAAGCCCCGGGACAAGCGGGACCCCAACGCGGTCCGGCGGAGGCGGAGCCCGGCGCCGCCCGGCGACGGCTCGGAGCGGCCGTACTGCTGCCAGGCGTGCGGCAAGCGCTTCCGCCGGGCGGAGACGCTGCGGCGGCACAACCGCGTGCACACGGGCGAGAAGCCGCACGCCTGCGAGGTGTGCGGCAAGATGTTCCGCGAGCCCTTCCACCTCACCAAGCACCTGACGGTGCACTCGGGCCAGAAGAACTACAAGTGTAACCTGTGCGGGAAGATGTTCGCCTACGCCCAGAGCCTGGTGCGCCACGGCAAGCTGCACCGCCGCGGCGAGATAGACAGCACCGGGAGGAGGGTCAAGGGCGCCGCCGCAGCCGCAGCAGCAGCCGCCGTCGCCATCAGTCACGCGGGCAACTCTGCCACCGACTTCTTCTCCTCGTGCTCCCAAGGTGAGAAGTCGCCCACACACGGCACGCCCTCGCAGCGGCTCTACACCTGCACCGTGTGCTGGAAGTCCTTCCGCCACTACTTCCACCTGACGGCGCACCAGCAGACGGTGCACGGCGGCGGGGTGGGTCTGGAGAAGTCCTTTCGCTGCGAGATTTGTGGTAAATCGTTTGCCTACTCCAACAGCCTCGTCCGCCACAAGCTGTCCCAGCACGGCGTCGACCGCAACGGCCAGCGCGTCCCGCAGCCCCAGCCCGCCGGGTTCTCGCCGCTCTTCTACGACGCCGCCGCCACCGGACCGGGCGCCACCTACGCCGGCTCGTCCCACGTGCACCAAGGGATGGCGGGCGGACCCCAGCAGCAGCAGCAGCAGCAGCAGCAACAACAGCAGCAGCAGCAGCAGCAACCACCACAAGAACAGCAGCAGCAGCACCCTTTTCACTACCGCCCCAAAAACTTCCAAAAGCGCCACGGCCAGACACGAAAGCACCGCAAGAAAAAGAAGCGAGTGGTGATCCACAGCATCATGCGGGACGGCAAGCTGGTGGGCGTGCCGCTGAGTAAGGACACCCGCCGCAAACTGCTCCAGCTGCGCAAGAGGCGCGGCAAGCTGCAGGCCAAGATCAACAAGAAGAAGATGCTGGCCCAGCTGAGGGCCCAGAGCGGCGGCGGCGCCATGAAGGCCAGGTCCTGGTGCGGCGGCGCCGTCCAGGTCAGCGGCCTCTCCTCCATGGACGTGCCCGTCAAGCGCTTCCCCTGCCCCATCTGCCCCAGCGCCACCTACGCCCGCCGGGGCCCCCTGTTGGTGCACTACGCCACGCGCCACCCGCCCAGGAACTCGGGTCGCCGCGCCCGCCTGCGCTGCACCGTGTGCAGGCGGCGCTCGGGGTCCCTGCGCCGGGCGCTCAAGCACCGCGGCCGCCACCTGCGGCAGGCGGCGTTCCGCTGCGGCAGGTGCCGCCGCCGCTTCTGGAACCCGGTGCTGCTGGCCCGCCACGGGCTGTCCTGCCGGGCCGTGGGCGGCACCTGGGAACTGCTGAGGCCGCCGCCGCTGTTGCCGCCGCCGCCGCCGCCACCGCCACCGGAGGGCGGCCACTCGCCGCTGGCTGTGGCGCCTTCCGCCAGGTCCACGGTCCTGACCGAGTATGGTCAGTGAAAAAAGAAATGAAAAGAGAAAAAAACATTTTTTAGACTAGATTGTTTTTACGTTTATTTTTTTTAAAAGAATTCACGCGAGCGAGCGGAAAGCTCTAGCGAGGAGATTTTTAACAAAAAAATGCGACTAAAGAAAAAGTGGGGGGGAGGGGGTCCGGTGCGACCCCCTCCCCTTCCCGTACCTGCCCCCTGAACCCGTAATGGACTCGAGCGACGGTGGTCGGACACTCGGTGTGGACTTTTTTAAAAAAAGGCCCAGAATCAGAGCTGCCATCGGTATCGGCCCACTCCTTTCCCAAAGGCAAAGGATCCGTTTCAGTAGCACCTGTTTGAAAAACATTAATCCAGTGTCTTTTTTCCTCCCCTTGTCATTATTATTATTATTATTATTATATTATTATTATTATTATTATTATTATTATATTATTATTATTATTATTTTTATTTTTATTTTTATTTTTTTTATTTTTTAGCAGTTCTTTTCCCCCTTCTTTTTATTTGTTGCATAATCACAGATTGGATGCCTATCGTAGAAGTGCGGCACTTTTTTGTAGTGCCGCCCTATTTTTTTTTAAAACGTTTTTTTCACATTATTCACAGTTAACCCGTATTAGTCTGTGTCTCTTGCTCTGTGTGTGTTTATTTGTCACCCCCACAGCCCCCACCCTGTGTACAGTCTCTCGCTTGTTTTTAAAGCAAGAGGATGTCGGCCCACAAGGTGAGGAGTTCAGTCTTTTAACGAAAAAGAAAAGGCTCATCCTGACCCGACTGTCACAGAACCTCATTAGAATGCGTTTTCTTAAACGGGGTTTAAGAAGGGGTCTTGAACCGTCTCCAAAAAGGGCAATATTAGCTGACGTGCGGAGGTGACAGAGTATAAATAAGCGAGGACGTAGGAATGCGCTGATGAGTTATGTTTTTAATGTACACTACTTGAGTCAGGAGGCGCCGACGTCGGCGAGAAAAAAAAACATGACTCGAAACTGTTAACGTGACCAGGATCCAAAAAAGGACAAAAGAAATAACCCGAGTGTACTGTACAATTCGTATTATATTTTTTATTATATATTGATTATTTTTGCTCTTTTCTTTTCGTTTGGGTTTTTTTTTTCTTTTTTTTTTTTTTTTTTACTCCAAGTATCATTTATTTTATCACTGTTGTATTGTATGGGTGGGAGGGAACCAGTAGGGGACTGTCTTTGTAAAAGAACGGGATGAGTATATGTATCGATGTGATATTATTTTTTTCTCCCCCCCCCCCCACCTACCTGTAACCCCTTTATACCTGCGAAGCCACGGTTATGACCCCATATGTTTGTAACAGAAGCGTGTACACATAGATCATTATTTAGTTTCTGTCCAGATGTGTTTTTTTTCCTTTTTTTTCTGTAAAACTAAAACATGTAATATTATTACTAAAATTACTATCCTTTCTTTGCCTACAGTGAGTTGTTGAAAACCCTCAAATCAAATAAAATGGAAAAAAAAGTCTGAATTGCTTTGTTTGCTGTGGGATCATATCAAAGGCCAGTAATTGTTTTATTTCAAACAAGTGTGCAACTATAACCAAATGTAAATGTTTACTATTTATTTGATTAGATAAAAGTATAATTCATTAAAAGAATGACGTTTTGGGTGTTAATGGTGAGGCCATATTAATTAGCACATGACAACAGTGCTAATTGATACAAATCCAAACAAACATGTTGCTGAATCTGATTTAGAAATGTCTAATGGTGAGAAAGCACATTGCAAATCGTGTTAATCCATAGTTTCTACCTCCAAAACAAAAAGTCTACTTAACTTCTCACCCTCAAATGCAGAACTTTTTTTTTTTTGTCCAGTTAAATAGAGTTGCCTGCAAAAGTGTCAAATATTCACTCTTTAAATTTAGGAAATCATTACAATTCATATCAAAAGCATCATAGAAATCCACATGAATGTCAGTCAATGAAATTGTATGCTGTAATGTTGATGGCAAATTAAGGAAATTATGAAGATGGCATGTAAAAAGGAACACTCATAGTTCTAATAGTAGTTTAGTGCAGATAGATGATATAGTCACTTGTATTCCAAATGTACCTTAGAATACTGAAGGATGAGTGAATACAGTTAAGCAAATCAGTTGAACGACGGCGTTGTGGGGCTTGACCTCAGTCATACTACCCCGTGCCAACCGCTGTTAAACTATTGACCTTGCTTGACAGCCATAAAACACTTGACATATTTTGTTTACATGTTAAAAAAAAAAAAATAGAAATGCCATGTTGCATATTGATCTGCCAGTCTTTGTAACCTTTTCATACACATGAATGCCAAAGTCTTACATTCAATAATAATAATAATAATAATGATGATCATCATAATAATAATAATAATAATAATAATGATCATATATAACATATACACAACACACATTCAAAGTCGAGTCGGAGCTCCGCGTGCCTTTGTGAGTGGAGGTCAGGTGTTGTGCACCTGTGCACACGAGGGCCAGGTGACTTATGGCGGTACCTCGGTGTAGCGTGCAGCTGCTACCACAGCATTTTGACAGGGAACGCTGCTCTGCGCCAGCGTGCACTCACGCACTTGTTCTTTATTTGACACGCAGCTTTAGAATTATGGTTGTCGACGTTTGAGAGAACGACCCAAAGTTGTGTTGGAGATGAGCAATAATGAGTTAAAAGGCAAAGCCATGGGAAAGACCGCGAGAACATCGAGGGCGCAAGAGTATGATGATTAATTTGATTAACACTGAAAGGATGAAAATGACATATTTATTGAACAGTCCATTCATTGGTTTACATTGTTATGCGACTAAATGCTACTCAATATTAAGTCGTTTTTGGATCCCCACCTAAAACAAACACACAAACAAAAGACATTTATGTTTTTTGTTTTTTTTTTAAGTGACAGCCAACAACAGTTATGAAAAACACGAAGAAAGTAAGACATGTAATTTTTGGAGTTAGAAGTAAAAAAAAAAAAAAAAAAGTGGTTTTCAGGAACAGCTAGCCGACAAACATAGATTGTAGAGATTAATTATTTATGCCACCACCCAATAGTCTTTTGCAAAGTACTTTAAATGATTAAAAATACTCAATGGTTTAAAATGGATGAGCACATTTACATGCATTTGCAACCCACAAGGGTGGTTATGATCTCGACTCAATGTGACTACAACTCTTTGCTGCTAGTAATGCAGTTCGCCACTAGATGGAGCCATATAAACACTGTTCCATCGTTCATGGCTAACCGACTCTGGGTCATGGGGGGTGGGGGGCGGGGGGAAAGGAAAACAATTTGCATCGGGAGTAGCTCAGGAAACCCACTGTAACAGTCAGTAGTGTTAAGCAGTACCTTACTTTTTGTGTCTCGCCACTGGAAAACTTTTCTGTCCTGGCAGACTCCCGTCAGGAATCATAAATCACTGGCAATTCCAAAATGGGAAGCTTTGGCACAGGCCCTGTAAATCAAACTGAAGATACTAAATAAATCTACTTAAGGCACAACAGACAAGTACATTGACTGAGGATAATAGTAAATCAGCAAATGCACCAGTAACAGCACAGAGGAGCGTCATCGTACAGCATCTGATTCTGTACCTTAGGTAGGCCGACTTCACAAGTTTTCCATGAAGTCGGATGGCTGAATGTGAATAAACATGTTCCCCAAGAGATTTTCTTGTCTTCAGTCAGACCAGGCAAGGGCAAACTCCAACCTGGGGGGCCATATGCGGCCAGTTAAGCTTTTTAATTCGGCCCGCCAAACTCGAAGAAGTAATAAGTCAGTCATAAAATTGCTGCGTTTCATCCATTTTCTTTTCAGTGTTTTCAAAGTCACATCAATAAAGAGCTAAATACCGTGGGGCTTCAACGACACATATTTTGTTGTAACTTTGCTTTTGTTCATTTTCAATTGACATTAAAGCACATGTTTGTTATATAGCCCATGATATGTATTTTTTCCTCCGATAAGGTGGGTCACCAAAACACTCAATCCATCTGCTCCTGCGCTGGCCCCTCTGTCACATTTTATTAGAACCCACTGTGGTCTCACCAGTCAAAGAATTTGCCCACTCCAGAGTTGGACCAATCTGACAACTCCAGGTGTATAATGAAAAAGTGTTTCTGTTTATTTGCGTTTTGGAAAACTTACATTCGAGGACCTGTTGTTTGGTGAATAGCTGCAATAATAAAAAAAAACTGGGTAAAACTAGTAAAAGGTAAAAAAACAAAAAAAAACAAAAAACAAAAAAAAAAAAAAACAAGAAATCATGTCTACATAAAAAGGAAAAAAAATACATGGAACAAGTTGACATACAGCAACAGCAGCTTGCACCTGACAGAGGCGTTCTTATCAAAACAAGGACTTTGTGTCCACTTTATTCTTTAATTTTATTGTTACAGATTCAATCTCGTGCTTGGTTTACTTGCACTTTTAATCGGTTTTATGGAAGGCAAACACCTTTTTCTTTACCTTACATTTTTGAACTTAACCGCCCTTTAGCATTGATTCCCAGTGAAATAAATGCTTTTCACTCTTCCTCGCTAATCCACGCAATAATCACCCCGTCTCCCCCTCCCCTACCTCCTCCCCCTTCAGCCGGTCTGTCACGCGGCAGTAGCATGGGGAAACCTCTGGGCGGAGACTGTGACCTAGTTTTGGCCAATCGGAGCGCGGCAGAGGGAAAGCGAGTGACCTAGATTCAGCCAATGGCGAGGCGGCCGACTCGCCGATTGGCAACAGTCGGCGCGTGCCGAGGCCATGTGCTTCCTTGATGTTTGGGGAGCGCGCGCGAGAGGCAGATAGGGACACCGTGCTGCAAGAAGGGGGGAAAAACAAGACAAGAAATCACGGCTCGGTTTATGGGATTTCACTTCTTCTCAATGAGACGTTTTAGATTGTTTTTGCTTCAGGGTTGCAGCTCGGCCTCCAAAATAAGCCCCCCGTGTGCTCGTTCGAAATATCAGAACATTACAAGTCATGTTGTTTCAGTGGCTGGTTTGAGTGTTTCTCGACGTTTCTGTCGTCGATGATGATTTTTTTTTTTTCTTCCTTCCCCCCCTCTCGTTTTTGCCCGCACACAGTCGAAGCAAACAAACTGGGTCCGAACACCTCGTCAACCTGGAGGCCCCTCACATGTCACCGAGCGAGCTTTTCCTCCCTGTCAGCGGCCGCTTGTTTAAATTGACAGCGTGAGAGAAGACGAGCGGGGCGTGTTACCTTCACTGTCCAACCCAGCAAGGAGATAAGAAAACTTGTGGGCATGGTCAAGCGCGTAACAAGCACGAGATTCACTGTACTATTGGATTTGGGAAGTCGAGAGGCGCGGCCAGATATGCAAAACGCGAGTTGCGTTCAGGTTCGAGTGGAAAAAAATAAAACGGAGCACTCATTGGCTACGTGGGCATAACCGGCTGCATATTATGTTGTATTGAAGTTTAAGTACTTGCAATGCAATGTTGTCTATAACATTTGACCTTGGGCATTTAATTTTATGGTTTAATTAAAGATGCACGAGACTTGTAGTTCAGTAGTTACTGAGCACTGGCAGAAAGCAGGAAGGTTGTGGTTTGGATTCCTACCTGTTTGCGTGAGTCTGGGAGAGTGAGGTGCAATAGGTAGCCGGATGTATGGTGGAAGCACTATGGATATATTCTCTTTACCTTACAGCTCAGTACAATACCTAATGGCATTTCTTCCTTATGACTGTGGGACAGCCACTTTTGACATGCAGTCACTTCTAAAAAAAATTCCAACATTTGTTGTTGTTTACTGAATCAAGTTAATTTTGTATATTCTTACAATCAGCATAAAAAAACTTAAAATATATGTCTTAGATAAAATAACCTTTGAGATATTTGTTGTTCTTTGTTCATAAATGTCAATGTTGTGGAAGTGCAAAACAGCATGACTGCAGGAGCTGTTCTGTTCAGTGTTGGCATGTTATTGGGATTTATTGTTTAGACTTAGCATTCATGATCATTTTTGACACAAGGTGGCAACAGTTGGGAAAAGCACAGATGTTGGGGCATAGGTGAGGGGAAGGGTGGAGCACAGGAAGTGGGAGAGAACATAGGCTTTCACCAGACCCGAGGCAGGAAGCTTGAGTTTGGACAAAGAGTGGGTTTTATTTTGGACTTTTTAAATAAAGCAAAGTAAACCCACAAGAATGGACTGGACCTTCTGCGTAAAGAAAACACCTCCTGTGTAATGGCAAGAGTGGACTTGGTTTGATCTGCAGGTTTTAAGGAATAATGGGAAATTGCCATTACAACAATTATTGGCGTTTTCATCATTTTGCACTTTTATTATTTGATTGAGGATCTTTAACGTGGCCCCACTGGCTGTAACCCTGTGGAACATGACACAAAAACGCTTAAAAGCTTTAACTTTCTGCTCAACTGTTTGGTCGAACACATTTTAAGTCCATGTATCCTTTTGGAAAATGAGTTGAAACCAAACTCAACCTGATTGGGCCATCTTTACCACTTGGTTTACGTGTGTGGTCTATAAAACAAAAAATTTAATCTTGCCATTATTGCCCTAAGGAAGTGAAAAATGCAAAGAAAAAAAACTCCATAGCTTTTTTCTTGCCGAGGACTTTAAGGGATTAAAAGCTTTTCTCAACAAACAACAACAACTCAACAAGTTGTCTCTCAAGCCAGTTGACGGACAGGAGCCGCGTTTCCCATGTGAAGTCTGAGATTTCCCAGCCTTTCCAAGGCGCCGTGAACGCCGAGCTCAAACTACAGAGGGCGTCACTGTGGTGTTGGTGTTGGGGGCGTGGTTTAGTATGCAAACGACCCTCCACGCCCCCAAGCGCCTTTCCCCCGTGAGCGGTGACGTCACACGAGCGGCCCGTGTTGGTTCCAGCTGACTGGTAGAGGGAGAGAGAGTCAGAAAGAACGACGAAAATAGAGAGAAGAGTGTGAGAGAGAGAGGGGGAGAGAGAGAGAGAGAGAGAGAGAGAGGGAGGGAGGAAAACAGGAGCCATCAGTTTCATCTATCCGACGCTCATACTATTGGATATTATCATTATTATTATTATTTGCGAAGGTTCTCTTTATTTCCACCATCTATTTTTTCTCCCACCACAAGTTTCCAGGGGGGATATTTTTCTTTATATTTTTTCTTTTTTAGCTTCTCGCTTCGACTCCACTGATTTTAATCCTCCTTCTCCACTTCACTGCACAGGACGACTGACATTTCTATCTTTCCCCCCGATTTTGTTCTTCTTTTCTTTTCCTGCGGATTAACAGTTCGCCCTCCCACACCGGACGGACGGGAGCCGAGCCGAGCCGAGCCGAGTCGAACCGAGCCGAGCCGAGCCGAGCTGCCAACTCAGAAGAGGACCTCGCTCCTGCCGCCTCCGTTCAATTCAATTCAATTCCTCAATTCCGGTTTAAGACAACATCAAGGAGCAACCACGGAGAGGAGAGCAGCGACCAGCGCGAGGCTCCGCCGCTCCGAGAGGATGATTTAAGTTGGCCGCCAGCATGGTGCCGTTCTGGGAATAAAGTGTCCGCCTCCCTCGTCCCCTCCTCGCCCCTCTGCACGCTGCTTCCCTCGTTCATGGGACGGGCGGAGAAGCGGGACGTCAGGTGGAGATCTTGAGCGCGTCACCTGTCAGCGCATCTTCTCCTTCTTTTCGGTTTGTTTGTTTGTTTGCTTCTGACGTCACGCAGGTCAGCGATTGGCAGGCGGAGGGGGTCAAACAATCAATCACCGATTGGATTATTTTGATCTTGAATTCGGAATCCGCGCCCCCCCCGCCACCACCCCACACCTCCTCCACCCACCATCCACTTCTCCGAGCCCTGGAGAAGTTATGTCAAGGCCCCTCACGCAGCTCCTACCGCCAGATCTCCCCGCCGGGGCCACCAGCCCCCAGTTCGGGGTGAGCAACCCGGCCGGAAGTGGCCCCCAAGGTGGTCACCTGACCTCTATGACCAACCTAAAGTCTCTGCTCCAGCTGCCGATCAAGGCCGACCAGAGAAGCATCAAGGACAGCTGCGAGATGAAAGGTGAGCGAGCGTGCGTGCGCGCAAGCCCGCACGTGGATGGATGTGTGCGTGCGTGCGTGCGCGCGAGAGAAACTTCTTAAAGGGACAGTGGTGCTAGTGTGTGTGTGTGTGTGGTTGTGGCTATTCGCGCGTGTTTTTCCGCGTGCGCGCGAGTGAAAGCTGGGGGAGGGGCTCGGTGGGGGGAGGGAAGCTTGCAAGTCCAAGTGAAGAAACTGCAAACACACCTGGAGAATCTCAGACTTTGCAGTTCAATTGAGACAATTAATGCTGCGGATTGAATTGATAATTGGTTTTAAATGGCACTCACTCACTCACTCACTGACTTGGAAACTAGTTAACGCTGTCAGGCTGCAACAGACCCTCTGGCTCATGGCTCTGTGTTCCGACTGATCGCAGGAACCACTGGCGCCGTTTACTGTCAGAAAGATCACATGTTTATCACTGTGATTATTCATTGCTGTGTGTGCTGT
Source organism: Nelusetta ayraudi (assembly GCF_046127955.1). Lineage (NCBI taxonomy): Eukaryota > Metazoa > Chordata > Actinopteri > Tetraodontiformes > Monacanthidae > Nelusetta > Nelusetta ayraudi. The sequence goes on along the minus strand of NW_027466185.1, from coordinate 17,023,664 downwards.
GTGTAGGTGTGTGTGTGTGTGCGCGCATGTGACTGAGTGGGTAGGTGTGATTGTAAAAGACAGTGGCCCTGCTTATCTAGCACAAACACGCACACGCACATGCACACACACATGCACACTGTTCAGTCTTCCTCCTTTGGAGGCCTGCTAGATCTGTTTGTCACGTATCAAACGTTTCCTTTTCTGCATCAGTGGCAAGAAAAAGAACCGAGCGCTTGGTTAGAACAGGAGTGGGAGATGGTGCTGAGAATTAAAAAAAAAAAAAAATAAAATACACACATATATATGTATATATATACATATGTATATATATATGTGTATATATATATAAAAAAGGGACACAATCTGGAGTGGAGTGCCATTAAAATACATGTGTTGCAGCAGCGGCGGCGAGTTGGCCGTGCTGAACTGGATCCTCAGGTTTGTTTGAATAAAGGTCAGACTGAGTGGGATTGAATTGTTTCCCATCCACCAGCTGCCATGAAAAATATTAACCAGGCTTCCTCTCTTCCTCTCTCACTGTCATAACTCGTAGTCAGCTGCTGAGTGCACACACACACACACACACACACACACACACACACACACGCACGCACGCATGCACACTGGTTCTCCTACACTTTGTGAGGGACTGCATTGACTTGCGTTAATTCCCTCAGGCGGGGGCACTTCTGCAATTTATCTGCACAATGCACAATCTGACATCAATCCAGTTTTAAAATCCTAAAAATATAAATCAGGCTGTGCGAGGACATGCATTAAAAAAATGAAGAAAAAAAAGCTCCATCATCACAATCAGCCCTCACGTGTACAGGTCAGGCAGAGCGAATGAGAAGAAAGGAAGGAAATGGTAGCCATAACCCTGCAAATTTGGCGACCCCTGGTGGCCTTTCGCTGTAACTAAGGCGACTTCGAAAATTCAGACCACCCTCCACCCCCTCCCCTAACTCCCGCCCCCACTTTTTTCCCCCTCCTTTGCATGTGGAGGAGGAGATGATGGTGAACGTGGCTGACAGTCTCTCCGAGGAGAGAGAGGCAGAGAGAGAGGAAAGAGGCCTGAATGTCTGCCCACTATGCGATAGGTGATGCGTTCAAGGGGTTGCAAAAATGTGCCTTTTCTGCGCCGCTGCTCTCCCTCTGCGCGGAGCCGAGTTTCCCTCGCTCTTCCTCCTGCCTCATGTTTTTTTCTCCCTCTCCCCTGACTGGCTTTGTTTGACGCCTTCACGAACACCCACTCGCGTTCGCGTCTCTCCCTCTCGTCTCGTGCCTGTCGCACTCTTTGAGTTTTTTTTTTTCCCTCTCCCGCTGTCACTCCCGACTTGCTTTGCTCACCTCCTCCGTCGCTCTGCCAATTTACATTTTGCCTCATCTCGTTGCGACGCGCACACTTGTCTCTCTTTTGTCCCTGCCATCATGTTTTTGCAAATTTCTTCTACTGCAGCAGCAACCACAAAATGAAATTTCTACTCCTTTTGAATCCCCTCTCGGCCAATGTCATGCATACAATCCAACTATTAGGGTGTCGAACAGTCAGTGTCTTATTTTTTGTTCTATGCTGGCACTGATTTCGTATCTCTGCGCGCGAGGAAACATTTGAGTCAGTTTCTGAAAACTCGGCCTTTGTGTACTCTGCATTTTTCCAGTTTTCTTTGAAGGGCTTAAAATACGTATTCGTCATTGTGACACAACAAGACGTAAACGTCGGTGGTCAGCGGTGACACCAGCGAGCCTTGCTAGCTTGGTTGTCTCACCTTTAATCAATGGTAGGAAGGAAAGGGAAGTTCCCGAGGAAATGGAGCGTGAATCAAGTTGCTCACGTTAACGTTTGAATGATCTTTGGTAGCCAGTTGACTTTTGGATGGGAGATGCCACCCAAATGTTTTTTGGGATTGGTAATTGGAGGAGGGAATTTCTGTCTGCAACGGAATCCTTCATTCCTCGGAAGTGTGTAAAATTGAAAGGATTAATGCGCAACAGTGACTTTCAAGTGAACTCTCAAATATATGAAGCAGGCTGTCGGCTGTCTTCGACCGGCGGCGCTCTGTTTTGGTATCAAGGTGCTCACAAACACCACATTTATTCCTTCCGGGCGCTGTTGCCACTTCTTTCTCTGTTCAACGTCGACTTTAAACTCGCGCCGCTCCAATAGTATGGCCACCTTCGGCTGCCATCTGTTCGCATGCCCGACGTAGAAGGCAGCACACAATAAACAGTGAGCGCTCTCCAAGCTGAACTTGGAAATGAGCACCGTTGAGTCCTTGCTGTTGGGTTACTACTTTGCATAGCTATAGATAGATAGAATGACAACATGGATTCCTCCTAAGACTTCTACACTATTGGCCAGTTTTTCTTGCAGGGAATGTGAAATATCACAATTCTGTGTCTTTTTTTTTTATAATGAGATATTTAACCAAGACTCAAGCCTTGAGGTGGACCTTTGGTGTTGACAGCGGCGCTGCGCTCAGCTGCTCTTTTCAATCACATGATGTTTGTAGAACGGGAGTGGACGGCTTTCCTTCAGCTGTCTAAATTAGATTTCGTCGGGGGAAACTAATCAATCGAGGGGACCAGCTGGCAATCATGTACCGTCGCTGCTTCGGTGCTTTAAGTACAGTTATAAAAAGCCAAATGATCGTCTCCGCATGCACAGGTTTGTGAGGGTACACAGCCTCTGTGTGCACAGCTCACATCACTGCCTCCACGTGGCCGCATCAAGTGAGGAGCAAACCAATACTGCTCCTCTTAGCTGATGCATAGAGCATTATGTTGGTCGTTAGTGGTCCCTATATATATATGTCCAAGTGTGTCTGTACTTCAAGTGTGCATGTGCTACACCATCGTGATTAGCATCTAAAAGTTCTAAATGTAATTCAGGCATTTTATTGGTATCTAAAAAGACCAAACGGTTTGTGTAAAAAGGAGCGATTGTTAGATTAAATTAATAAATTGGTCCGTGAAGCTGTTTTCATGTCACGCGGAAAACCCTCACGGTTCTGTTGTTTACACGACGATGCTAGTTTGAGCGTGTCGGTGCACGTGAATCTCCACCTCCTCCCGTCTCGCCGGACAGTTGCCCTACCGCCATTATAAATAGTGAGAGGAAACCACGCCCCCTTAAAAAAAAAAACAACAACCAAAAAACTCACAAAACAAAACAAGATAGCAGAACGCGTAGCGAAACGTTCTTTTCTTTGTTAGCATGTCCGGCTAGTTCGCGCGATGTTCACGTGCTCGCTGGTGCATCATGACAGCTCTGCATTTTAGTCTCGCTCGCTTGGTGGGCGCTCTGTGTTTCGTAATGCAAGACTGAGATGAGTTCAGTGCGAGCCACGTTAAGTGAGTTGCACGTGCAAAGCTGCATGTACTTTGCATTCAGTCATCAGTGCACCAGCAGGTGTACAGTAAATGTGTATGTTGCATGATGACTGCGCCTTTCAGTTAGCTGGGTTAGATGGCGGCGCCATTAGCATCCAGTAGCGCTACGAGCTGCTGTTGGAATGTTCTGCACCTGTGCAGCTGTAATCAATGAGGGACTCACAAAGCCACAAACCTCAGCTTCATCACCAACTGACTCGAATGTGTCTCAATAGAAACATTCAAGCAGAAGACGTGAACCCTCCTCGCTCTGCTCCGCCCCTCCCTCTCTCTCCTCATCATGTTGTAATCTCTTTCGTCTTTCCGTCCCTTAAATCCCTTTAAATTTAAATTTCCGTCCGTCTCAAGGCTCGGGCCCCAGCTTCTCGCTAACTTGTTCCCTCTTCTCCACCACCCTGCCTCCCCAGCTCAGTTAAATATGCCCTTTTATTACTATTTTATCAGGTTTTCTTGCCCCGTGCCATTTCTTTTTGAATTTGCATATTTTTTTTATTTTTTTTTGGCGCAGCTATTCAGGACAATGTCGTCATAACTTCCCTACACGTGTTCACCTCATTTGTATCACACGGAAGATGTTAACGCGCTATCTCCACAGTACGTTTTAATGCCAGGTGTTTATGTACCTTTCCATCAGGACGCCCACGTCCCACTATGGGAGGTCTTGCTGTGGCAACAGTCAAGTCAACTTTATTTATAGATGCCTTTTATTAAATGCAAATAAGTGGTTCACAGAGTCCACAGCAATTAGAGACAAGCGCGGGACTAAAACGAGGCCTCGCAGTCGCTGTCTGGGAAAGATATTGTGTCTTAAACTTGCTCAAGCATGCGGCCGCCGTGCAACACTTGATTTGCAGCCGGCGTTCCGCCAGCCATTCTTTTTTCTAGATGAAATCACACATCCAAGAAGTTTAAGAATATAATAATGTGTTGTCATCTGAGCTAGTAAGATGTGTGTCTTTACTGGGGGCAGGGAAGGCGTTCCATCTTGATATTAGCTCACAGAATTGTGTATACTGAGAGCTCACTTGTCAAGAAGAAGTCCAAATATTGCGGGTGTGGTAGTTATTAATTTTGCCAATAAAGGTCCAATGTGTAATATTTGGCTTGATTTATGATTTTTATATTGGTAAAAGCTTAATATACTGCCCATAAATACATTAATAAAAGTGTGTAATCGCAGCACTATGAAAGTAATTTGTTTTTCCTGCCCTTAGAACAGTTGTCATATATATGTATAAGAATATACATAGATCAATGGTCTTGCTCCTAGTTCGCTGCCATCTTGCCATATTTCTAAGGAAGCCTGGTGAGGACAATCCAGCTGCCTGACTTGTTTTTAAGGTGACTCTTTGCATCTTCAAATAAACCAACGAAGGAGAAGGGTCACTGTAGTTCACTGGCAAGCTCAGGAGAGGGAGAGTGAAAGATGCTGCAATCTAAAATGTGACCGCATGATGTTGCTGTTTCTTCTTCAAAATCCCAAAGTATGCTAACTTTAACGAGTTAGCAGCGTGAATTTGACTTTAGACTTCTACAACCTGCAGCACTTCATCATTACATGTGCAATCATGAAATTTGTCTTCGTCTCTGTAAAATTGCGAAGTGGTCAGAAGGTCGTGCTTCAAAAATGCCGCTTTGTCTCTTCCCTCTCAGACAAAGACAAGCCCGTGGACTCCGATGAGGACTCGCTGGGCGTCAATGGCGGAGGCCCCGGCGGGACCGGAGGAAACCCCGGCTCCAACTCGTTGCGACCCAACTCCCAGTCGGCCTTCCTGGGTCCCCTGCTGTGGGAGAGAACCCTGCCGTGCGACGGAGGCTTGTTCCAGCTCCAGTACATGGACCTGGAGGAGTTTCTGACCGAGAATGGCATGGGGATGCACAGTAACGGGCCCAGTTCCACCAGCGCCCAGATCCCATCGCAGGCAAGTCCTCTTTTTTTTCCACAAGTACAGAGGTGGAAAGGGTATTCACACTGTGTACTTAAAAGTATGTTGTAAAAGTACGGATTCTTCTGTAAAAAAAAAATACTCAGGTATAAAAAAGTAGTGATTCAACTCCTTTACTGAAGTAAAATGAAGAAAGTACAGGTTCTGAAATGTACAATTATTATTAATAATCTGGACTGAAATGACCAGAGTGACCTCAAAGCCAAGGTACTCAAAATCATCTCCCTCTAAAATATGATCCACTTTTATATTTAACTACAGAACAGCAGAATTCAAATTGCTCCACTTCAAACAACAACAAATTACTTTGAACAGAATTTGTATCTTTGAAACACAAAAGTAACGTGCGTGTTTTTCCAAAGTATGAAAGTACATGAACAAAGTATTTGTTCTTTAATTTCCACGTCTGCACACCAACAACCCTTAAAAGATCCTGAGATATAGTCCCTTAATGAAAACTGGTTAATGATACGTATTACACTTTTGTCTTTTCTTTATTGCACACCAAAAAAAACCTTTGACCTTCAGTGAGAAATAAAAAAAAACGTCCCCATGAAAAGAAAATCAGAAGAGTTCAAACCATTCCCCGTTCCTCTGACAGAATGAATAATATCAGCAACTGAAGCGGTAAATGTTATTCAACAGTTGTAACAACAGTGAAAAGAAGAGCTCGCCCTTCATCTGGTAGATGATGTTCAAGAGATTGGAAAAATATCACATTTTGTTTCGGTGACCTTAATGGCGGAAGCCTCAATGTTTGGCTTTTTTTTTTTTTTACCAATTAAACCAATAACTGATCGGGAACATTTCCAACCTCCTCCACGCAGAGTTCCCAGTCGGCGGTGCCCAACCAGAGCTCCCAGTGCCCCCCGACCTCTCCTCCACCCTGCTCATCTTCGTCCTCCTCCATGTCCTCCTCGTCCTCTTCGTCCTCGCTGCTGGGACTGGAGACCGTCCAGCCGCAGGCGCCGCCGCCGCCACCACAGCAGCAGCAGCCACAGCAGCAGCAAGGCATGATGGGAGGGCCGGAGTGTCTACACGGTGAGTGGACGCGGGCGGACGTCTTTTTTAAATTTATTTTTATCCTTTTTTTTTACCCTGAACGTTAAAAAAAATGACCATAGGTCAAGCTCAGGATGGGGTCAAGACCAACACACACACACACACACACACACACACACACCCACACACACACACTGGTATATGCTACTTACAGGTACTTCTACCATCATCCTTCACCTGCTACGTGTGGACTTAAAGATCTGTTTATTAGGAAAATTCAAACACACACACACACACACACACACACACACACAAGCAGATGCCTGTCACCAACCAGGACGCAGACTGTTGTTGCATTACGCTAACTGCGACACACTTTCATACTTTCATTCATAAGTGATCGCTCCTTCTCTCATCCGACATTGATGAGACCTAGAAATGGCAAAACACATCGTCGCGGGAGGGTCTCTGTCTCCCTTTAATTATTTGAGCGGAGAATTATTTTTTCTATTTTTTTTTTTTTTTACGAATCCAACAAACCTCAAAGTATTGAAGTCGAAGCCCAGGGGACATTTTTCGACAAAGACAACGGCCTCGTTTTTTTGGGGGGCCGCTCCGCGAGCCGCTGAATGAATCCTCACAGCTAATTTGATGAGAAATAATTGATGAAAGATTGTCGGATGCTTCCGGAGTGGAAGCGCGAACAACGCTGCGTGTTGAAGCTGTCGCTCGTCTGGTTTGATGTTAGCATACCTTTCCATCCCTGCAGAGAAGAGCCCTCTTTCAATTCAGCTCAGCTTTATTTGTACAGCTCCATATCGTGACAGAGCTGTCTGAGGACACTTTAGTAAATACTGAGCGGCTCTTGATCGCCTCTTATAGCTGACTGCTCCCGCGGAGAACAAGCACTGAGGCGACCGTGGCGAGGAAAAAAACAAACTGCCTTTTAAGAGGCAGAATCCTCCAGTGGACCCCGACTCTCAAATTAAGGGAAACCTGTTTATGCGTCGTCATCGTGCACACAAGGCGTTGGGAGTGCATCGCTACGGCCGTCACTGCTGTACCCTCCGAAAGTGACCACATCAAGTGTGATCGGTCGACTTCGTTCTCCTTCTCATTTCCAGCTGCTTTGAGCCGGACGGATTGAAGAGAGGCGAGTGGAAAAAACTCAAAAATGTGTACATTTGTTTGACTCCTTGCATAAATGTTTGCAAGATGGAAATTAGGGAGGGCACTATGCGTGTAGCCAGAGGCTAAAACTAGTGGGGGGACGACAAGCTAGCTGAGTATCCCAGTTTGTCTTCTCCACTTCTTGCTCTTCAGCATGCTGTAGCAAAAAAACAACACAAAAGCTTTGTGTTGCGCCTGAAAAACTGTAAGAGTCCCCAAAGGTTGAACCAGAATTTGTCACACTTAAAGTTCCAGTGTGTAAAATTTGGCTTAATTTATTACATTATAATCATAATATACATTACATTAATAAAAGTGTATAACCGCAGTGCAATAAAAGTAGTTTGCTTTTCCTACTCTTCTACCGTAGGTCAACACAGAGTTTGTCCAACAGCCATTCTGAAATGTTCAGGCATGCTGGAACACTGCAGGTGTGAGTGAAAGATTAAATCGTGCAATGTGCTGGAAGAAGCCATAGGATGAGCCTCAAGAAGAGGTTGAAGTGTTGGTCCATAGCTTAGCAGAAGGAAAACTAAGGCAGAAATGGGAAAGTTTCACCATGCGGCTGTTTGGAGCTGATCTGGCTGGAGAACAAAACAAAACAAAACAAAACAGAAAATCAGGAGATCATCGTCGTGACTTGGCAACAATTAACCTGAAACCTTTACGTGCGATGCGTTCATGGTCGACGCGTTACGGCAGGAGTTAATTAGACCTGGAAAGTCTGAGGCGGGACGAGAGACGAGATTATTGCTGGAAAAAAGAAATCTGACTGGAATATGGTGTTTATGTTTTTTTTTTATTTTTCATATTATTGTGAGTCACAAACAAAAGTGAGGTGTTGGGGAAACAGCGGAGGAGCTGTTTGAAGAAACAGAAACACTGGAAAATGAGGCATAAAAGAGGGAAGGGAGGGAAAAAAAAATGCAGGATGGAGCTGTTGGAGAAAATAAAAGCGGATACTGCTGCAGGGCTGTGAGCGTGCGGCTGTGTGCGCTCGCTCGCTCGCTCGCGCGCACTCGTATCTGCCTGAGTGCCCCGGCAAGTATCTACACCAACTGTGTGTGTGTACGTGCGTCTGTGCTCGCACGTTGTTGTTTTTTTTTTTTGTTTTTTTTTGTGTGTGTGTGTGTGTGTGTGTCTGCGCGGCGCGCTGAACTTTGAACGTGCATACGAGAGTGTCCTCTTTATTTCAGCATTTGCATGCAACCATTTGGGCTTTAATATGAACATGTGCGCACACGAGGAGGGAGCGGGGACGCGCGCCTGTGTGTGTGTGTATGTGTGTGTGTGTGTGTGTGTGTGCATGCGTGCGGGCGGTCGCGCTTGCGCTCTTTATTCTGAATTATAAACACGTGACTGGGTTGAGCATGATGCATCCAGGCAGAAATCCCTCAGGTCGTTGGGGAGCTGAAGTGTTATGACAGAGCGAGAGGGTGAGAGAGAGAGAGAGAGAGGGAGAGAGAGGGTGAGAGAGGGAGCGAGAGAGCAACAGAGATGTGAAATAAACTGGTTCTAATAATCTTATCCACATGCGCACATTATTATCGTTTGGTTTTAGTGAAATAGCGTCAGATGCAGACGAGGCTGTTCTGGTAAAACTCACTGATTTTACTCACTAGAAAATTGAATTAAACCGGTTATCCTCTGGTTATTCTCATCATTATTATTATTATTATTTCTTTTTCTTTTTCTTTTTTTTCAAGATTTTCTCTTTTTAATATGTAGAAAGCCTTGGCAAACATGGACAGTTCAGTGTTTTTCCTCCCTGCAAGCCTCTTACAAAGAGCAGATTAGAGGAGCAAAACAAAACGCCGCCGCAATGTCACTCTGTGTCTCAGGACCGTTGGCGATCCGCGACAGCACTTCCCGTTTTCAGTTGTTAAACGACCCCATTTGATTTCTATTTTATGACACGTCTCTGACTGACGCGCTTCTGCATGACGTCTGATTGGTAGAGATGTCGCCAGTGCAGCGCGTACAGTGGCACGCACTGCGTCAGCGCGGCGTCTTGATATGCAACAGAAATAGACCCGCGTTTAATTTGATCAAACCGCAATATTGATCGCAACGCTCCTGAAAGGCGAGGTCGTGCAGCGTGGCTTCAGCCATTAATACTGAGGTCAACGAGGTCAGCGCGCAGTGCAGTAAATGTCCTCTCTGCCAACTGTCATAAAACGGCCATTGCAGTTTTTTTCCCCCAGAGTCTCAGAGATAAGATGCAATATGGCATTGCACAAAAAAAATAATATAAGTGGAATATTTTGCACTGAGAAAAACCCTGGAACAATGTTCCTGGTGTTTCTTTTCGTACGAAACCAACAGCCACCTTGGGTGAACCTGATTGGTTGCATCCTAAGTGGTGCAAAGACGAACTGAAAACTCTTCGGGCTGCCAGGGAGAGACGCACGTCTGCTAGGATGAAGTCTTTGGGATCCGGTTACACTGCGAGGTGCGTCGAGGAGAACATCGGTCAGGCAATGCATGGGAAGATTACTATGCAAATGTAAGTGGTGACAATTACAAGTTTACCCTACTAAAATGTAATAGTAGAGGAACCGTTGCAGTTCATTTATCAAAGTAATGTAACGAATTACATTTGATTAATTCTCATCATGCCCTTATCTGTGTACACCTGACAGTGTTCAGCTTCCAGCGGTACTCAAAACAGGGAGAGGCAGTTCAACTGGCAGGCGGTCGGTGATAGGGGGCGCTGCAATTCTGAACCCGTCAGGAGAACCAATCAGAAACATCCGAATCTTATCGAACTTCCGTCAGTAGAGGGAAACAGAGTCCAGGCTTTTATTATTTTTTTTTAATATATAAATTAGTCAGATGTTTTTAAAATTATAGTTGTAAATAATTCACTGTAATTTAATTACACATTTTTCTCAGTAATGTAACTGATTACAATTGTCTTTATTTTGTAACAAAATGACGTTACGACATTACATGTAACGCGTTACTCCGCCAAACGCTGCAGTCCGGTGGGTGCCTCACGCTCACCTACTCGGCATGAGACGCCCACCCACCCAGCTAAGCTAAACTAAGCCAAGCTAAAATAAGCTGAGCTAAGACGCTGCTCGGGCAGGTAAAATTCAGCTCCGACCCGGCCGGCGGGGAGGAAATCTGCGCCAAGGAGCAAAGCTGTTTATTGTGTTTCCCGTCACTTACATCTGCGGTTGAAATCAGCTGTCATTAGGACGGCAGCCCGGCCGTATCCAGGTCACTTCACTCAGCCACAGATCCCTCCAAACAAAAACAGACGTTTAAACCTTCGAATCCCACGAGCCGCCGCACGCTGGAGGACGCGTGAACTCAGTGACCTGAGATGCATTCGGAAGAAAGCATCTGCCGCCGAGAGTTTGTTTGTTGGCTTATTTATGCACTGATTTATTTTCAAAGCGAGCGTATATATAGGTCTCGCCAGCGACAAAAGGCTTAAATCGAGCGAAACGCTGCACGTAAGCGCGTGGATAAGACGCTACTGAGTAGGCGAGAAAAAAAAAAAAAAAATTACAGTTTGACAAGTCTTGCATCTGAATCACTAGTGAGATCTAATCGGTTTGCTGCCTTGCCCAAGGGCTGAGCTTCCCACATAACTTTGTGGGAATTTGTCAGGTTTTTCAATCCCACTGACGGGGTTACAAGAAACTGACAGCGAAAGGAGAAGTGGTGGAGCTTCGCCGGGAACCACAGATGAAACGAGCGAGTTGATAGGGAGAGTTTATATATATATATATATATGTATATATATATATATATATATATATATATGTATATATATATATATATATATATATATATATATATATATATATATATATATATATATACATATATATATATATATATATGTATATATATTATATGAATGCATTTTTTTTTTTTTTTACATAGAATCAGCAGAATATGCTCCACCTAACAAAGATAAAGCTCCATATACCTCTTTTAAAATGAGAAATAAAGCAAATGAATCCAAAGACTGTCATAAAGAAAGCTGATGCATGAAAGAAAGAAAGACCAAATATCAGCCAGTTTTATTTCAACTGCTTCATTATTATGTGTCTTTGGGGAATATAGGGGAATGCAATGCAATAGGATGTGGAAGCACTTGGATAAAGTCTGTCTGTCATGTTCAAAGGGGCAATAGGCGATTTTCATCATTGTCAGATACAGGGTGATAAAGCATTTGCTCTGTGACGCTCCAGTGCTGCTGCTTCTATAACCTGCCCTCTGCGTCTGCTGATATTCAGCCTTGCTGTGCACGTTAGTGCATGTGATTCTCCACCTCCTCCCCGCCCATTGGAACAGTTGGCCATTGTGTGTACATAAATGACATACTTTCATCATCATTTTCCCTCGCTCCATCATCGTTGTGTCTCAATTCGCATATGAGACTAAAAGAGGGGGCGGAGCCAAGCACACGAGAGGAGCGCGAACGCAAAGCGTCTTAGTTTTTGGTGCTCAGCTGCGCTCTCTAGTGGTGAAAAATCACTCGTTGCCCCATAAACAAAAAAAATGAAAGTAAGAATGCTATTTGTCTTCTTTTAATGATGAAATGCGGTCTGTGTCAACAAAGGGGGCAGTTTTTGTGTTGTTTTGGTCTTTCAGTTGCTTCCTCTTCTGTTTTTCTTGTCCTCCTCCTCTTCTTTGTTCTGATATTTATTCAGCAAATGGCATTTATGCTTTTCATAACAGAGTATGAAACAGAATTCCTCATCGACGCGCCGCCACTTCTGAGCTCCAATGGTGTCACGCCACAGTGGTGCTGCTGATGTATTTTCAGTTTTCAAGGCGTTGGAGTTGTGTGTCAAATGATTGGACGACGGTTGATGGTCCCAGTTATGGACTTGCCAGATTTGAACTACCGTAGTTGGTCGACTTGCTTGCCAGGCTTTTTTGAGTTCTTGGCGGATCGACATGAAGCAGCTCTTTGCGAAATAACCAGAGAAGCTGAAAACTTTCTTCACTCGTGTGAACTCCTTTCCACTAAAGCTTTGCCAGCCACCGATATGATCGCAGGCGCTGCATTTGATGCTAGCCAGTTGCTAACTAGCTTCTGCTCGGTAGGCCTCTATTAAATGCAATCTTGGTGAAGGGTTACCATTACCTGATGAAAATCAACGTCTTTCATCGTTGTTGGCCGGGCGAGCGTTCCAAACCCTCCGTCCTGCGTTTCACCGCTGTAAGCGTGGGGCTCCTTGTGGCTTCAATGCAGAGGTATAAATCAAGCGTCGACACCAGTTAGCTATGGAGCAAAGATGAATTTCAATACGTTTCTTCTTGTATGTTCCTTCGTTACTACGTCCGAACCCAAGTGGCAAACACGTCCAAACTATTTACCGTAGACAGTCTGATGAGACTTCCTTTGGCCTTTGGGATAACGTACATGACTTCTCCAGCTGTGTTCTTCCCACTGCCCCGCCGCCCCCCCCGCCCCCCCACCGTGGCCGCAGAGCTGCTTTACCTCAAACAGAAGGCAGAATGCAGAATACCGCGTCTAGACAGTGAGAATCCCACGTAAAACCGCCGAGCAGCGAGCAAAACCTCCAAGATAATTTACGGCCGCTCGTGAGTTGTGGGCTGTTGCGTAAACGGACAAATTCACCTTTTTAAAAGGTGAATATCCGGATTTCCAGTTCGGGCCCTAGTTGATTTAATGAGGCTGTCTCTTTAAATAAATAAAAAAATAAATAAAAAAAGAGGGATAATGCCACACGGGAGCCGCTGGGTGATTTAACAAGCGAGGGCTGGGAGATTAATCCCAGTGAGGGAAGGGTTAACCAAGACACTGACTCTGCACTCTGTAGCACTGCACAGAAAGAGAGGGGGGGAGAGGGAGAGCGAGCAAGCGACGCTGGAGGGAGAGAGAGAGAGAGAGAGAGAGAGAGAGAGAGCCAGTCAAGAGTGTTCGCTCTGCATGTTTTGAAATCTCTCTCTCACTTCTCTCTCGCCGTCCCCTCACACGATCGGGCCATGTGCAGCCGCCACGTCACGTGCCGCTGCAGAACGCATCGGAGCGAGCAAGCGAGCGAGGGAGGGAGGGAGGGACGGAGAGGGCGAGCGAGCAAGCGAGCAGGAGAAGGGGGTGGGAGGGGCTGGAGGAGGAAAAGGGAAGGGGAGGGGTGAGACGGACAGGGAAAAAGTGGAGGGAAATGAAGAGAAGGGAGAGAAAAACAGAGAGGATGAGCAGCGAGGAAAAGATAGTTGAGGACGAGGGCACGAGCGCTCACTCTGTTTGAGTTTTGGAGGTTGGACGTTTGAAATCGTCGGGCGTGTTTGCTGATCACGGCAGTAAAGGCTGTAAAAAAAAAAAAAAAAAAAAAAAAAAAAAAAGCTGGACACGCCCTCAGATGGTAATCTTCTTAAAGCCCGGCCAAAGAATACGTTGTTTACACTCGACTGAGTGACTCCTTGAAGCAACGACGGTGACGCGGCGCACGCAAACATGTGGTTCGAATCGGGAGCCGCTTGCCGTTCGTCACGCGGCGCAAAAAAATAAAAAAATAAAATAAAAATAAACACAGCGAAATTACGAAATCGTCCCGTTCAGGCTCCTCAGGACCTGAAACTTCTTCAGGTCTTGTTTAAGGGAAAAATACAGAATTTTGTGTTTGAAATCTCGAATGTAGTTACGCAAGTGGAGAAGAAAGGGAGAAGCTGAGTGACGGTACAGATCAGGGGTGAGCTAACTTTGTGACTGGTGGGGCAACAATGCGTTCTAAAATTTGACAGAGGGGCCGGAGCAGATGGATGGAGTGTTTTGGTGAGCCACCTCATAGGAGGAAAAAATAAATCATGGGATATGAAGAAAACATGTTGCTTTAATGTCACTTGAAAAGAGCAAGGCATGACAACAAAGTCAATGTCATAGAAGCCCCACGGTATTTCGCTCTTTATTGAAATGACTCTTAAGATATTGAAAAAAATAGATGAAATACAGTTATTTTATGACTTATTTACTATGAGTATAATTTCTTCAAGTTTGGCAGGCCTTTTAAAAAAAACTTAACAGGCCACATTTGGCCCCCGGGCCGTAGTTAGCCCATGCTTGGTATAGATCTAATTTACGTGGAGTCATCAATGCGAGGCGAGGAGATGGAGATATATATATAAAAAAAAAAAGATTTAAGTTGCGTCATTGTGTAAAACAGATTTGTCAACAATTTTTGTTTGAAGGGCGTAGCTGGAAAAGGTGTAGTTGAAGAGCTGAGTCACCTTTGGTGGCTTTATAGACTTCGTACAAGCTGTGCGCTCAGGACGTGACAGCATCCTATGGAGTCTCTGCCGCTAAGGTGGCGTAACTAGCGGCGCGCTTGCTTAGCATAACGCCACCGCCCGCGAGTGCTTGCTAAAGGAGTCCACGCGAGCAAACGCGGCTTAAGCTGGTTTCGCCGGCAGTTTTCCGCACAAAAGGAGTGGCGCTAACATTTCCCAGCAGCCTTCGCAGTGCAACTAGCGACCTTTCAACATGGGCGAAAGCCACGTACCTTTACGGGCAGATTTGGCAGCCTTGTTGAAGCTTTGTGCGGCAGAGAGACGCGCATTTATTTGACAGTCACGAAAACACTGTGTGACTGTGTGACTTCTAATTGTTCCGCGTTCGCCTTCATGTCTCATTTTGAAAGCTGTGACTGGCCACGTGTAGTGTGGCGCCCGACCGCATTGGCCCAAACAGTTTAACCACGGCGTTGTTGAAAATGAGCCGACGGTGCTGCGTGTGTTCGTTCGCAGTGCCAGATCTGGTGTGAAAGTAGTTGGAAGGTGTGAATTCAAAGTTAACTTTTGGAAGATTTTAATTTCCATTGATTGTGTTGACACAAAATAAGGAGGCAAAGTGGAGTAGTTACATCACAGGTCAGTTATGTGTGAGTCGTACTGATGGTAAGGCGACTCCACTTTGCTACTACATGTTTGCCACGGCCACAACCTTAAGGCAATTTTTTTATTTTTTCTCGAAATTAGACCAAATGTAGGTAAAATATACTTTATAGCCTGTTTTTTCTCTAGCAATTTAACTGTTTAAACATTTGAACCAGTTTGTCAAGGTATGAATTTTGTACTCTTTTTCTGTTTTGACAGTCGGTCGTTTTCAGTCTTTTTGCAACCCTTTCTGGCGGTCCCCGCTGGCCAAACGATAGAATGCATGAACTGAACTACACCCCGTTGTTTATTTTCCTCTGATGCGCCACCGCCGATGCACCATTTTCCAGCATGCATCTGACATTTTCAGAAAAACTGAGTCAGATGACCTGTTTCGGCTTTCACCAGTCGCCCTCCCACTTAAAAGCTCGCTACACCGTCGGCTTGAGATTGTCATCAACTTGCAGGGACGCGGCCTGGTCCTCTTCCCTCCAGCAGCAAAGTGCATTAAGCTCTTCAAAAGAAAGAAAAGGCTATTTTTAGCCTTTCTCACCCATTCTCATCCCACCGCCTGTATCCCTGTCGTCTTGCATGAAATGAGCCAAGCTCTCAGGTAAAAAACGCGTGGCAGCAACTGCAAACCGAATTTTCAGACATATTTGGAAAATTTCCATCCTGAACTGTTCGGTTCATTGAAATGAGAACTAGGTGGGATATTTTTTCATGCAGAGGGCTCAGAGAGGTGAAAGTGTTTGAATTTACGGTGCCCTTTTGTTGCAGTTTCAATTCAACATGGGGCATTTGCATTCTGCCTACTAATTCTTGGAACGTTTCCAAATCAGCAGGAAGGTAGTTGATGCTGTGGTGTTACAAGTCCTGTTTTCAGGATCAGGGCATCCAGATTGTAGTATTGTGTTTTTGAAACAGCTTGATGCCAATGCAGTCTGTAAAATATAGGAAAGTGTGCGTTTGACTGAACAAACTCCTTGCAAAGCCCAGGCATCTCATTTGCCTCTACACCCGTGGATTCTGTCCTCTCAGGTCGTCTTCCCAGTGACGGCTGCTTACAGTAAACAAGATGGGGGAGAAGCTTAACACTTAACCTGAGCTAAAATAAAAGCAAGGGGAGTAATCTACGGATGAGCAATGCAGTTTTTCGGAATGACGGCTTTAGCGTCCTCTCTTTCTTTCTTCAAACTATTTTTAAACAACATACAAGGGAAAAGGCTGGCGATCACTGCGTTCAATTGTCTCTTTCTCATCCCAGTTGGTTGGTTAAGGTCATATGGAAATTATTGTGGTGAAGAGAAACCACTGCTGTCGGGCTGCCCTGGAAAACACTCTTCCTCCCCCCTTCGACAATGTCATATGCTTTAAGTTCCTTTAGGAGGTTTGTGGTGTTGTCACGGAATCGAGTCAAAAACACATCTCTCTAAATTCTAGGCATTGAAAGACAACAACAACAACAACAACAACAACAACACAATTAACAGTGTTGTTCTTGACTTCAAGGGGCCTCCAGATGTTCTCTCGTGGGGTAGTTCATGACTGTTTTTTTCCCTGCGATTTAAAGGGCAACAGGGTTCAGTCACATGTGCGGGAGACGATACGAGGACGTCTGCTGTTGTTTTGCGTGACACGGCTGCAGACTGCAGGACAGTGTGCTTTCCTGATTTCATGTGACCGGGCGAAAAAGCCTGATGTGCGAGGACCCTCGGGGGAGGGAGGGGAAGGAGAGAAGGGCGAGGATGTGACTAGCGTGTCCACGCCGTGCGGTGACATAACTCCCATTGAGTGTGTTGACACTACGAGAAAAGGGCCTCCCGGGGTGTGGCACCTGGACTGGATTGTTCTCCGCTGCTCTCTCTCTCTCTCTCTCTGGCTGTCTTTGTCCACCCTCTGACGGTGCACGTGCCGAGGTGGTGGGTGGGGGGGGGGGAGTCCGCGCACGTCTGGGTGTGTGTGTGCTAAGCGTCTGACGACCGGCCGTGTCACGAAACAGATGTTGAAGACGCTGCCTTGAAATGGAGGAAATCACATCCAATTCAGGATCCAAGAGTCGGGTTCAAGGTCCCGTCGCATGAGACCTTTAAAATGTTATTCATCCAACACCACCTGAAACCTTTTCTTATAAAAATTATTATTAGGTAATGTTGCTGCTCACCTAAAGAGTGATGAGAGTCAATGATTACCACACCCTGACTAGGCAATAAATGCCTTTGAAAGTATTGATAGAAAATCACCAAAGAGGATTAAGAACCAATTGCCCATATTTGGATTAAGTAAATTGTTGGAGCCTGTTTCAGCAGCTAAACCAAGTTCTTTATTTTTTGCACAAGGCTGAAAGTAGATGGAGAACTACGCTGTATTCTAGAGAAGGTAAAGGTTTTTGGATTGGGATCTGAAAATGAGACCTTCAAAGATCTGATGCTTGATTCGACCAGAGACAGAGCACTCAGATTATTCTGAAGCCCCGTAACTGCGAATGCAGTCCCATGTCAAAAAACTATTTTCCAGTCATGTTTTGATTGTCGATTCATAGTGCTGTTATGGTTACATTGGGCTCTGGTCTCAATGGGCATTTCACTGGCGTCGCCAAGACTCACCAAGTGTACTGCTAGCTGCGTTTCCATGACCCCCTGAATTGCACCCAACCTAAATATCGCAATAAAAAACTGGTGATGGAAACTCGGGAAAAACCTCTCAAATATGGCTAAAAGGTTTTGACGCTCTAATGAGGTGGTTTTCCGGACGTATCCATATCGAAGTATATTGCAAAAATGTCATGGAAACACTTTTTTGGCATTTACACGTTAGCAAATGTGACGTACGGGGTCACGTGACCAGTTCACTGAGCAGTGAAAACGCTACCTGCATCCTCCTCAAAGTGGGTTCTCGCGGGATGAGATTTTATGACAATTACGGCTTCTGCGCTTCACACCATTCAATGCAAACACCTGCAAATCGCGATTATACTTTGTTGAAATTTTTAGAAATATTGCTCTTATTTTGAAAAAAGAAACTGTATTGGAAACACAGCTACTATTTACTTTGATAGTTTTGCAGATGTACAGTAATCTCGAGTTGCCGTTTCAAAAGTGCAGCGTGTGGCCGAGCTGCGAGGAGTCCGCCGCCTGTATCAGTAGGTTAAACCGAAACACGTGCAGCCCTCATGTTGCAATTGGCTGCTCCCCACATAGTTGCGTGCGCACAGGGGAAAAGTTCACCGCCGGTCTTGCTGTCCCTGGGAGGGAAG
The DNA here is from genome assembly GCF_046127955.1 of Nelusetta ayraudi. Taxonomy (NCBI): domain Eukaryota; kingdom Metazoa; phylum Chordata; class Actinopteri; order Tetraodontiformes; family Monacanthidae; genus Nelusetta; species Nelusetta ayraudi. Next base: position 17,005,049 of record NW_027466185.1, on the reverse strand, counting down.
TATTCTATGTGTTTAAGATAGAAAAGGAAGGGACCAAACATGGCAGCGAGACATTCATAGCAGTGTTTACGCTACTGGGAGGGGAGACCTCTTTATGTAACACACTTCCTATATCACATTCCACGCCTGTATTGTATTTCCAGCGAGGGTTGTTTTTGTTTTTTTTTTGTTTGTTTTCCTTCTTACTTGGCAGGACTGCCGGTTGATCTTCATGTCAACCGCTCGGACGACAGAAACGAACTGTGCAGGAAATGAAGCGCTGCTCCGACTGTTTATCTGATTACTACTGCTGATGCTTGTCCTAATGCTGTGACTACTATTGCTGCTGTTATGTAACACCGCCTTAATGCTGCCTGCTGAAACTGATCCAGACCCATGGACACACAACACATCAATATTTTGCACACTCCTGCCTCTTTGTTGGTAACACAGCACAGCTCACTCTGTTTCACTGTTTGTTTGTTTTTTTTACTGGCCCCTGCCTATTGCTGGGCCTGTTAATATCTATGACCACTAGGAGTTTGTAGTACTTTACGTGTGGTTCTAGTCCTGTGATTCTACCATTCGACTCAAACAGATCATGGTGATTCTACTTCTACTCAGGACCTCAACAGTATTTCCCAAGTTTGTGAACCATTATTACAATGATTGTAATTGTTACAGTAATTTCTGACTGTAAAGGTGCAGATAGCAGCATGCTAATGAACCGTGTCAGTATTATGACTGTATGGGCCGTGTTGTGACTGTTGCTATGGTGTGCCGTCCCTGTCCGTGCACTGCAGCAAAGCAGCAGAATAATTGCAGTTTTGTATTAGCGTTCCTCATGCTGATAGCACCACTGCTGTTAGCGCTGAAGCTAAGACAGCTAATACTGGTGTACTATTTACTGCAGCAGGAGAGCTACTGCTACTCCTAATACTGACACTAATGTAATGCCATTATTTTTCATATACTTTTTAATTATTATTATTTTTTTTACAATGCTGTTATTTTAAACTACTATTAGTTTTTTTTTGGTATTTAGAATCAGAAGTGCAGGAACACATGTTTTACATGTTAAGCTACTAGATACACTTCATCGTGTAAAAAACCAAAATATACACATACTTCTCCACCCTTGTTATCACCATAATATGGTAGCTGAGAATACTTTTATTTATATTTATTTGTTGTCATTTTCATTTTCTCGTAATCGTGAATTATTATTTTGTGACATCAATATATTTTGAAGTCGCACACATAAATACAGTACATGGCCAATCTTTGCCTCTGTATAATATGTAATAGTACATTTTTTGTTGTGTCTGCTTAATTCTGTGTGTTTAATCAGCTTCAAAGTAAAAAAGAAACATTTCAGTTATTCTGAAATACTCCATTAGCGCTGAGACCAGTAGAGGATGGACATTTTTTTCCCTTCCCGCTCTGCCCACTTGCTACTTACTCACTACAGTGTTTAGGTTCCTACATTTCCCAAAATGCTTTCGTGACACCCTCCCAGAAAGGCTCAGTGTGTGTGTGTGTGGGCGTGTGTGTGTGTGTGTGTGTGTGTGTAGTTCTTTTTTTTTTTTTTTGTATGTGTAGGCAGATCAAGTGAAAGTGTAGTTGAAGCGAACGCCAAGAGGAAGAGTTGCTCACCTGACTCTCCAAACCCTAACCCTTCTATTTTCTGCCTGAGTGGGCGTCTCTGCCCACTGCCGCTGCTCAATTCTCCCTGCATGCTTTGTGAACGGCCACACTGACTGGAAAGAAGCCGATTCCCAAGGCTGAAAACCGAAACCAATGCACTTTGCAGTGCTTTTCTGTTCTCACTCAGACCTACGTAACTAAAGTGAAAAAAAAACAACAACAACTAAACCCTTCAAACTTCTTCAAGAGTTCTGGCAAAGTTCTTTGCACTCAAAGTTACACGGAATCACCTGTCTTCATCTGTATGCCTCCCGGCGCTCAGCCTGAGGATCAGCTTCTCAGATCCTCAGGCAAATCCTGTGATGGAGATTTTAGATGATGCAGCAGTCTTTTTGAAATGAGGGTTTCAAACCAGCGCTTTCTATTTTTTTTTTCATTACCTTGACAAGAATATAAATAGGATGTGGTGGCGGTAATTCTAAACAGTGGCACTACGTGGATTTTTGTTGAAGACCTTCAACATCCTTGGGAAGTTTGAAGGATGTCAAAGTAAATGTTGTAGCTCGAGCCCAGAATAGTTATGACTTATGCCCTAATGTGTGTGTGTGTGTATGTGTGTGTGTGTGTGTGTGTGTGTGTGTGTGTGTGTGTATGTATATATATATGTGTGTATATATATATATGTGTATATATATGCATATATATATGTATGTATGTATGTATGTACGTACGTACGTATGTATGTATGTATATATGTATATATTTATATAAACTGATCCATATTGACTGTGGACAAGACAAACTTACTTGCAGATGAGCTTGTGGTTGAGTTTTGTTCGTAGCATGAAAATAGTCAATTTTTAATTTGATCTAGGTTAAATAATGGAGTACTTCTTTGGCTTTCACTCCAAAGAACTTTGTCATATATATTTAAATTGAGGCGCAGAAATTGAAAGAAGATGAAATGACAGGCGGAGAGACAGGCCGAAAGAGAAAAAAAAAGACATAATCTCAAGCTAAATTAATGAAAGCAGAGAGTGAGAGCGAGAGAGAGAGTGAGAGTGAGAGAGTGAGAGAGAGAGAGAGAGAGAGAGAGAGAGAGACAGAGAGAGACAGAGAGAGCCCGCTCTCCCGAGAGTCAAGCGGCTGCTTCGCCCAAATGGCTCCCTCTCCTCTCCTCTCCTCTTCTCTCCTCTCCTCTCCTCTCCTCTCCTCTCACAGGCAGGAAATGAAGGCAGCCCAAGCCGTGCTTGGCGGCTGTTTACCCGGCAGCAGCGGGAGCCGCTGTTCTTGGATCGCTTTCAATTTTTTGCCCAAAATGGTTGTTATTAGGACGGGGCTTTGGGCAGACTTACGCGGGGCTCATCCCTCGCCCAGCTGCCAGAGAGTCAGATCAAACTTGCCGCCGTTTTATCTGCCTGGTCGAAAGCTGCGTTATGGCGAAAACAGATGGGCCGCGGAGACGTATGGACGGGTGCGGAGGGCAGGACGCACGGGGTCCGTTGCATAATAGCGAGGATGCATCTGTCATTAGCATGTATTTCGAGCTTTTTAAGAAACCGGATTGATTTGTGTTTTTTTTTTATTTGTAAAATTGGCATTTTACCAAAACCGAAAACGGATTCGGTGCGATCTCGAACCTGCGGTCGGCGCTGTAGTAACAGAGGTTGAGCAGTGACTCACTTGTTTCCCCCCTGCTCCTGTTACATGATGTAGTAGGTTAGTTTCAACCCCCCCTTCAGAGTCACGTGACGCCCATCAACCACCAGACAGGTTCTCTTGCGACACTGAGCTTTTCATTGAGCGAATGTGCAGCTGCTCACATCCGACCGTCTTCATTAGCGTCCAGAGTCGGTTTGTTTGTTTTGCCGTTACCAAGACAAAGCCGACAAATGCCTCTAGTCATTGGAGTTCCTCAATAATTCAACAGACTTAATGCAATAACCCCCCCAAATTCTGTTCGCGATGGCCAAACGCCACCACTCTCCATGGATATGGTTGCCAGTCCAAGGCTGTGGAGGACCGATCCAAACACAGATGGGTTCAGCGTTCTTTCACTCATCTGATTAGCTACTTTTATTTCCTACTCATGATTTCAAAGATGAAAAAAACGTCCCTTCGGTGGAGGCGGTGGGAGATTTTGGCAGCGTTCGAGTGGGGACTCAGTGCATTTAACTTGGCAAAAGATGGCTGGAGTTTCAAGTCCAAAAATCTCACTCAGCCACACTGAAAAGCTCCCATCTGACGGAAATAAAATAACATACATAGATCAGCAGGTCATCAGCATTGTGCAACCAGTAGTTTTGACATTAGCAGGACGTAACTGCTCCACTGTCTTAAACCCCGCCCCCTAACAAGACCAAACAGCCCCGTTGGTGCATCACCGCCTGATTCACCCACCGTCCTGTGACATAACGAATGGACGCGTCGCCTGGTTAATGAAAAGAATCTGCAAATTCAGCTTCTGCTGATGGATTTAACAGAATTGGACGGCAGGCTCGGGCTTCTCCACCAAATGTTCAGACTCCAGCAAATGTGTTCTTGGCCAATCCGCTCCTCGTCCGCGAGGCTTTTGCTTACATGCCTCGCTTTGATTACATCTGGCAGCGCAAAGAAATAACCAAATACGCCAGTCAACTTTTCCATCCTTGGCTCAAAGAAACACAACAACAAGGGGCATTGAAAAAGAGCTGAGACAGGGCTCGAAAGTGGAAGGGGAATGTAATTTTCCATGTCTTTCCCTCTCCTCATACGTACAATTGGCCGTAAGTGCCGCCGCCGGCAGGGTCTCAGCTCGGCGTTTGAACCGTTAAACCTTGTGTTTGTGCTGAGTGTTAACACAAACAAGCGTCTTAAGCTCGATCTTTGGACGATTTTGTCCGTGAACCAACCCCTCAGAGTATCCCAGCCCCCTTTTTCCTGCTGCCCTGTGTCAGTCAGGCGTCCCTGGTCCTGTGGACGTTTCGCTTGTGGTTCTGTGGCCAACGTGCATAATGAGATGACTGACAGTAGCAGGCTACCAAACCAGAGGCGGTCGTGCTGATCTAGATGACGTTTCCTGGTTTATAAAACACACGCAGAGTCCCTTAGAGCCAGTGGTGCGCTAAGAACTTTATTTTTACAGGGGCCGCCTGATGGGTTTGCTGAAAGTCCAGCGGTAAGCCGAAACCAAGAACTATAACCTGGTTTCGAAGATACTTTTGCGCTGGTATAACGCTTATGGGATCCTCATCTTCAGAATTTTTTTTAGCTTGACATGAACCAAATGCCTTTCTTTGGTATTGCCTCTTTCCAAATTTCAGTTCAGTGGACCAGGAATATTTAGGGGGTTAAACGAAGTCTGGCAACCATATATAAAACAAAATTCTCTTGGCATTAACGCATCTCCTTGTTTGCGGTCTAACTGATCATGTAAGATGAAACAAGCCCAGGGGGAAGTGCTTGTCAAGAATCAATGCCATATCGCTGAAGGAAAGAGTCCAGCAACAGTCCCGTCAAACAGAAATAAAAGTGTATATTACAAAGAATGGTTGTTATACGTACATGTTTATGGCTATCAAGTTAATACTGCCTGAGCGAAGTAACTTTACTTGACATGACCAAACACATTGGGGGTGTTCCTGTGAGTTGGTCCTCTCACTAACTCTTACTTAGCCGGTGGCAGGTGCACGTCCATGTGTACGTGAGTCTCCTCCTCCTCCTCTCTCTGACAGTACTGGCCCCTCCCACTCACAACACTCCAGTCAGTAAGCTAACATGGTAGCCTAATGAGTGATCGACAGTAAAACTAAATGGGAGAAGTAGATCCGCTCCTCTGTAATTGCATCCTACAGCACCTGCATGGGTTTATTGAATCTGCCAGGCTGTGTTTTATTTCATGGACAGAAAAAAATCCAATCGAATGGACAGAAACAGCGGTGGTGACGAATGAAAAAAATATTTTGTCACATTGCTTCTACGGTGTCATCCAGTTTGACTGAAAAATAAGACGGTCACATGTTTCTATCCAAAATATCCACAGTAGCCTCCTAGCCAGGGGCATAAACAACAAATCCCTTGCTCAAGTCCCACCCAGAACTGTTGCCGTGCCAAATGTAGTGACAACACTTCAGTGTGTAAGGGACAGGAACGTGTCAGAAAATGCGCTCCCATCCTGCTCATCTTTGTTTTACCCCTCCCGAAAAGCTACAAAAACATCGTTAAAGCTATTTTGAGCCAAATTGGGCCGCCACGTCTTCCAGACTCTTCAGTGCCACCATGTGAGCGGCACGGAGACAAGTTTTTTTTTTTGTTAAATTTTTACATTGGGTTGCGTGAACGCTTCCGTCCACAAACCACCAGAATTGTTATGTGGATTGGAAAATGTCACCAGATCGCTCAATCCAACAAGCAGTGAGTAATAAATGCTGGAAATATCATTTTTGCGTGAGCTATGTCAACAGCTTGAACGTCATTGGGAAGAACTGTTTGCCGGGGCTTCGTTTCAATGACTGTCTTCCAGCGGCCAGGTGTAACCACCATTGAGTTCAACACGGTGGAATTCCACCATTTAAAAATTTGCCACGACGCTGCTCGAGCTAATCCTCTCTCTGCTGTACAATGTGTACAGTGTGTGGCAGCAGAGAGCATTTCAGCTGGTAGCTGTCGAATGGTGGCCTTGCAGGTGAATATTAAATCTGAAACCTTTCTGTCACCATCTTGGAAGAAGCATTATGCAGAAAGGATTTCCGAGAGCCTCCGGGAGGGCCAGTGTTTGTGTCAGGGCGACTCTACCATCCCGTGCCACTCCTTAGGGTACGTTCGCTGATGCGACGTGATTCATCCCTCCTGACTCTCTCCAAAAAGCCTTCGTTGAAGAGAAGACTTCCTCCTGAAAAGCCAGCACTGTATCCTCTTATCACTGCTCTTCCTCTCCTGGTAAAAATAACCAGTCAAATTCTGTCATGCGGGCCTGTCCTGTTTCACTTGCTCAAGCACCTGAAGTCATTCCACTTCAGTTTCAGTCAATATTGGTCACCAGCGCTGCAGTTATTTATAATCTGCGTGGCTCCGAGCCCAGAGCTCCAAAAAAGAACCTCGCAAATGCTTCCACAATGGACTGGCACCGGATGGCTGCTCAACGAGCAGTCCCAAGGGGGAATCTTAAGGCAAGAGGGGGTAAACAAAACAAGCAACCTAATCTACTGAATTAGATTTTCTTGATTTCTACTGTAAAAGGATAAACAGCACTAATTTTCAAAAATGTACGGGTAATCATGTCAATATATTCATAATCTGATTTTACATGCAGCCAAATGTTCCAAGCAGAATCGGTTCCTATGTCCAAACCGAATGAAAACGCTCCATATGTACCATATGTATCCATACCTTTTCGGAATGAACAGACCAGAACTGGAATGTCAACACGGAAACAGCCGACATGAAATCTTCATTCGGAATGATTTGAATCAGAAACAAAAACAAACTGCATTTAAATGTGGCCACTGTCACACAATTTACCCAGAGCACTTAGGAACAAGTGGAATTGATCAACTTTAACACAGTGCCAAGTTCTGTGTCCTGCTCTCGTCACTATGTTCCATAGGATTGATTTGTGTCCCCATCGCTGCGCTCTGCCTCACACAGCCTCCTGGCTTTCCGAAAAACATCATCCAACACCATCTGCTGCATTTCGCTTGAACACAATCCTGCGGAGGAATACGATTTCCAATCAACATTACTGAATTAACCTCACATTGGTTTCGAATGAAGTAAAGCGCCCTCCTCGTTCTTCACTCTGAAGACTTTATTTCCCGCTTGCCACAAAGGGTTAAACACCAACCTGCTCTCTGCTGCCCATGTGCAAATCCAACACGATGTGAACTCGCTGCCCTGCCGAGTTCTCTCCGGTCCCACATTGCCATCTGGTGGTAGTTTTTTATTACTGCATCCGCCGTCCATTTTTTTTGCAGGAGGCCGTTGGAGACGCCGCTTCAAGTGTGTGGAAAAAACGTTTTTATTTTTGTGATAATGCGCACCGGGAAAAGATGAAGTGCAGTTTGGTGATGAAAAGCAAACACAGGAAGGCGCCGCCGAGCCTTCATTGCTTCTTTTTCACTCTGAATCTCTGAATTCATTTTGAACATACTGACTGGGGCGCATAGGGTAATCCTCTTTATGGACAACTCATTTCAGCAGGCCTCATTCTTGGCTCATGTGATTCTGCAGCGGGGATGGGTTCAACGCCAAGTCATCATACCAGAGGCTTTAACCTGCAGCAAGAAGCTTTTGTGTTGGAGTTTGACGAGCCACCGGGAAGAAATGGCTCCCAAAACCTTTTTGCCGTTTTACCTTACGTCCATGTGAGAACCCTCCCACAGGAAATTAGATTACAAAGAATGTGTGTGTGCAAAAGAAAATAAGAGTAATCATTTAAATAAAAATACAAATACAATGAAAAATAAACAGAATTGTCAATATCAAACCATGATATTCACCGTATACCAAAGCATTTTCTGCACTCACGTTGGCAGATGTGTTCAGATGTGATTGGATCCCTGTTGGGGATTCTCTTGTCATCGCCTTTGGCGTGTTAGTGTTAGCCTGACCTTTGCCCTCAGCTGCCGAGGTCCAGATGGGACGTAATCTGCTGATAAAACTGGGCGATGATGGAGATGATTAGACAGCTTTTCAAATAATGAAGCCAGTCCTGCCGATCCTGTGTGCGCTGAATCAGAGGCACCCGTTTATGGGTGTTTTTTTTAATAGATTTTTTTTTTCACAATAACATTGTAGAAATATAACAACACTAATGCTGTCGTGGTGTCACTGTCTTTCTGCCCCCAGGTGGCCAGGCCGTGCCTCAGGATTCATCCCCCACCTCCACCTGCCCTCCAGGGCCGACGGCGAGCACCAACGGCAGCAGCGACGTCATGGTGAACTTTGACCCAGACCCAGCGGACCTGGCATTATCAAGCGTGCCGGGCCAGGAGGCCTTCGACCCGAGGCGGCACCGCTTCTCCGATGAGGAGCTGAAACCTCAGCCGATGATCAAGAAGGCCCGCAAGATGCTGGTTCCCAATGAACAGAAGGTACTACATCTGACACAGTTCTACACACCGGTGCCTCACTGGACCCGCCGCCGCATTTTATTTTGGAATTGGCTCACCTGACGTTTAACACTTTAGTAAGTTGTTTGGATGTCAAAGGGGTTGCACAGAGATACTACAGATCGACGGAAAGATTAGTGATGATTGTCAATCAGCAGATTTGTCTGCATTGACTTATCCATCATTATTATTTACAGTAGTGGAAAGAAGTTTTTGGACACCCTTAAAGTTTTACTCAATTCCACTTATTATCACTACATATTTGCCAGAGGATTTACTTGTGTTGTTAAAAAGGTCCGGCTGCATCAGAGGCAGACAAACAAATGTCAATTATTTTTTGTTGTTTACTGTTAATAAGACAAAAATAAGAAACTTCTCGTAGTTCTTGTACTGTTCTCCAGTGCATGTGTTACATAGGACATACACTTGCTGAAATACCCAGCTATGAGCTGGACAGAACAGTGCACATGGAGACTTAAGACTTATGCTTACTGCAATACCGCACATCACAAGTGCAAGTGCCCAAAAACTCTTTTCCATCTCTGTATACTTACAATGACCTGCAACCTGCTGTGTGTTTTTTTTTTGCCTCGAAACTTTAAAAATCGCCTATTTCTCGTTTTTGTGAAATTGGAGGCTGAGGAAAGACAACTTTTTTTTTTCTCTGTGGGATACATCCCAAGCTGAGATCACAGTCAATTGAAAATCACAAATTTAAACTGATCTTGATTTTGATCATCCGCGGCTCAGGTGAAACCAATAATAGGGCAGAAAAAGAGAATTCAAACTCGACTTTGTGTTTTTAGCGGTTGCCTGCTGACCTGGCTGCCACACGGCCTTGACATCACCCGTAATGACGTTGGGGGGCGGGGGTGGGGTTCCCACGCAGCGTTACACTGCATCACATTCCCCTTATGAGAGTGCTAAAATATGTTCTGTCAGATGGCTGCGCACCAGAAGAGGCCCTGATCGATGCCTCTTGGGTTTTTTTCCCCCTCCTCGCAGAGCAGCTGCAGCTCCGGAGCGTTTTGCAAATTTATGGAGGAATGAAAACGCTCGACTCGATTTATTCAGCCACATTAATCATTTTGCAACGCACGATTTGGAGGGGATGACCTCGGACCCGAGTTAAAGACGAAGCTGGGATTGCGGGAGCAGATTTGTGGCTTTAATACTGACCTCCGACTAGACGCTCTCCACGCAAACGCATACAAATAGTTTTTACAGTCATCAGAGCAGAGCAGAGCAGAGCAGAGCAGAACTCTACTGCCGCACCAGGAGTGGAGACTCCCAATCTCACACCTGTTGCATCCTCAATCAGTCCAAATGACAATGAAGATGAAAAATAATAAAAAACATTCCAATTAGCATAAGGCAAAACTCATGTAAGGCAGCAGATCTTTGGCGATTGCATTGTACTTGTTTCCCTGAGCCCTGATTTAATATGAGGGTCTCCTGGACCACCTGGAGATGGTCTTCACACAGCAAACAGGTCAATCGTCTAGATCGAATTACACGTTTCCCTTCGTAAGGCAGGTCAACAATCTCTTGTTTTCCTGTGGTAATCCAGAAACAGTTTGTTGCCAGCTAATCCGTCAAATTGATCCAGGTGTGAAAACTGTTTTTTGTGTTATTTTTTTCCAGATATGAATTTTCTACATGAGTGTATTGCTGCCATAATAAAATAAGAGGCTCAACTAATCAAAACTTAACAAATAAGGAATAAATGAAGCTCAATGGCTCGTTTGCACGATTCGATTAAACTGCACTTTAAGCTCAGTTTGAGACACGGTGAGATCCTGAAGTTATTGAGCACCACCGACAACATCAATATTAGTGTGCGTACTTTAAGGAGGAATTTGGAATGCGTGAGGTCGAGCCATAGGAAGAAGGAATGAGATGCATGAAAAGACAGTCTAGTGCAGCACATGTGCTTGTCTCGTTTCATTCCGTTTCAAAAGTTAAAATGACCTCGTAAAAACGTGAAAATGATCACGTGAAAATGTGAAACTTTTGCGAAATAATGTGCTAGTTTCATGTTAGCATGTGGAAATTATCTTGTAAAAACGTGAAAATTATCACGTAAAAAACTTTCACGCAATAACATGATAGCTTCATGAAAACCCATGAAAATGATCACGTAAAAACGAAAATTTCACGAAATATCGTGATAGTTTAATGAAATATTGTGGAAATTATCTTGTAAAAATGTGAAAATTTACGAAATATGATTGCTTCATTTAAAAACAATGATCATATAAAAACGTGAAACTTTCGCCAGACAACGTGACCTTGAGAATTTTTATTTTTTAGTATGGCAGCAAAAGGCTTCCGTACGTTTCCGCGTACGTTGTTTATTGAGCTGTCGCCCTCTCCCCCCTCTTGTCGCCCTCCACTCCCTCCATCACATCGCTGACCTCTCTCATCCCACTCTCTCTCCTCTCTCTCTCTCGCCCCTCTCCCCCAACCCTCCCATCATCACCACCACCACCACCACCACCACCTCCACCGCTTTGTTTTCTCCCCCCCAAAAACATGCACGCAAACATACATACACGGCGGCGGTCGGCGCCACCCACCCAGGACGAGAAGTACTGGAGCCGGAGGGTGAAGAACAACGAGGCGGCCAAGCGCTCGCGCGACGCCCGCAGGCTGAAGGAGAACCAGATTTCGGTGCGTGCCGCCTTCCTGGAGCGCGAGAACGCTGCCCTCCGCCTGGAGGTGGCCGACATGAGGAAGGAGCTCGGCCGCTGCCGGAACATCATCAACAAGTACGAGAGTCGACACGGGGACTTGTGAGAGAAGAAAGAAGAGGAGGACGAGAAGGAAGAGGAGTGGGGTGGGGGCCACCATGAAGGATGCAAGGTCGAGGGTGGGGGAGGAGAAATTGTAAAAAAAACAAAAAAACCCCCACACATAATTAAAAAAAAAAAACAACCAACAACAGACAGACAAACAAACAAACAAAGCAAAGGGTACCAGGCAGCCCGACAACAGCAGCACTTTACTTGATGTGGCGGTAGGGGGGAGGGCCGGAGGGGTGGGGGGCAGGGGAGGGGCGGCCCGACGTAGACCTGCAAGTAAGCGCCGCGCGACACCGACCGTGAGCTTGAAAAGTGGGCCCCTCCCAACCCCCCCCCCCAACGTCTCTCTCTCTCCCTCTCTCTCTCTCTGTGTCGTGCCGCTTCGTCGACAGAAACCCACTCAGTCCAGTGTACTGTATCACCGCTCGTCACCTCGGCAGCTCCTCGCGCACACCCCCCCCCCCGGCACTGCGTTCACGGTCGGTGTCGCGCTGCGTTTTTTGCGGGTAGTGCGTTCCTGCCCCTCCCCTCCCACACCCCCCGCCGGGTGGTGGGGTGGGTCGTGGGGGGTGTTGAGTTCACAATTACGCCAGTGAAATCTCACTTCTAAAGAAATGATAGAAAAATTACAAAAATTAAATAAATAAATAAATAAATAAAACGATTAAACAAAAAAAAAAAAAAAAAAAAAAAAAGCTCAAGGCAACGGGATTCAAGCCAGGCAGAGGTCAGGTCAGATGTCGTCGTTTTGGTTCTTTTGTTTTTTCTTTGTTTTGTTTTTTTTCTATGAACAGGACAAAGAGCATGTATATTTTTGGAAAATGGGCGGGAGGGCAAAAGACTCGTCCAGCTATGGGAGGTGGAAGAGGAAGAGGAGGAGGAGGAGGAAGGAGGAGGCACAAGGATTTCGTCCATAACGCAAAGAGATTTTGACATAGGATTATTGTATATTTTTCTATTAGCAGAGATTAGTCCGTAGGAGGATTTTGGAGATAATCTTTTTGTATATTTTATATATGGGGGAGGGAGGGGGCGGTTATAGCTGGACAGTCACAGTTGAGGAGGGGGGGAGTGATGGGGGAGGGGGGGCACGCGACACGCTTTTTTTCTCCACCCCCCCGTCTGCCCCCCACCAACCCCTCCTCCCCGCCGGCGGTTTTTATTGCCGCTGAACGGCAAACAAACAAAAAAAAAGAATCTATTTTCGACTTCACAGAGCAGGTTTTTCGTCGGAGGGCGGAAGGGGGCGCTACAGAGAATGTATCACGGTTGAATCAGGTATTTTCACACGGTGCGAGGCGAGGCGAGGCGAGGCTGGGTAACTTAGTAACGGTCGACCCCCCCCCCCAACCCGACTCTTTTTTTCTTGGGGGGCGACACACACGCTTAGAGGGAAGACAGTGAAACAAAAAATTGTATAGTTTTAAAGAAAATCTATTTGTGTGAGTTTATTATTATTATTATTATTATTATTGTTCTTATTTTTTCTGCGGGCTCCCTCGAGCACTTGATTTGTTACCTTCTCTTTGATTCCGTGTCTGATTGTTGGAAAGTGATGGCAGGAGGGCTTTTATTTCTTTTTTTTTCGAGAGACAAAGGAGAGAGCGGAGAGGGTGCGGGATGGGAGGAGTGCAGAGAGGAAAAGGATTTCTACCAACTTACTTTGGCGTTCTTGGTCGCACGCAGGCAAACACAAATGGGACCCAAAACCGCACGGCAGCGTGGAGGAAGTCGTTCTCTCTTTTCTTTCCCTCTCTCTCTCCATTGTTTCCACTCTCGACTTGTCCAGGAAGTGCAGGAAAGACTCGCCGTCTCGTACGAGGAATTGATTGACTGAAACAGTGACTGAAGCCTCCAGCATGCAGACACACAAACACACACTCAGTCCTTTTTACCCAGGTTTTGAAACCCTTATTGTTGTTCTTGATGTTGTTATGGACTTCTATGGTGCTGATCTGAGCTGATCCTTCACCTGAGACACACAACTACACACACACGCACACACACAAACATGAACGCGCGCACACACACACACATACACACACACTTTATACACACATTTACACACCTCCAACATCTCAAACACAATGCTAACTGCCTATACCCTTACTTTGTCTTTAATTCCTTCCTTTTTACTCTTATTTTATCTTTTATTTTGTTGCATATTGTATTGAAGAATCGTATATAGATTTACACTCAAACACTTGTCTTTACCTCTCCTTCAAACTCTACCCAATGAGAAACAAGAAATGCACCCTACTGCTACTGTACCATACAACTGTACTATTGACTATTAAACTATTCTCTCACTAGATATATATGTATATGATATATGCTTGAACCATGTGATTATAGTTGTAATATACATAATTGAATATATATTACAGAGAAACCATCTGAATCTTTTTGTCAGTTTTTTTCCTCACTCTGGTGTTTTGTTTTTTTTCGTCCGCGGTTTCTCACACACACACGCGCACACACACACACACAATTTGATTGGGTCACGACATTCAAGGTCAGGTAGACGTTGGTTGAGTAAAGCTCCTGTTTTAAAGAATTCTAGAGATTTGGGGGTTCATTTATATGATAGTAAAGTAATGCAGGTGATTAACTTCACTAAACACATCTTATTTTCTATTGGAATGGCAACTTCTACCAGAAGATTTAATTTGATGACCGCAGAATTATTTCTTTGGGGCCCAAAAAAACAAACAAAAAAAAAAAATCTGAAAAAAATCCGAGATCAGCCATTAACACACAGAGACGACTACTCTATGACAGTTGAGCATGAAAAAAAGTGATACGATGCAAAATCTGAAGAGGTATGAAAATTAAAAAACAAACAAACAAACAAAACAACAGACTAGTATGTCATTTTTTCCTGGCCGAAAAAAAAATCGAAAGTCATAGATCAGCCTGAAACACACTGGGATGACTGTTCTATGACAGGTAAGCCTGAAAAAGATGATAGGTGATAGAATGCAAAATCTTAACAGTTCCCAAAAGTAGAATAAAACTACATTCTACAGTATGTCATTTTATTTAGGGAGACTGTTCAAGTTTAAGTTCCCGTTCAGCATGAAACACACTAGAATGACAGTTCTATGATAAGTTTATAACTTTTAAGTTTAAGATGAAGGAGCGCCAGGTGAGAAACCACACACGCACAGGGAAAACATGACACTTCGCATGGAATAAATTTCTAAAACTTCTGAAATTCAAAAAATGAAATGCAAGAAACCCCCTTTTTGTACAGTAGCAGACCTCAATTAGTACTTAGAAATGGGTTGTGTTTGTGTACTTTCCTAAACAATGGCCCAATGGCTTTGTGAGCTGGATGACACATTCACACACACGCAGCATTCCAAAGCATCTCACGGAATTAAGGGTTTAGTTTCTTGGCAAAGGGAAACTCCTTTAAAACGCTGAACGACAGCTTGGCGATCAAAACCACTTTTTGTCTCAGCAAGTGCAGGTGCTACTCCGTGTGTGGGCGTTTTCAAGGCCTGAGTGGAGAAGACGGATCATCTTGCAGAACTTGGCGTCCGGAGCCCTGCCAATGGCTTTCACTTTTCCCCAGGATGTCCAGCTGGTGTCTCCTCATTTCACTGAGGGCTTGTTGGTGTTTGAGGTCTCATACATGGTTTGAACAGGAGACTCGTGCTCTTTGGCCCATGCAGTCCCTCCATCGCACCCCTGACTCTCTTTGGGTTTTCATCAGGGGTGGTCATCCTGCCACTCAAGCAGTGGCTGTGACCTGCAGTGAGTGTTGACAGGTTTGCTCCCTGTAGTTTCTCTAACAGCTGCTTTTTTTACAGGGTGGTATTGTTAGCACCATGCCCAACCCCCAACCTGGAGGTGCGGTGTGCTGTCTGTAGTCTGGCTACTCACTAAAGACCAATGTGGTATGGTTGGACCTGCTGGGAGCCAGAGGCTTCCTCCAGCATAGCGCTCAGGGTTTTTCAAGCATGCAAGTCTGGAACACTAATACAGATACACTAATGTTGGCTCAAATGATCCTGGATATTATCCTAAATCCATAACCTGAACTCTACTAGCATGTCACATTTTCAAGGGGACTGCTATCAGAACTATAGAACTTAATCAAAGGTCTGTACCTCAAGCTGTCAAATCCACCTCTCTTCCCTCCAAAGGACACAAGGACAACTTGATTGAAGTCTCCAAATCAAACTTTTATTTTGTTTTAGTTGTTCGGTTTTTGTTATTGCATTAGGTTGTAAACCTTTAAAGACAGAAAAAAAGTTAACATCAAACACAGAACCAAAAGTTGACATATTACCCATTTTAAATGAATCAATCTTTTAAGCCTTTTAAATTGAATAAAGAATGATCTCATTTTAGGAAAGTTTTAGCATTTAATATAATATATTCTATATATTTACTTTACTTAAACTCAAGATGAAATATCTTCATTCAGCCTCATTTGAAACAAAATCAATGTAGTAAATGCTGCAGCGCTTTCATTCACCAATCACACAGCAGTTAACATAAACTTGACCGTATCAAAAAACATTTCAGAACACCAAGAAAGAAAATTGGACATTCCACCGACCATTGGCGTTTTTGGACTGAATCCATGAGGACTTGTGTATTCTTTGTTCTTTCCTTGTTTCTTTCAACTCTGCTTTCTCCCCTGAAGTTTGTCTGAATGACTGAGCTTCCCCCAGTCCTTCCCAGGTGCTCTCAATCAGTGATCAGGTGTCAAGCACCTGCTACTTTGCTGCTACTGGTGCACTCTGGGACGTGTAGTATTTAGCTCTGTGTGCTGAGATTCAGCTCCCCACACACATAACTCTGACAAAGTATCTAAGTGTTTAGTTTTATTATAACTGAATTTGGATAAATACAACTAACCAAAACGTCTTAAGTATGGTCGCAAAATTCTGTGTCCGAGACAGGTGCATCAAATCCAGCATAATTTTAGCTATTGTTAGCATGTCCAGCTAGTTCCCATCAAATTCACAGGCTTGTGGAATTATATACATAGATCATCAATCAACTTTTTCCTTTCTGAGTGATGGAGGTTTGAGGAGCAGGAGGAGGTGTGGCTTTCAAGCCTCTTTATTTTGGTGTACGTGCTGTGCTCAAATAGCGCCCTCTGCCAATGAAAAATCACCATTGCCATACATGCCACAATAAATGGTAAATGGACTGCACTTACATAGCGCTTTCCAGCACCTTCCCGGGACTCCAAAGCGCTTTACGATGGCTTCTCATTCATCCATGCCCACGTACTTTCACACACTAATGGATGGATGCTGCCATGCAAGGCGCTGCCAGCCCCATTGGGAGTCATTTCAGTGTTCAGTGTCTTGCCCAAGAACACTTCGACATGTGGACAGTTGGAGCCGGGATTCGAATTGCCAACCCTTCAATCGTTGGACAACTCACTCAACCAACGGGCCACAGCTGCAATAATTTGCATAATCATAACATTTGTATCAAAGGGAAGTGGGGACAAAAGTTGCGATGTTGCACTGAGCAAGTTGGTCTTTTCCATTAGAGTTCTGTGAAACTCCACCAATGCATAGAAAACATGTTTTTTTTTTTTTTTTTAACATGGAACTGGGTCGATGGGGAGAAACTACAGGCTTTGGACAACTATGAAGGTATTGGAGGACGATGAATGCTGCAATAGCTATCATATACTGTTCTTTGTCATCTACGAGAAGCCCTGCTTGGTAAAAAAAATAAGCCAGTTCCTCTCAGCTGCTCTTCTCCATATCCATCTCGACCACAGAAAAATGTAATATCTGCTCCCAGACAGACAGGAATGTAGTGGGGGGCTCTCTCCGGAATGCTGTGCTTACTGTCTGTAACAGATATGACGCCGAATGGAAAGAAATGGGCGAAAACAGAGTCAGTGTGTACAATTTTTAAGGAAGCCCACCTGACAGTGGATTCCGTACACTGGGCACCGTCAGGTGGACTTCCTCAAATACCGGGCTTCCTTGAACAATGACAGCGCAAGATGGCAGGCAACTAGGAGCAAAACCATTGCTCTATCTACAGTATATTCATATATACACTATATTACCAAAAGTATTTGCTCACCTGCCTTGACTCACATATGAACTTAAGTGCCATCCCATTCCTAACCTGTAGGGTTCAATATGATGTTGGTCCACCTTTTGCAGCTATTACAGCTTCAACTCTTCTGGGAAGGCTGTCCACAAGGTTGAGGAGTGTGTTTAAGGGAATGTTTGACCATTCTTCCAAAAGCGCATTGGTGAGGTCACACACTGATGTTGGTGGAGAAGGCCTGGCTATCAGTCTCCGCTCTAATTCATCCCAAAGGTGTTCTATCGGGTTCAGGTCAGGACTCTGTGCAGGCCAGTCAAGTTCATCCACACCAGACTCTGTCATCCATGTCTTTAAGGACCTTGCTTTGTGCACTGGTGTACAGTCATGTTGGAAGAGGAAGAGGCCCGCTCCAAACTGTTCCCACAAGGTCGGGAGCATGGAATTGTCCAAAATGTTTTGGTATCCTGAAGCATTCAAAGTTCCTTTCACTGGAACTAAAGGGCCAAGCCCGACTCCTGAAAAACAACCCCACACCATAATTCCTCCTCCACCAAATTTCACACTTGGCACAATGCAGTCCGTAATGTACCGTTCTCCTGGCAATCTCCAAACCCAGACTCGTCCATCAGATTGCCAGATGGAAAAGCGTGCTTCATCACTCCAGAGAACGCGTCTCCACTGCTCTATAGTCCAGTGGCGGCGTGCTTTGCACCACTGCATCCGGCGCTTCGCATTGCACTTGGTGATGTATGGCTGGATGCAGCTGCTCTGCCATGGAAACCCATTCCGTGAAGCTCTCTGCGTACTGTACTTGGGCTGATCTGAAGGCCACATGAAATTTGGAGCTCTGTAACAATTGACTGTGCAGAAAGTGGGCGACCTCTTTGCACTATGCGCCTCAGCATCCGCTGACCCCTCTCCCTCAGTTTACGTGGCCTACCACTTCATGGCTGAGTTGCTGTTGTTCCCAAACTCTTCCATTTTCTTATAATAAAGCTGACAGTTGACTGTGGAATATTTAAGAGCGAGGAAATTTCACGACTGGATTTGTTGCACAGGTGGCATCCTATGACAGTTGCATGCTGGAATTCACTGAGCTACCGAGAGCGACCCATTCTATCACAAATGTTTGTCAAAACAGTCTGCATGCCTAGGTGCTTGATTTTATACATACATTTTATACATGTGGCCAGGCCAAGTGATTAGGACACCTGATTCTGATAATTTGGATGGGTGAGCAAATACTTTTGGTAATATAGTGTATATATATGAGACCCATTCTAAGGGTAGGAAACCCAAATGACTTTTTATTGCACTGCAAGTGTAGACTTTTCTTAATGTATTTATTGGCAGTTTGTTAAGCTTATACCAATATAAGATTGATAAATCAAGCCAGATTTTACACAATGGGCCTTTAAATGTGTTATACATTTTAAAAAAAAAAGATCAAATATAACACATTTAACAGTGTTTTATTAGATGCACATTTATATTAGTGCCATCCTGCAAAACCTGTTGTTGCGCCACCCTCTGACTCGTATAAACTATTGATGCTTCTCTTCGAAAGTGCATCACCAGACCAGTGGGAGGCACTCGGCTCCGCAACAACGACACAACGCATCACTGCAAAGCTTGTGTGTTTTCCCTGTTTGTGCGTCTGCAGTAACTTCTGTGACGTGTCTCTTTTTTCATTCTGAGGCATGTGTGCCTCCACGGTTGCCCCCGTGATTAGTGGGCCCTGCACGTTAAGTCGTGAAGCCCCTCGCCCTGGGTTATGTAACACACACACACACACACACACACACACACACACATGCACACAGAAGCATTTGCCCCTGTGTGTGGGAGGGGATCCCTTCACCACCTGCGTCTGGTGGGTTGTTTCAGCTGTTCACTCGTGATATTTGCGTCAGCACCGCCCCACGGCCGCACCAGGGACCATCTGGCCAAGCTGCTGATGATACCACCAGCCAAAAACACGCAACATCGGACCAACCCGGAGCCAAAACTGTGCCGGGGCCGTACCAGGTGGCGCCGGAGCCCTGTTGAATTTATTTACCGTCAACAAGGGATTTGGAAGCAGCGGTGAAAAATGGACGGAAATCTTGATGTGATGAAGTTTCAGCGGAAAAACAAGATTCACTTCAGTTTGTGAGGAGCAATCCATCACTTCAACTACAAACATAATTGAAAAAGGGAAGTCACGACACCACGCTAATCTCTCTCTCTCTCTCTCTCTCTCTCTCTCTCTCTCTGTTCTAAGCCGAAACCCTGGCTATTGGAGCAGGAAATGGCTGAAAACATGCAGGGGAAGCAACAGCACCACCCTGTGGTGATGTCAAGACAAACATTCTTTTTTTTGTGGGTAAAGGAGTCAAGGCGTGTTTCTGTGTTCACCACCTATCATAACAAAACCCCTTTAATGCAACAATAAAATGAAATAAAATTCGTATTCATCCACTATTTTTTTGTGATGTAAATGCTGCTTCTGTTCTGAATGTTCTGGAGTGGTGGTCCAGCAGTTCTTGTATTTTGACTTCTCGTACGGGAGTAGAAGACCACTGTCGAGAACACTAATTACACCCAACAATTACATCAGATCGCTTTTAGGATCAATTTGTGCCCCAATTATGGAGTCAACCTGACTAAAAACAAACAAACATTTAAAGCTGACCGCAAATTGTGTTCACTGCTGACTGGATTTCAATTGTTCCTGCTTATTGTCTCAAACACAATGTCATTATTTCAGTTGAGTCAGAAGATGACACAGACGAGTGCAAATTTTCCGTCTAACAGCAGTTGGGTGCAGAGAAACTTGTCAAAGGTGTCTGACAAGTTGTTTAAAAAAAAAAATTATTTGGATAGCTTACTGTAGCACAGGCTGCATTTGAGAAAGCAGTCTGGACTGTGTCACCACTCAGGTTTAGAACTGTAATTAAAGTAAACAGTTTTAAAGTTGTCAGTTTGGAAAATCAACAATAAGGAACAGACACGAACCTTCAGGTGCATTGTTTTCCTTTTTAGTAATCAATCAATCAATCAATCAATCAATCAACTTTCATTTATAAAACAGTCAATCACATTCAAGGTGATCCCTCTGGAGCAAGCAAAAACGTCCTTAATGTGTAATATATTCAAAAAACTTCAATAAAAACACTTTTTTCTGATGGCATAAGTCTATATATCTCTGAGTAAGACATTTCTCATTTGACATTGTCAATGTTGGGGAAAAAAAAACAATTACACAGAAGAACCGTTGAAGCTTTTGTGCTTGAACCGATTATATTCAAACAGCTTGTTTCAGAGCGCCAACATTATTCAGAACCTTCAAGGCTGACTCAACCTTTGGCCATCTTGTGGGTGTGTTTGCCAGAAGATAAACACGGGGAACAAGGAAGAAGCATAAATGCTATCCAAGCCAGTATTGTTTGCGGATGTGTGTGTGAGGAAGCTGCGGGTCGGATCGCAAATTAACTCGCATCTGCTGCCGCTGCGTCGCTATTTGTCTCCGTGCGACGACGTCGCTCTGAAAGTCCCTCTGACGCCTCTAAAAGCCTCTGCAGCTGCAGCTCCTGGTCCCAAGCAGCTGTCAATCACGCAGCGTCTTCAACAGGTGTACGCTGACACAGATGTGTGATTTATAGCTCGTTATCAGTGACTTTTTAGGGTGACGGCTTTAAAGGCAAGGTATGAATTGAGTTTGAGTTGAGCTGAGGGGTTAGTGTCAGGCGACTCTGGTGACACTTACATGAATAATACGTGACCATGAAATAGTCAAGTGTGGCCACCGGGTAGTTTAACTTTGGTAGCGGCTGTCAGGATTGGAGTAATGCTGAGTATTACACATGAATTAAGGTAATTAATCGCCTAAAGCACCGTACTGTACTGTACGGTAAGAGAACAGCAATAATTGCGTCCCCTGACCATTGGGTAGTTAATGCATAGTATTATTATCTCCTGGCCACAGAGTGGAGTCTCTCCCAGAGACATTACTTTATGTTTTTTCGAATGTCACCAGAGGGGCTCTGCATTAGGGTGTTAAGGAATAATGGAAAATGAATGTAGGTCAATGTAAACTCTTGTGAAGTGGTCAACAGACAATAAAATCAATATAAAAAAAATACATTTTGAAAACTACTCATCATTTATATAATATGTTTCAGTCTGGCCTATTAATTAGCCTGGCAGATGGAAAGCTTCCTAAACCAATTGTGTTTAAAGGTTCATGACAAAACATTTAAATAGACATTAAAAGGAAAAATAAAAATCAACCAGACGCTAAGATAAGCGCAACGCTTGTGTGGACAGTTACAACTTTTTGCTTTCTGAGAAAAGCCTTCTTTGTTCTTCTTTCAAAGCGAAAGTGTGGCGCGATTCTGATCAACTCTCGCTACCGCGGCGTTCAAGTCAATGTCTTCCACAGGCTCTGGCAGCTTGCACCAGTTGCTTCCTGGTTTACTCAATGACTAAACGGACGTATATTCTGGCAACCTGACCAAAGATGACCGAAAAGCGTTTGCGGCTCATGGTTGGCAAAATGAAACTGTGTGCAAATTCAAAACCTTTGTGATCCAGAAGTTGTTGTTAACCTTAACCGTTGGAATGATCTTAGGTGTGGGAGGCGTGAAAGGTAATCCAACAGTGACATCACCTTTTTTCCTATAGCCCACAACACTCCTCCATCCATCAGCGGTGTTTTGGTGTGTGTGTGTGTGTGTGTGTGTGTGTGAGAGAGATGATGAGGCTGCCAGTGAAATGTCACCAGCAGCATACCGATGAGAGAATCAGTGTGGCTGATCTAATTGTCTCCACACTGACACTATCAGAGCTCTGCCGAGTGAGTCTCCCTCAGACACAAACACATTGTGAGAATCCTATTCCAGTGCCACAACTTTCACCTGCGTCTCCCTGACAGTGACACACACTTACACAAATGGTTGCTTTCTGCTCATTTACCGCTCACGTTTTTTTTTTTTTTTTTGTCTTAGCCAATCATTGTGTTTCATCTTGGGATCCTGACATCCTCCTTTAAGAATCAACAACTGAAACTGCAACACTCAAGTGGATAGCTTATATTTAGACACCCTGATGTCAGTGGAGTTTGCAGTGACACTCACATTAGTGAGTGTCACAGAATTCCTCCGGACATTCTACTGTGTCCAAAAAGTGCAACACAACGCGTCTCCAAACTGCTCGTTTGGTGTCGTCCGATCGTCCTGGAGGAGCTCAGCACCACGACATCACTAACAGCCCACATTAATATGAGTCACCATAGCAACGGTCAACAAGAGCTGGTCCGACAAACTCAAAAAATCAAGAAATTGTCTTTCTTATATTGATGCTTTCATATTTGAAAAGTTTTGAGAACATCAAACATCAACATGAAGCTGTTTTATTCCAACTCTTTCCAACCAAATCATTTCATACAACACTCACTGAATCAGTCACTGCCTCCTGAATCCACTTGCACTTTACAGTATATTAGATTGACAAATTGGCTGTCGGGATGGACAATAACTTCACTCCCAGTATCTGTGTTTCACTTGACATGTACTCCTACTATCGGACATGTATTTAAAAATGTTAGCTTTCACACCAGCAAGGCAATTCAAGTCAGAGCAAATTGGTCAAGGTTACAGTTAAGATTCAAACGATACCTTGAATTTTTATTATTTGGACAGCAAAAAAATACCTTAATGATCAAGACATTCACCATGGCAGATCATGTTTGTCTTCTAGCGTGAAGCCAATAAACATAGACAGTGTGTGAGAGGATGATATACGGCAGACAGTATCATCTTTTCTTTAGAGAGTGCTCATTGAATTCTGATCTCAGCTTGTAGGAAGATAAAAAAACAACCTGTTGCGATTCGTGGCGTAAGATGTTGCAAGATTTGTTATCGATCTGATACCAAGTGAATACAGGGCGAGTACCGCTGATAGAGCACTTTAATTAAAATGGATTTAACATCGCATTGCTAAATCTGAATTTAAGTTTAATGACCTCCAAATTTGGATTATTAATTAATTAATTAAAACCCTCAACATTCAATGCCTTTCTCACCTGAGAGCAGCAGTCATCAGAAACAGCTGTTAGTTTGCCCTCCATTTCATTTGTTCTGCTTGGACTGTTTTTGTCACAATCATTTCACACATTCACCTTTATTGACAACCCTGCAGTAGTTTAGATATAATAATCAATATATACAATACCATATCTAATAAATACAACTTAAAAGTATCTAATTACACTGGTATCACCCAGTACCAAAGTTGCCATGGATCTTAACGGTATTTGGTTCACTAATTGTAATTCCTTGCCTTCCATCAGGTGCTGACAGGCAGCACAGCAGCTTTTGAAGCGCCTCGAGGTAAACTGGCTCCTCCCCTGCAGAGTTAATTTGGCCTGCTTGGCGTTCTCGGGCTCCTCGGAAGAGAAAAGAGTCGAGATGAATCGTGATCAACAAGTGAGGGATGCGGGGAGCTGGAAATGAAGAGGTTTAATGCGGGACAGGGAGCAGAAAAACGGGGACGGCTCTGCACCAGCAGGGGGTCAGCTAACTGCTGTTACCGTTCAACCAGTCACCATGAAGGACATCTATCTATCTATCTATCTATCTATCTATCTATCTATCTATCTATCTATCTATCCATCCATCCATCCATCATCCCTCCCTCCCTCCCACCCTCTCTATCTATCTATCTATCTATCTATCCATCCATCCATCCATCCATCCATCCATCATCATCCCTCCCTCTCTATCTATCTATCTATCTATCTATCTATCCATCCATCCATCTATCTATCTATCAATCATCAGATGAGGTATTTAAGAAGAAGAATTTATAATTGTGATGGCACAAGAAAATGTTAATAAAATGGCATCAATAATACACTCACCATGGTGATATCGGAGGAAAACGACTGACTCTCACTGGTTTTCCAGTGTTTTTTCTCTCTCTATCCACCTTAGGAGACCTCACTGGAGGAGCATGCGGTAGATCTTTAGGACCAGCATGCCTCAGGGGGACCAGATGGTTCCATGTGTGCTTCTGCTACTTAGACAACATTGGTTGAGAATGTAAAAACGCCTCCATATGCTGCTCTGCGCCAGGCACCCAATGGCCTTTTTCTCTTTAGAACCAACATAGTGAAAGCTTTTATGAGAAAACATTAAATTAGACGGATGTATATTCATGTAACTATAAGATGCACAGTTTGTCGGTTTTTGCATGTCACCGCCAAGGAGTGTGACTGGTTTGTGCAATTCACTACGATAACTGCAGACAGTAGTTTTGTTTTTCAGGTTTCCTCCAGATCTTTTAATAACATTGCATTTCTCAGTTTTAAATCCTGGACTACAGTTGAGCAGCTTCATGTAATTATTTACCCCACAAAACAAAACAAAACAAAAAACGTTATCTATAATAGCATGTTGTTGTTCCCACAGAGTTCAGAGAAAAAGAGGAAATCGAGAAAAATGAAAAATGAACAAAAAAACCCCAAAAAAACGACTACTCATGATAGTTTAAGGCTTTTTGCAAATGATTTAGTTTGTAGCGGTAAGACACCACGTTTAGCCTTCTGTTGGCAGCCTCCAGCAATAATGCTTTGTTGTGTTTTTCTTTGTTTTGTTTGCTCCCTCTGGTCGGAGAACAACGATTAACAGGTGATTTATCATGAACAGTCACGACATGACGTACAGTCTACTAGTTAACTCTATATTTGTATGTAGCTGAGAGAGAAGATGAGAAACAGGGTAATAAAGAGAAATTAAAGGGGGGCGGTTATTGAATATTGGGTAAAAACTTTTCGATAGTAAGTGGTGTGGAATGAAGAACTATGCTTGGGCATCAAACATTAGCAGAATAAAGAAAACAGATAACACTGAGTTATTACACTTCATTTTAACCACTGTAGGCAATTGTGCAGCTCTGCTGTTGCTTCTGGTTGTGTAGGACTGCACAAACACTTGGACTGGGTTGTTGCAACTGACTCAGGAGAGGTCTGAGTTTGGTACCAGTCCCACTGGTGATGTCACAGCAACACACACTTCCTGAAAAGTGAGGCGTTCACTGAGAGACTCTAGGGACACACTTCACTGTAATGATTTCTGCACAGTGCTTCTAAATGAACTGATTTTTCCCTCTACGGTCAGTTGACCTTTGTTGGGAAACTAAATCGCCGTCTTTCAACAATCCTTTGCGTTTGGCATTCAACCCAGGCAGCTCGCTGGGTTCTCAGTCAATCAATTCTTCATTTTTCAAGGTTATTTGCTCACTTTGAAGACATTAAAAAAAACAACATCGAAAGCTAGTGAAAAGAGAGAAAGAAAAATCTAAAAGAAAATGTTCTTGTGCATTTAATAGTCCTGGTTCTGTAGCCGCAGGTAAATCGAGCATCCTCATCACTCACGCCGTACAAGCCTCCACCTCCACCCTCTTCCCCAAAGCCTTCTCAAAGTCCTGAATCGCTTTCATTCTGAGATTGCTAACAATGTGATGGAGCGCTTTGCCTACACGTCGGCGTCGTCGTTAGAGGCTGGATTCCGCTTGATTTCCCCTCGCTAGGCTGCACCGTTTAGATGGAGCTGCAGGAGATCTGCTGCAAATATGACTAGCGCCGCTTGACAACAAGAAGGATTGTAGACAAGAAAATGGGCAAATCAGGCGCAGCCAAGAACATGAGTGCAAATAAGCAGCTGAGTCTTAATTAGATCTGGCCTTCTTCATTAGAGTGTATCAAATTAGGGCTGATTCAATCTGTGTACACTGTAATTAAATATAAAACAGCGGGCTGCTCTGTAATATTTACTCTCAACACAAATTCATCAGAGAATAAACAGCAGATATGGCATTACCAAACTAATTCAGTAAAAGCTTTAGAAAGCATCCTCGGGAACAAGGCAGATCTGTTGCTGAGGCCTTAAAACACCTGAATAATAACCTTGATGTTTTTTATTAGATCATCAGATTGTCCAGATGCATTGTTTGCCTTTTTTTTATTTTATTTTTTTTATTGATCTGACAGCCTTCACATTGCAGTTGTGAAAGTCGACTGTGACCATTGTTTTGCAGCAATGACCATAATTCAGTCTGACCTAAAATAGATATTCCAGATTCCTGAAAATTTGTTTTGGAGTGCTGGAGGGACATCTGTGGCAATGAGCACAAGATCACACACTGCAGAGAACTACAAACTACAACTGAAGTGTTTCCAGGGGGACGATTGACAGTGACGGACTTGCCAGCGACACCGAATTCTGCCTGAAATACATCTGTGGTTTTAGACTCTTTCGTTTCATCGGGCTATGGATGAATAAAACTAAAACAGATTCTCAGTTGGAGGCAGGTCCGTCACCAATAGTGGTCCCCTTGGAAACACTTCCGTACTCTGTGTTTGTGCTTCTCTGTTGCCTGTTTTATAATTCGGACAAGGTTTCATGTTATTTGCTTGGGTTTTCGGAAGTTGTACCCCATTTGCCCTCGTTGGCCACCATTGAATGTGAGACGCGGTGACGCATATTAGGAGCAAAGATAGATGGTGGTTGAGGCAGCCGTGTATTAAAAACACTCCTCGGAAAAAGAAATGGAAAAGCCACCCTTTGGCTGTCGTCAGTTTGTCTGCTGTCTTGGTCCTCACTGCAGCTGCCTGCATTGTCTATAGTTATGAACGTGTCCCTGGGAAACATTAAAACGCTGTGTGGAGTATAAATATAGAAATTGTAAATAGGGCTGAGTGGGGTCTGTTTAAGCAGAGATGTGCACTTGCCAAGTTAGGGCCTAATTGGTCCACAGGGAGCCCACCAAGGACACTTCACCGCTGGTCAAAGACACCTTTTAACAAGCAGCAGGGAGTTGAGGAGCTCCCAACACCACCTGAAACCCCCCACCTGTGTTAACAAAGCTGGATGGAGCGTCCACGCAGGGAATGTCGGTGACGGCTACTTCCCACTCGTTCCTCCTTCTATGAGCAAAAAATAAAGTCACATCAAGTCAAACTCCATGGCAAGTGTGTTGCAAACTGGAAGCTCAAAGTCATTTGGCTTTTAGTATTCAGAGTAACAAAGAAAAGCAAAGAGGATTTTTCTGCAACTTTTCTCTCGTATTGCATACTGGACTGACACTAGTCCACTGGATGGACTGGATGTGTTGCTAGCAAAAAGGCCACGTCTCATTTATTACCAGAGAGAAATGTTTTTCTCTGTGATCCACTGTATCACACACATTTATATGTTGTATCCCTTCATGGAGAAACAGACCAATTATGATCATTCCCATTGGAGTATTATAACACACAGTTCTATTATAATAAATTGTTTTCCATCTGCTGGTTACACAATGAATTCTAAGTATACGTATATATTTATAAAGACATCATAGATTGATGCAAGAACCGCAAAAACAGAAATTCCAAAACTGAAAACCAACGTTTACTTTCGGGGGTCATAAAAACACACAAGACACGCTGAGTGATTGACACCCTGAAAGGCCACTATAGTGAAATGTTTGCAAAGCCACGAGCCCACAACATCCGTATCTGGTGGACTCTGATGGATTTTCAAACTCAAGTGGTGAATGAAGAATAAAGCAGTGTACATGAAGCGTGAAGAGGCTCGATGATTGGAGCCTTACAAATGAGCGTCACAGACTAATGAATGTTTATGCAAGGTTGTGTGTGTGTGTGTGTGTGTGTGTGTGTGAATGACTCCTAATGACTTTCTGGGAAAAAGGCATTTTGAAGAAGCTGTCGCCTCCTACGGGGTGCACGAGGGCTCTCGCTAAGCCGGGCTTCTGCCACATGTCTGCCCACACACACACACACACACACACACACACACACACACACACACACACACACACACACACACACACACACACACTACATATAGGCAGAGATTCAGGTTCCTTTATCCACTGAACTTTGTGTCATCGTGTGTCACGTCGTCTTTTCTTTCTCACGCACCTTCATTACTTCAGTGTTAAGCATCATCAACCACCACCCAACCAGTGTGTGGATTAGAACACGTCGGTAATCTGA
The DNA here is from genome assembly GCF_046127955.1 of Nelusetta ayraudi. Lineage (NCBI taxonomy): Eukaryota > Metazoa > Chordata > Actinopteri > Tetraodontiformes > Monacanthidae > Nelusetta > Nelusetta ayraudi. The sequence goes on along the minus strand of NW_027466185.1, from coordinate 16,976,445 downwards.
GTGTGACACTGGTGTGACGCAATTTGTGGCTTTGTTTTTTTTATCAGAGTTCCTTTAAGAGTCTTTGGGAACCTGGGAATGAATCGCAATTAGCAATGATGTAAGATGGGCAGCAACAATGTATCTTACATATGTGACAGTGGCGGTCCTGTCACTATGCCTCCAATTGATCATGCGCCCTGGCTACTTGGCCAACGGGATATCCCTTTGGCCGAATGGTTAAGCGTGCATGGCTATTACCCGGGAGTCGGGGGTTCGAAAGCCCGCCCGGGCCCTCTGCGCCTTGCCACACATACCGGAGGTGGCAAAAGTTCTTTACTTAAGTAAAAGTAAAGATACTGAGGTCAATAATTACACTGTTAAAAGTAAAAGTACTAATTAAACTCCTTTCCTCAAGCAAAAGTAAGAAATTAGAAGGTAAAAAGTACCCCCCCCCCCCTTCAATGACTGAAACAATTGTAGAATTTTAATCACGATAACCAATGTTGTTTTGGTGGTTTTTCAGACGTATCCATACAGAGGTGTGTTGCTAAAGTGTCATGGAAACACTAATTTGGCATTTACACGTCAGCGGACGAGACATGACCAGTTCATTGACCAGTGAAAATAGCTCGTTACGATTGGACGGAGGAGGAGACAGAATATTTTTTACAAGTCATCAAAGAAAAAAACAACCATTTTGGACAGGAAAAAAACGTAAACAAACAAAAGCAAACGCAATTCTCTTAAATCTCGCAGGACGAGATTTACAAGAACTACGTCCCGCGAGAGTTACGAGAATTCTTGCGGGACGAGATTTGACCAGAATTCGCTTCACACCATTCAATGGAAACGTCTGCAAATCGCAATAGTACTTGCAAATATCGCTTTTATTTCGCAAAAAACTGCAACGGAAACGCAGCTGCTATCACTCTATCACTCCACAGATCAGCTGGAAAAGGCCAAATGTCTCACACAGTCTTTCAGAAAACAGCCGTCCTTGAGTGGAGCCACTCGTATTCCTGGGGAATCACATTGTGCAGCTGTGTCAGCGGGAACCCGAGAGCAGAGCGGCCAGGGTGTGTGGCGCGGCCGGCCCCCTGCACATGACGATATTAATGTGCACGTGTCGTCTCGGCGTCGGGGGCCCGCCAGGTGAAAACACCCAGGCCGCTCTCGGAGCGAGAGCTTTCCTGAAAATATCCTTCGCGGAGCTGCGGGCCAAAGGTTTTCCAGGAAATGAGGGACCCCTTTAAATATTTTCTCTGTTACATCACACGGTGGGCCATACATACACAAACACACGCATGCACGCCGGCACACACTCACACACATACACAGACGCACACATGCACATGCAGGCCCCTCTGTTACATCATAGGTTCGCTCGCCCCTCTCGCTCACTCTTAGTCCTGCTGTAATGTGACCTTTGACCCGGCATTCCTTCTCTCCCCGCCCCGCCGTCCTGTCTGATCCTTCTCACGTTTATTTTAACTCTTCCCTCACGCCCTGCTGTTCTATTCTCCTGCCTCCACCGGCTCTCTCACTCTTTTCCTGCCTTTCTCACTCTTTCCTCAAGACGCATACCTAACTTTTTAAGCTGAAGTAAGAGAGGTCGCAATCGTTTTGTCTTCTTAATCTCATTCTGCCGACAGTAATTTGGTTCTGGTGATGGCTGAGTTTATTTCTAATGTGCGTCTTGGTTACATATTAGTCCATCACACTGTTACAATTTCACAATCTACATGTTGAGCAGGGTTGATTCAATCCTGCCCCTCCTCCATCTCACAGCAGTTACAAATACATTTGTTCACTTTATGTATTTATGCTGAACCGTTGACCATTTATAGACGAGATATACTAGAATATGCAGGAATGGAGTTGACAGGTTGTTGGTAGCTATTTCATGGGTTAAGGTCAAGTGTACTTAAACTGTGTAACAATTCTGAATAGATTAATACTCAATACTCAATACATAACATAATATGTAGAAATACACCACAAACAGATACATACAGTATGTAGTCCATGTTCCATAATACCTTGAGTGGTAAAGCACTGCAAGATGTTGCTCTCAGAAACTGTGGATCAGAGTTGTTCTTCCTTATACTTTGTAAACACTGCAAGCTTGTGGTGTTTCTGAAAGTGACTCCTGCCAGGACATTGGTTAAGGTCTTGGCTCACTCCATTCTGTATTATAGTTCCAGACACTGATATGCTAAAGGTTTTGAGTGTTGTCTACGCATTCAAATTTAAGTTGAATTTCTCTCTAAAATGATGATTCTCCTCTTTTTTTGAGATTTGTTGGACGTTATTAGGTAGCAGATTATAGTTTGTGCACCATTTTTTTTTTAACCTCATCCATTTTATTCTTTCTGCCCGTTTCTCCAATGTCCCTTCCTTTTCTTCTACCTTTGACTGTCATTTACTCCTGGAAACTCCGTTTGACCGAGCAACGTTCAGTTGGTCTGAGTTTGCCTTCACACTGCACTTTGTCAAACGGACTGAAACTTTTGAATGACGTGTTCCCCTCCTCGCCTGTGGTGGCGCTGCATCATCATGAATTACTGTTCCTGAGATGGCAGACAATGAACAACAGGACCTGGTAAGTAGTTTGCCAGCTAATTTGAAAACTTCATCGTTCTTGCCACGACTTTGCAGCAATCGAGATATTAGTGCAATATCCATCCAGCTTTTATCGCGTCTGACCACATCTGGCCTCTTTTCTCTTGTACTACATGTGCATTTGTGTAGATTCCCTTTGGTTACGATGTTCAGCCCCTTTCTTGCAGCTCTCTCACTTGAAGCATAGTGAGACTGACTCCATATTTTAGGGAACGGAAACAAGCCTTTGCTTCTTTGATTCATCAAACCGACGAGTATTTCACGAACTCGTGCAGTTGTGAAAGCACCCTTCTTCTTCGTCTGTCTTTCATCCTACGAATTATTCGCGTTTTTTCTTGTTTTTCCAAGGATTCTTTATTGCCCCAACCCGTTGTTTCCAGGCCCCGTTCTTTCCTCCCTCTTCTCTTCCCTTTTATTTCTTGAGTTGTTGAAATCTTTTTCTCAACTCACCCATCTCCTCAACCGCTTTCCCCTTTTTATTTGTCACATTCATCTTTCTCAACCTCCTCCCCCACTTCTCCTTCACCTGCCCCGGCCTTTTCCTCTTCTTCCTCGTCTCTCCACCTCCATTGGAATTCATCTGAGCCACTCGGCTCCGAGGGCCAGCCGTTGATTGGATGTTGTCATGGAGACGGTCACCGGAGGGTCGGGTCTCCGGTGCGTGTGCGAGCGTGTGATGAGGGGAAACTGTCGCCCTGGAGGTGACGGCCGCCAGCGCTCGAGTACGTGCGCGTGCGGAAGTTGAAGTGCTCAGTCGTGGTTGCACCGGACGAGCAGCGTAGAAATTCATTAAAAAAGAACAACAACTTTGCTGCACTTCACCCGCTCCCTCGTGCTTGTACATGCATGCAAGGCAGCAAACAGAATGTGTGCGTGTTGGGAACTGTTGATCGGAGGGTAATGAATTGTTCAGCCGCCTCTTGTGGCGAGTGTGCAGTACCTCAGAGCACCACTGGAGGCTCAGCTGTGCACGTCTTGCAGGTGGTTTGACCGTTGTTTCTTTTTTTCTTGCCGTAGTATTCTGTTCCACAAGTGTACGAATGTGTGTGTGTGTGTGTGTGTGTGTGGGTGTGTGTGTGTTTGTGTGTGCTGCAGAAATAATTTTTTGGCCACATATGTGATAAATGCATCTCTTTTTGGCAGCATCTGCCCATTAATATTCATGCACACTGTTGAATAGGCAGTGCAATTTTGAATTTACACATATTCACACTGTGTGTGTGTGTGTGTGTGTGTGTGTGTGTGTGTGAGAGTGTGGCACGGGCTGCAGGCAGGATGAGCTCAAAAACACACACTTAAGCTCCTACTCCACCTCAGGGAGCAGCATATCACGTGTGTGTGTGTGTGTGTGTGTGTGTGTTTGCTTTTGTGCGTATTTAATCACGGCCTGAGGTGCCAAAGAAGGAGCAGAAAAAGACTTTAGTAAAAAAGAAAGAATTCAAGTCAGTATGGAAGCGCTAAATAATATTGATTCATTGTTCAAGTCAAGAACAATCTGCGTAGCCAAGTTAAAAAAAAACAAAACAAACAAAAAAACACTCATCATTCCTGTTTAGTAAGTAGACTGTTGGAAGACTTTATAAGCAGAGGCAGATGAATAGAAGAACAGAAGAGGTTAGCTGGAGGTAAAACTGAAAGCCAACCCTCCCAACAAGCAACGTGTAAAGAATTTGATCAGCGTTACGGTTTTTGTTTGTGTCAAACAACATTGAGTATGTGAGAGGAAAAAAAGAACCACAAACCTCCATGATTCTTTAGTTTCAGCTTTGCTGTTGTAGCTGCTGTAGCTTTGACTTAGGACCAAACGCAGTCAACGTTTTACATTCAAGGTATTATCATGCCTGAGCCGAACGCGCACTGTATTTCCATCCACATACACTAAATGTGTGTGGGTGTGTTGAAGAGCCAAAAAGATACAGAAGAGTGTAACTGCTATTCTAAAGTGAATTTATACGACTTTGTGACATCTAAATTGGATGAAATTTTTGTTCTAAATTCTGTTTGCCATTATGTATTGGTGGGGTGGCTGGGTGGGACTAAACCGAAAGAATTGACACATCAACTTTAGGCAGCGGCATTTAAAACACCATAGTCGCAAAATGAAGACCCCTAAAAAAAAGAGGCATTTGTTGGTGTCCTGCATGCTTCATTAACGTGCCACAGAAGCTCCAGTCAGTCCGCTCCGTCAGCATCTAAATTTAGTTCACAGGGGGACAGAATGTTTCGGCTCCGACAAACTCCGACAGCCCTGCACCGTCTCCTCACCCTTCCTCGCCGCGCTGCGCCGTCTCTGCAGGGAATCAAAGGGCGATTAGGAGGAGGAGATGTTTGCCGTCTTGTTTGGTCTCGGCGGCGCGGGCGCCATCATCATTATGGCGAGCAGCGAGAGGCTGCTGGGCTTTTAATTGGCTGCCCTGGTACATGAGGTTAGCCTCGTTTGTAGGCTTTGTTACCCAGACAAGTCGCTACAAGCTTGTGTGTGTGTGTGTGTGTGTGTGTATGTGTGTGTGTGTGTGCGTGTGTTGCCACCACGGTTAAATTGTAGCATGGGATTGCTGCTAGGAACGCTGCCGGAGCGAAGATTTGACGGTGTGGACGGTCGGGGTTTTCTCGGCGGCGGAGGAGCTAATGGACTGGCTGACTGCTGGCCGACCTTTTCACAAAGATTTACCCACAAATGTGGCATGTCCGCCAAGTTCTCACGTCTCATTAGGCTCCTAACCTCCTGCCTCTTCCTCCCGCCGACGTTAAGCACTGGACAGTGTGCGAGCAAGTTTGCCGATGATTTGCCCGCCGCTAACGCAAATGAGCTCAGCCGCTTTGAAACAAACACGCATCTACCGGCCAATCGGCTCTGCAGGAGATTAACTGGTGCAAGGATTCAATTCTGTTCTAGTTGTTATTCGCACAGTTAATGCTGGGAAACTCGTGAAGGATCTAGACGCCTTGCAGGGAACAGCGTGTGACAGACTCTCTCTGCTGTAACTTGCAACAAACCAATGAAATACCGTGCAGAAAATATCAATTTGGATCATGAAACGCTTTCGCCGAAACGTGTAAGAACAGTGTAAGAACAGTGTAAGAACACAGACAAAGCAAATGTACTAACCTGACCTCCTGTCAGAAGCGACGCGTCTGTTGCCTATGTCGCTTCATCGTCGGAAGAAGAGAAAATTAAACTTGCCTTAAATATGATCCAATTATGATTGAGCGACAAGACACTGGCGTTGGTTGCAATTGCGTTTAGTGCTGATCAAGGGAGAGTACATATTAATAAAACAAAAATGAAATTGTTAGCCCATAAGCTAGTTTTCGTCTGTAGTTCCTATGCCATGATAATATATATGCATTATACTGTATACATACATTATAAAGGGTTTTGTGAAGGAAAAAAGTAAATTCAAAAGATAAAACATGAGTAGAACTCGGCACTCACAGATAGAAAGGACAAGCATTTAGCTTAAAGGGCAACACAGAATAGAGGCTTAAAAGAGGCTACATTAATAATAGGTGGTTAAAAAGAGGTTACATATTAGCACGACTAGCAGACAAAAAACAAGCATCACAGACTGGGACAGTTGTGAGGCAGTGAACGCACCATTAGCGTCAAAATAAAATAACAGCCTTTTATGACTGAGTTGGACGATGCTGCTAAATGTGATCACTTTGATCAGGCGGCTCATTTCGACGCAACACAAACTGAGAACTTCCCAGCGTGAAACTTTGGCCCTGTTTACGCTGAGCCAGGTTTAATGTGAATGTTAAAATTCTCCGTCGTTCAGGCTGTCTGTCTTAGTGAAGCCTGCATTTTTCAGAGGGCAAAACCTGGTTCGAGTGCCAGAAAATGTAAGAAATAAAGCCCTACAGTGCCACGTCTGGCCTGGCATAAGTATTGCAGCGGTTTCAGGCAGGGGCGACTTTGTATGTGCAAACGGTTTTTGGAAAAGCGGTATCAAAAAAATGCCATCTTCGTGCACACTTGGACTCAGGATGAGTGAGTGACGCAGCACTTGAACAAAGCCTCACTCTGGATTCAAATTGTTTTGGTTCCATTTGCTTGACATTCTTTTTTCTTTTGTTGCTGATAGAGAACTACCCTAAACACAAATTACATCATTTGTTTTCACCCATTAGATTACAGTACACCCTGAATACACAATAATCAGTCAAAATGTTTCTGTTTTACTGTCACCCCAGACCTTTCAGGGATATTCTATTGAGTTTTGGCTTCCTCAAAGCCCAGTGCCCCAAAAAACAAACAAACAAACAAAACAACAGTGAGATGAACATCATTCACCGTGTCGTCATCGACAGGATCCATCCGAGTTGTGCAACATGTTTCAGGACGCATCGTTTCATTTGATATTGCTCTTTCCAAATCTTAGATTGAGGTTTAATATTTCGAACGGTGGCTGACTGGCCCGCTGGATGGCTTTTCAAATATGCATTTGTGTGCGTGCGTTTGTTGTGTTTCTTGCTCAGAGCCGATTATGGTAATAAGACCATCATGGGATTTGGAACATGGAGGGAGGATACAGTGAGTGGCTGAGAGCTGAGCTGCGCTGCTGCTGGCTTCAGAGGGATTTACGGGTCTGGAGGCTTTTTGGGGAGGTGGCAAGAGGTGTGTGTGTGTGTGTGTGTGTGCCTGCGTGTGTGCGTGAACTCCTGGCTTTCACTTCATCTTACCACCACTTTCCCTCGGCCCCTCTCTCTCTGTCCTTTGAGTTTTTTCTCACCCTTCCATCTCGCCTCATGATTTTTCACCATTTCCTTTCATTTCCTTCCTCGGTGAGGACTTCTCACCCTTACATCTCCTCTCATCATGCTGCCTCATTAGCCTCCGTCTTAGACCCCCTCCCCGCTCACCTACTCCAGACTCTCTCTCTCTCTCTCTTTCTACCGTCAAACCCTTCCTGATCCAACTTCCTCTTCCCCTCCACCTTCCCTCTGGCTGTGTCGGGCCAACGCAGGATTTTCAAGTGGTGGAAGGTGACGAGCGGCAGGAGATGAAGAATATGGAGGAACGTGTGAGAGGACACGTGGTGGCGGACGCGAGAGGCAGCGTTGTGAGACGTCACACATCTTCCTGGTGGTCATTAAACCCTGAATAGAGGGATTTCTTTCTATTCTTTTCTCTTTCTTCCTTTTGCACTATCACACACACTGTGCACAACAAATTGCTCCCAGCTCCTGGCAGCTCTACACACCGCACAATCATCATGCATGGTGGGAAATGATTAGAGTGCAATTTAGGCTATTTGCCAGCGAATGTGCCGCATGAAGTCTAAATTGATTCTGGATGAAATGTGAAAAAAACAGCGTTTCCATACAAGTGTCTTTGATGAACAAACCGACATCCAAGCCTGTTGCATGTTAAGCAGATAAGGAGAAACATGCTGGATATAGTGATTCATTTTGCTTATGTTTAGCAGATCAAAGCTGCTTTGTTGTTGATTGTGTCGGCGTAATAAACACAGAACTTTCAGTTAATCCTGAAAGGTGCAGTGTGTAATTTTTGGCTTGAATTGTGATTTTTATATCGGTTAAAGCTTAACATACCGCCCATAAATGCATTAATTAAAGTGTATAACTGCAGAGCAATAAAAGTGATTTGGTTTTCCTACTCATAAAACGGTTCTTAATCATATACGAGAATATCCATAGATCCAGGTTTGAGTGTGCTGGCCACCGTAGTTCACTGGCAGCTCAGGAGGGGGAGAGAGTGAAAGATGCTGCAATCTGAAATGTAACCACTTGGTGTCACTGATTCCTCTTTAAAATCCCCATATATTACACACTGGACCTTTAAAGCAACAATACGTGACTTTCATCATCGTCACATTTACGGAAATAAAATTGGTATGTGAAGCTTTAGAGGTGTTGTTTCCTCTCGAGTGCAGCCAAGCACTCTGTTCATTTCCCGCATCTTCGATCCTTTGCTTACATGGCCAGTTCGGCCCTGTGTTCATGTCGAGTGCAGTGAATCTCCGCCTCCTCCGGACCATCAGAAGAGTTGCCTCGCTACCCTTATAAATAATGAATGAATAGATGAACAAAATGTTGTGCCGAAGGCTAGTGGTGTAGTCAAGACCGCACCAACCGAAACCAAGACAATATCAAGACCAGACCAAGACTGTATATATCAAAGAAAAACATAAGGGGGCAGGGTGTCACTCTGGAGGGAGCTGTATAACATTATGATGAATTTATCCAGCATCATTTGTTTTTTACCTAATGTTACCATGCCCAGCGTGTTCACTTGACATTCACCTGCTTACAGCATCGCACACTTAGATGGTCACACGGAATTTTCCTTGCTGGCTCAATGGTAGTTGAGATTCAGTAGATGGAGATGAGAGGAGCACGAGGACGTGGGGCTGCGAAGCCTCTGTGCTCAGCTGCTGCTCTCTAGAAATGAAAAAAATATGGAAAATGAAAAATAAATGCTTGTAGCTGCTGTAAAGGAAAACACGTAGACACCCAATACAATTCGAAACCTTGAGGTCGTATTGCTTTCATAGCGGTAACAGTACATTTGAAAGAGCAGACATTAAGTAGTGTGTTTGCTGGGTGATGTGCTCTGCACATTATGAAAGTGCTGTAGTTGTTGTAATGCCTCAGGTTCATTGGGGCAAAGCATGAGGCAAAGGCCGCTCTTGAGTTGGGGCCCCCTGATGTGTGTCTCCTCCCAAAAAACACAGAAGCAGTGAGTTAGATACAGCTGGTGGGAAACCGCTATAAATAAATATGAAAAAAACATATATAATTTATCATATGCATCATTTATTCATCATGCATTTCATTAACTGCGGTCAAAAACTACCCGCAAGTTCACAAAATGGCACAAACATCACAAAGTCCTTGGGCAGATTTCTGTTTTCCCCTTGAAATCCACACCCAGTGTTAGTATTCCTTCTGCGCTAGCTTGAAAATGTGGCTGTACGACGTCCTACTTACATTTCGCTTGTGGGTGCAGTGTCCTCTCTAAATCAGATGTCGCCAATTCAGACCGAGGAAAAAAAAAACCCAAAACAAAACAAAAACGTATGACCTGTTCTGATCTGTCCGTCCCCCTTCACACTTCCTCTCCTCCCTCCGCCTCCATCCCTCCGTCCCTCCACTGCTGGAAAACTCTCCTCCCTCCCACCGGCAGCAGCAGCAGCGGCGCAAACGCGCGGCTACGTTCACTCTCGGGAAGGGAATCGATTCCTCTCATCCACTGCCACGCGGAGTCCCCCCCGCTTTCCATTTCCATCCCGCGCGGTCCTCTCGCTCCAACGCAAATCAAAGAAGCAATCCATTACTGTCCGCCGAGCTCTCTTGTAATCTCTCTGCCCCCTCATCACTTCCCCGTTTCAGCCGCTGCTCGCCGGCGGTGAGTAATGGCCGAGCTGTCCGCGGGGTCGTGCTGGGAACCATCGGCACACCCGGTGGGTGCGCTGTTCTGGATCGGACAAACTGAGTCTTTGCATTGTTTATACAGGATGCGTAGCGTATGACAGCTCATGGACTAACACTGAGTTTCCCCCAAGCCGACCTGTTGAAGTGCGTCTGGATTTAGTGGATTAAATAAACGGGTGACAAATTTGATTTTAACATGTGATTATGCAAAAAGAAACAAAAGAAAGAAAAAAAAGAACAACCTGAAAAACAAAAAACATCTTCGTCAGGAACCGAGATCAGGATTTGTTTTGTTTTTGAAAATCAAGGTTCAGTCGATCAGTGTAATCAATGGACAACATGCATCTGCCACTGACTGCACTAAAGCCTTTGGATGCTGTTTATCATCCTGCTCTCCGTTTTATCACAGGTGAAAACTGTTTGATAGATCATTGCATTTTATGTGATAAAGTTGATTGATTGATTGATTGAAGGTTCAGTCGATTGACCTTGTTTGAATGGCGTTGCATTCAGGGACTGTCACCTGAGACAAATCAACTGAGACCAAATGTAGTGTCTCCCAAATCAGCAGGACAAACAAACAAACAAACAAACAAACAAACAAAAAAAACAACTGGTTGGTGGGTGATTGAACAAAACGTCTTGTCATCTTCAAATCAGGCAGTTTGGATCCCCCCCCCCCCACTGCCAGTTAACTGAGTTGGTCACATGTCACCACCGAAAGGTCCATTCACACTCACATTACATAGGCATCGTTATTTCTGACATTGTCACACATTTATATTTATAAAACCTCCACTAGAGGGCAGTCCACACAGGCCTCCGCTTCTCCTTCACTGGCTTCACATTCACATCCAGTTCAAGTCAAATTTATTTGGATTTCCCTAGTGTCCCTGAGCTCAGGTGACCTCATATCATAGATCAGAGATTTTAATTATGTACATGTTCACGCAGCCGCTTTCCAAAGGAGTTCCATCATTTCTGTTGTCTTCGTTCTGAGGAGCAAATGTAATGAAATAGAAGAAAAAAGACAAAAAAAAAAAAAAAAGTGTTTCGCGCAACAGGAATGTGTAAAATTAGTCAGTGTGTATCACTACTATAGGGGAAATGTGGTTTTCTGGTGTGCACAGCTGTAGAAATATTAGTCTTCCAGTTCCAATAGCTTGTAAATGGGAGATCCATATCCAATTAAAGTTTGTACACCAGAGATGCTACGGATGACAGTTGAACCTATAAGCTGGATCTCTCCAGGGGTTCCAATGTGGCTTCATTTACTCAGCGAGACGTCCGAACCTCGAACCCGACCTCTCGAAACAGCCGATGAGACAAAGCCGGGATTTTGCGCTCTTGAGAAATTAGACACTTGGACACGCGGCTGGGCTTCCAGGCCGGATGTGCCGCGCATCACAAACAGATGAGCTCAACGCAATGCATTAAATTAATTGACAGGGGGCAGGCTTTAAAACAAAAGGGGTTAACTATCAAACTAGTACCCTGAGATTTACAAATGGCTTCTTATTGTACGCGGTAACTCCAGTTAAACGTTTTAATTTGTTGAAGTCTGCCCCTTCACGTACGTGCCCATTAAAATTTGGATCTGATTAGTTTTTTCCTTCCCTCTCTCATTATGCTTTCTCGTCTTTTAAAATCGCATGTTAGCGTTAGCATTGAGGGCTGTGTGATTTAATGGTGATGCCGGGGCTGCAGGCTCCTCCGCTGATTTTCTCCTCCTCCTTTCCCCTCAGTAAACAGTCTGCCTCTGCAGCAACAGTCATAATGTCTCCCGTTCCTCTTCCCCCCCCCCCCGCTACCTCCTCAGACTCTCTCACTCCCACCCTCCCCACCTCCACCTCTCCATTCTCCCACTAATGCACAGAACCGGCCCGCTCATAATTCTGCTCCTTTTAATCCTTTCAGAAAGCCAAGCCGCCTACCGCCGTGGGAGCCGCTGTCTCTGGTGTCATATATTTCACACTGCTGACAATTGGGAACATTTTAGCATGTAAATTACCCGACAGCCCCCCCTCGTGCTCCATCGCACAGTGCCCCCGATCACCTTAGAGCTTATTTGCATTTGCTAACTGCAGATGACCGAGTGTGTGAAGAGCGTGTCGACCGAAGCTGTCGCTCCACAACCATTAACCGGCCACAAACACGGTAATTGAAAGAGGGATGATTATGACTCGGCCTCCCACCACGTTCCTCTGGGAACTGACGGACTTCCTGCCCGCCTGGACTGGACTGGACTGGACTGGACCCTTCACATCAACGGCCAAAACAAGATTCATCGTGGCTCCAACAAAGATTTCAGTATTTTATTTGTGTAGACGCTGCAACTGGTGGAATGTCCGAGTTCAAAACGTACAAGATAAGAAATGACTGGGTTGCCAGTTTGGCAGACCTGGTATTGGTACGGGGTACCCAATCTCGAATATTGTCATTAAATAGTTGCCAGACGATTTTTTTTTTTTTTTTTTTTTTTTGGTGTGTTTCAAAAGGTCTGACTGCATCAGAGGCAAACAAATGAAAATTATTTTGTAGTTTATTGTTAATAAGAGAGACTGATTGATAGCACAATATAGTATGTCACAAATGCATGAGGTGTCCAAAAACTTTTTTCCACCTCTGTCTCTTCAAGTGAAACTTCACAATCACTTGCTCTATCTGTCTATCTATCTATCTATCTATCTGTTTTCCTCATGTATGAACCTTTAGGTATTTTGTCCTGCAGTGATCACACGCAACAACACTGCAAACCACCAGGACTCTCTCTCCTTTTTTCCTCACACTGCATCTGTCCTTCACATTCGGCGTCTGTCTCTTTCATTTCCATTCCTTGTGTTTTGTCATCATGAGGCTGTAATGCGTCTGGGGCCTTCTGGACCCTCGGCAGCACCAGCAGTAAACACCCCCCAAAATCTCATTTCTCCTCCTTGTGTCCCTCCCCAGCTTTGTCTCCTAACATCCCTTCAGTTCTCCCTCTTCCTGTCCCGTCCCCTCCGCGACTGCTGCAGAAGGCACGACTGATTTTCAAAATAACACCAACCGCATCGGCATTAATCACAAGGCTGCGGCTTCAGCAGTGGATATTGTTTGGACTGTACTAATTGAGACCCTGTGGATTTGTTCTTTTTGCCCACAATAAATACTGATGGCCAGCCTAAAACATTTTGGGATATCACGTCCACACACAGGAAGTGAGCAAGTAAAAAAAAAAATACAGGAAGCTCAACAGATGTGAAGACAAACACCTGACTGGAAAACACTTTTAGCATGACGATGCTAGAAAGATTCATCTCAAGGCAGAAAATATGAATATGTTGAGTTCTGGTAAAAATCTAATGTATGAGAATTTTATTTCACAACCTTTATTGCAAAAAACATTTATACATTATAAATAAATAATAATAGTTTAAATGTTATTTATTTATTTTAAATGTCGCAGCCATACCCATTCCAGCATTCCCTTAGCTTAACCTAGATTAGGCTAGCCTGGCCTAGCCTATCTCAACCTTTTATAGACTTTGCTTCCTTACTTATTCATAAGATAATCAGTGTGTTCCTTTTACGTCTTTGAATGCGCATTGAGAAAATGATTGCATTAGTAATGTATAGAAACAGCATCATTTTAAATCTCTTATGTGCTATAAGAAATAGCACATAATATTTACATTTGCCTGGTCGCCTCCCTCCTATGATGGTTTCTATTGTTGACGTCAAAGTTCTCTGCTGTTCCCACCTCAAGTGTTCCATCGATCAACCATCAACAAAAATTCCTCAATATTTTCGTGGGATGTTTTCTTTTTGTCTGATTTCATTGTGTCTCCGTGTCCAAAGACATGGAGAGAAATGGGAGGTTTCCGTTGCTCCTTGGTTGGACTGCCTGAATGAAATATGTCCATTTTCTTTTTTGAAAGACCACCCTTTTCCAAAATGCTTCCTTTGGACTGTTTCCCAGATGGACGTGTGAAATAAATTAAATTGAATTCAAGAAACATTCCTCCTGGGATGCCAAGCTAATTAGTCTTGTCAAGTGGCATAACTTCTTGGGCCAGATTCTCTGAAATCCAGCACACAAAATTGACTGCACACACAGACAACAGATGGTTGGCGAGATGCTCAAAGCCATTGCGTGCATTTTGCGGCCAAAAAAATCCAGAAAGAGAAATGTCTTCCTATCTAACCAAAACAAAAATATATGTACAATGCACATACTCAATCAGATCAGCCAAAGAAAAGGTATATTCTGTAAATTGCGGTCATATCCTGGACATCCTTTCGATCATTGCACACAGCTTCATCATTAGTTTGTGTGTGCAATGACGTTTGTGTACCTGTTTGCTAGATCTGGCCCTTTGTGTAACTTGTTGTTGTGTCAAATTCTGAGTATATTTCCAGGAATTGCAGAAATTCATATTTTTAGCTGTGTTCAGGTCAAAATGTTTTTTTTCTCAGATATTCACAGCATGTTTTATATGCAATCATTTTTCGTTTTCAGAAATGACCGAGTAAACCTAGAGACCTTTGCAATTACGGAAGCAATGGAGCCCACGGTAGCAATGTGCCTCTGTACTAACAATAGATTTAAAAATAAAATGAAACAATAAAAAGTGTGTGTAGACAAGACGGTCTAAAAGGGGGGAAATGTCCTGCGCCACAAATGTTGTTTATCCAATAATATTTCCCCAAATTTCCCAACAGACATTTTTCCCAATCTGCATGATGGACCCTAACCCTAACCCTGACCCTAACTCACTGTGCTGTATCGGACCTGTTCGCAAAGAAAGGACTCACGTGTTGGACGCTGGCTCGTGGTTGTTGACGGCAGATCGCTACAGTCACCCGTCCTCAGCTGCGTCCATGAAACAAGAGATGGCAGGCGTCTCAAAGATTTTTTTTTGTTTGCAATGACCTCACCTCATTCACTTGGTGAAATGACATCCCTCTGACCTGTCTCGCCTTTGTCGCTCTATCTCACCCCTCCCGGACCTCCCCGACACGTTTCGCAGATTTGACTCCCATCAGATTGTCAAGGCCTCCGATTGGAGACCAAATCTGGCAAACAACCGACTCCATCAGCCCCATCTGCTCCGGAGAACGTGGCACACGCACGCACGCACGCACGCACACACACACACACACACACACACACACACACACACACACACACAGGCGGGACGTGGACGGTGTCGGCTCAGAGTCAGATTCTGCCGCAGTGCACAGATGTGAATGAGTCAGAGTGTGAAAAGGCGCCGTGTGGAGTAGAGAGTGTCACGTCGCTCCCGCAGGATGTCCACTCTGTTTGTTTATGTGTTGGAGTGTGAGGGAGCCGTGCGCGTACACACGTGTGGAATGCAACCTGATGCACAAGCGCGAGGCTTGAACGTTGAAAATCGCCAGTATCAAAACAAGGATTTCGGAGTCAGCGGCTCTTTTTTTTTTTTTACTCAGATCTGCGCGCAGTTTTCCCACCACACGAGGTGAGAGAGGAGCTCCACCCGACTCACCGTCAGCGTTTAAACCCTCTTGCAGCAAGCATGCGTTTTGGTATCTCGGTATTCTACGTCCTCAGGGTCACACATGCAGCTCCGGATGGAAACAAGTGTTGTCAAAAATATCAATATATCTATATACATTGATATATATCGATATATATCTCCAAGTGTAATAACCCCCCTCCCCGTTGTCGAAACGAAACTTCCGTGGTACTTCAGCCCGATCTCCGACCACCTCGCCCCTCGAAACTTCTGCAGTGGCTAGTATTAAAAAATCGTTTTGAAAATCGATACTTTCCCAAATATCGTATGGAAATGCGAAATCCAGTATCGTGACAACACTAATGGAAACCCGTCACTTCTTTCAGCTCTCCGGCAGCCGTTGCTTCGTACTCACTCTGAACTGACCAGTTGGTTCACCATTTGATAGTGAGCTTGGAGGTGCCTTCAGATGCGAAAAGTCACTGGATGGCTTGATTCATAAGAGTCTTTTAAGAAACATGAGAAGATCATAAGACACGTGGATGAATATATTGTGGATGGGATCGGTTGGTTCACTCTTGGACTGTGATTCAGCGCCCTATAAATAAAGTTGATTGACTGACTGATGGAACATGCACGTACTCTACTCCTCCATACCTCACAAGAAAACAACCGCTTCTAAGGTGTTTTCCCATCAGGCTCCAGGAGTGAATAGATATACCTAAGAATGAGAGTGTGTGTGTGTGTGTGTGTGTGTATAAGAGAGAGCGAGCAGAGAGGAGGGAAGCTGGGTGTGCCAACAATGCAGCACTACATTTGTGGCTAAAAATCTCACAAAGCAGAATCAGTCTCTCACAGCGATGTTGTAGAATCACCGGGCCTGTCGTCAAATCCACGACTAATCATCATCATTATTATTATTATTATTATTATTTTCAAGTCATTAGATAGCTAGTTATCAGAGATGGCTGTTTCTTCTGCTCACACTGCCACAGTAAAGCCTTTCTTTATTCACATCTTCAGATGCTCAAGTGGAAAAAGATTGCATCACTTCTGCTTTCCCACTCAACATTCCTCAAGATTCCTCAGCTCATCATCAGGGTACTCTTCATCTCTTTATCTCTCCAGTTCACTGCTCACCTGTAGCCGCTGTACATTCTGAGCAGTGGTGTTCTATAGGGATGCACCGATACCAGTCTCGGGTATCTGTACCAATACCGGGGTTGAGTACTCTGCTTGTACTTGTAAAATTTGTGCCGATACCATAAATAAATTATATTAATAGTCAGTAAGTCATAAAATAGCTGCATTTCGGCCATTTTTTCCAGTGTTTTCAGAGTCATTTCAATAAAGAGCCAAACACCGTGGGGGCAGCAAAGACACTGATGTGGTTGCAACCTTGCTTTGGTTAATTTTCAATTGACATTAAATCACACGTTTTCTTCATATCCCATGATAGATTGTTTCCTCCTATGAGGTGGCTCACCAGAACACTCCATCCATCTGCTGCTGCTCCGTCACCCCCCTCTGGCACATTTTAGAACCCATTGTGGCCCCAGCAGTCAAAAAGTTTGCCCCTCTTGGTCTACACTCTGTCTTGAACATATTCTATGCAATGTAACATGTCTTTTAGAAGGGCCCTTTTGTACATATTTCAGTGCGATGGTGCGTTTAGAAAAAAAAAAAAAAAAAAAAGGGAGATGAAACTAACCGGTTTGATATTCCAGAGGCTGATTTTTGAGAGCTGCAGTGGTCGCAGTGTTTGGAAATTCTTTGGGGTCACAGGAGGGCTCTCGGCAGGCAGCGGGATGTGTGTGTGCGTGTGTGTGTGTGTGTGTGTATTCCTGTGCGGGCAGTGGCGTGTTGACAATTTTGTTGTGCGGTTTTCATAACTCCCTTTAGTGCCCTTGTGTCTGCTTTGGCGGTGTAACAGCTACGCTGCGAGGGGGGAGACTGTCAGCGGTGCAACAGTCCACTGGCGGCCACGGCTGCAGGATGAACTGCTGCAGTGTTGATGGGGCAGCATGCATCTTCATGATGAATCACTTCATTCATTTACATATTAAATGTTGATATTATGATTAATATTTAACCACCTAACCAACTCACTAAATTGACTAATGTGGTATAAAATATTGGAAAATCGCAGATGGCATGCAATGATATGCATTACAACTTCTGTTATATGATAAATAAAAGGAGATTTTTCCAGTGTTCTTGTGTGATACCAAACAGGCCACTCGGAGATTCTGCAGTCTAATCTGCCTCAAAACTAACTTTTGAGCCAAAAGAAGTCCCAGACAACCACTCCACCCTCGCTGTGAATATTCAGAACAGGCATGCAGGCCACAAAAATATCATATTCATTAAAAATATATATATATATTTATATATATATATATATACAGTATATTTAGATCCCCAGTACCTGGAAATCAACACAGCTGTTAGGAGAAAGATAACATTTTCTTTGGGGAGGGAGGTAACTGTCTATTTAAGAGTTTTACTGTGTTGAAACGTCTCCAGGATGCTGACTGCACGCAGGGTTGTGACGTCGCAGGAGTTTGGATTTTAAAGGCCCCGCTGATGAAGGAGCTCCTGTGGAAAAAAACTCTGGTGTTGATCATCCACGTGGCCGCGTGACTGCGCTCAACTCGACTCCTGCCGTGAAACCACGCCTCTGACACACACACACACACACACACACACACACACAGCCCATTTAATCCCAATTCTCTCTGCAGCACAGTGCTGCCACCCTCAGGTGTCCCACAGCCACTGCAAAAGCACATTGTTGGTTGAACACTGTCATTAAAATAATTCAGGTAACGATTATGATGATGATGAACATAATATAAGTCAATAAAATGTTTACAGATTTTTTTAAAGAACTGGTTTGATTCACTCAGTTATCGGAACAAAAAAAGAGCCCTTGCCCTTTTTCTTTTTGCGTCAGAACAGGAAATCTTCACAAAATATTTGGAAAATACAAATAATATTATATTATTACAACAAAATTGTATTATTGGGTCTAAATTCAGTAAACATGCACCAACTTTAAAGTATAGCTAAACCACTGCATATTATTTCCAACTGGCTTCTATAAAATGAGAGATTTCTTTTCTCCCAAATTTTGAAAAATACATCACGGATTATTTATTTATATGGAAGAGGCATCAATATAGCGAATCCCTGAGAAATGTTTCCCAGAGAGAGTGTGAATAATTATTACAGAGTGCTCTTCTTAATACCATTGCCAGTGTACCAAGAAAACTTGAAAAGCAAGCATCAAACTTAATTCCACTCTGAGTGTTTTTTTCCTTCTTTTTCACTTGCACTTGGTGACGCAATATTGATGTAAGACTGTAATATGTCTGTCTTAGTCTGCAACTAAGAGGATAAATGTGCACTGCATTTTACATTTGGAGATGGATCTAGTTGCCAGCTGAAGTTCTCTTCTAGGGAAGAGTGGCGGACTGATAGGAAAGCAGGTACCGCTTTGTTTCAACGCCACTGGATGAGAAGCGCGGGGCGGCTCGCGCGGGGGGGGGCGGCTGGCGGTGCGGAGCCTCCGCAGTTCAGCCTCCACCGCGGAAAAGAATTGCTGCAACACATGCAGGCGGGCAGAGTGGAGAAATGAGAGTTTGCTTCACAGGGAAAGGAGGATTTCAGGCTGGGAAACGAATGAATAATGAAAGGGAGCTGAGAACGACCCAGGATCTTCACTGTGAGTCCAAACTCAGCACGCTGCTGTTCAGCAAACCAACTCTGAGAGTCAGACTTAACAAGTGGCAGTTTTATTGAAAGACATATTCTTAAATACGAGAAAATAGAAGGAATTGGGGAAATTTTTAGTTATTATGAATGAAACATTAAAGGCATACTAGATAACATTTTGTTTGTTATCTAGTATGCCTAGATAGCAAGATATGCCGAGTAAGTCTTGAATTTCACCGCATCAA
Organism: Nelusetta ayraudi; assembly: GCF_046127955.1. Lineage (NCBI taxonomy): Eukaryota > Metazoa > Chordata > Actinopteri > Tetraodontiformes > Monacanthidae > Nelusetta > Nelusetta ayraudi. The sequence goes on along the minus strand of NW_027466185.1, from coordinate 16,957,001 downwards.
ATTCAAGTCAAAACACAATGGCGAATTTTAATATCAGACGAATGGAGGAGAAGCAGCATTTCAGTGACTTTGAACACGGTGTGTTTCTCGGTGCCAGTTTCACTGAAGTCACGCGCAGGCTGGTCTGAGTATTTCACAATGGGCTGATCTATTGGGACCTTAACCACATCACAACCATCTCCAGGTTCTACAGATGATGCTTTTTTTTTTTTTTTTAAATAACATATCAAGTGTGTTGCAGGTGAATCACCACTGAGCCAAGGTTTGCAGGATACCATCCCTGAATGCACAACGCAGCCAACCTTGGAGCAGTCTACATATACAGTGAAGGAATTTTATATATATATATATATTTTTAGACCTCATGCATTTGTCAAAGACTGCATTATGAATCATTCTTCAGTCTCCAAGTGTAATTCCTGTTCGTACGTGATGTGAACGCCCTTCCCCACACACTCAGCACAAGTGCAATAATATGGTTCTTGTTGCACTTTTGTGTGTCTGATGCGGACACACCTTTTAAAACTCCCATAAAGTTTTTTTTTTTTTCCTGTAAATATTTCATGGTCACTTTTGAGACGGCGGTCGTACATATACACTCAGCAGCACAAACAAAGTTTTAATAAGTCCAGCCAAATGACCTTATGTGAATTCAAACAAGTTTGTCAAATAAAATGCACATTGTTGCCGTTTCATATGAGACACCTTTGAGACAATGACGAAACAAACTATTCATTGACAATAAAAGTAAACAGATTATTTGCATTGTTTATGCAACAGCGATAAACAATTGAACAATGACGCTGTTCATGCTACAAATTGCAGATGATTCGACCGTTCACCTTTTCCGGGGTTAGTTAAGACTTTTAGGCTCCCACAAGTTCTTATTCAATCACAGTTTAGCTTTACGGTACGTAAGACCTGCTGACCAGACTCAAGCTCTGACTGGCCATCGCACCTGACTGTGGTGCGTTCACTGGCGGCAGACAGGAGCCTGCAATGTTGATTCTGAAGGTCTCGGGTAGATTTCATAGAACCTGAAAATACAAGCCGGCTGAAATACGATTGGATAAAAACACTACCGAAATATTCAACAAAGGAAATAATATGACAAATAATATGACATAAAGAAAGCAGACTATGTGGAGTAACTTTATTATATTTATGAAAAAAAAGTTTGCTTCATGTCAAAATGTGGTCCAAAAAAAAGAAAAGAAAACAATCACTTAGTTTTGTGTTGTATCGTGAGTTTGAACATTTTTTTCTCTCTCGGTTCAATTGTATTTTTTTGATCAGCGGTTGGAATGAAGAAAAAAACTTAAATCCTTGAGATTTTCAAGCTTCAGACCTTCCGTCTTCACTGAAGGAAAGTGCATACAGAAGTTGAAAACAAGACGTGTGAGGATAAATTTCTTGCCAACTTTCACAACACAAGTTTTTTTTTTTGTAGCTCTGAGAAAAATATAAATCTTTCTGTGTCATTGGACAGCACAATGAGCAGACTGTAAAATGTATCTCGGGAGAAGAAAATGAAACTAAACATTGGATGAAAAGTCCAGTGACTGACAATCAGGTCCTCTTCCTTGATGAGGAAATTTGTGTTCACTGAAATCATTATCACCATACAAATAAAGACAATTATTACATTTCCTGCAATTTATCTGAATCAACATCCGAGATGAGTCAGTTTAATTCGCTGCAAGTGGTTTCCTAATGAAGTGTTCTTAGACAGCAGAACACTTTGATCAATACAAATGCTCTTCATTAAAATAAATCACAGCACATTATGCAGTAAACATTTCCACTAATATGATTCTTGATACTCAGGTGTGAGTCAAGTGAGGTTGAATATATTTAGCTCTGCCTCTGGGGATTGGCATCTCAAAAAGACCTTGGCAGGTGCTACTTATTGTCAGATAATTAATGATGTCCCTGATTTGTACTTACTTTTTTTTTTGACGTTTTGAAGTTTGACTTTTTTTTTTTTTTTGTCTCATATGCTTAAAAAAAAAAAAAAGAAAAAAGAAAAATGATCATAACCTAGATCAAATTTCTGCCTGTCCAAACACAGAATAGTGACGTGCTGCAAAGGTTGGGGAACTGTGGGTTACATTTTTAATGATGCATCTTGTTTGATATGCTCGCCACATTTTGCAGTTTTGTGAAATATAACCGGAGCTCTGACCTTAGAGTGCCTGATTAGACAGCAGGAAATTAAAAATTTCTAATTAGTTTCCAAGAAAATGTTGGTTGGAACAGAAGTGGGCCAAATGTTTGTGGTTACAGCTGGTGCAGTGTGCATTATGTCTGGCCAAGTCATTCTTGTGCAAATGTGCTAAAGATGTGTAGAGAGATGAAGCGCAAAGTCAGAACTGGATCTGATCTGCAAGTTGAAATAAAATGATGGCGGCAGTCGATTAGTCAGATAGTGTTCAGCGAAGTAATATTGAAATCTCCCAAGAGAGGGATGCGCTGTGGTGACACTTGATCATGTCGTCGCCAACTGATTAATATCAGGCAGGAAGAGGTCAACAGGATACTAATGGGACACGATAGCTTTGTTTTCCACAGGGTGCAGTCTGGTGATGTGTGTGTTTGGGAAACAAGTGCTCCTTCTGTTAAGTGTTTGTGCGATGAAGTCAAGAACGCCTCAACCAAAGCCCCAGACAAGACACAGGCTCAGGGTATCAAGACAAGCCAGGGCAGTTTTATGGAAGCATAATTCTTTGCCACTCACTCAAATTTGCAATCGTGTCAGCAAGGGTGCTTGAACTGGTTCTGCGTTTTTCAAATTGTCATCAGAGCTGTGGAGCCTCGTAAGAGCTGGATTCTCTCAGCTGCTTTGTCCTGCCGCAAGCAGACCATGCGCCTGCTGAGCTAAAGGTGTGCAAACTGGATATCATGAGCCAACAAACGTGGACGCTGAGCCAGTCAACTGGCACGCTGAAGAATGTGTCAAATTGGCTTTGCGCTGTCATTTTGTTTTTACTAATTTGGAAATTTTACCTCGATAATATAAAGCCTCCTCAACCCCGCCAGGTAGATGATTGGCATCCGAGCTGAAGTTCACCTGAAGAGCAGTTCAGGTGACTGATTTGCTCCGACAGTACATCACGCTAAAATTTAATTCAACATTCTCCAAGGTGCCAAAAGCGGCAACCAAACCTAAAGCAGACGACTCTGGGTGTGGAGAACGGAAAACTCTTTATTCCAAATAACAAAACTGAACTAAAGGTGTCCGCAAAGTGCAAATAACAAAAGCCAAAATAGGAGTTAGTACTTAATAGGACTTGTAGTTAAAACAAAGAAAAAAAACAAAGCTAAAACTGACTTTCTGACCTGGACAAAGATGCAGACAGTCGAGACAAAACAACCATGACAGGATGACAACCAAACATAGACAAAGGGAGACAAGGACTACTTATACAAGAGGGCAGAGGAACACATGTGAGAGCAATCAAGGGCAGGATTGACCACGAGACACAGGTGAAAATCATGAGGCAACAAAAAAGGTGGGAAAACAGGAACAGGAAGTAAAAGTGCAGAAAATACAAGGGCAGACACTAAAACAGACCCTGACAGACCGCAGTTGTTTTAGGGACACTCGGCTCTGCACTTGCCAACATATGCAAAGGACAAAAACATTGTGCATCATGTTCTTGTCAAGAACCTGCCCTCGCCCAGTGACAGCTGGGACCGGATCCAAGTTACAATCTCTGTCCACCTCAGCACTCAAGACTAAAGAATAAAGGACAAATGGAAATCCTTATTTCTGAACAGATTTGGGGAAAAAACAAAACATAGTTTTCCTTTTACCTTCACTAGATTTGTTCAATCTTCCTTAAAGTAAAGGCATCACAACATCACCGTGCCTAAAAAGCTGCCAGTGAGTCAGTGATAGACTATAGTGCATCAATGGCATTGATGAAAAGTCAGTGCAACAACTTTGCAAGCAGCTTAACTCTTGAACGGCCAACAAAAACCATTGCAAGGATTTCCACTGAGCTCTTGAAAAGGTAAAGAATTCCCGCATCACAGCCAAAGTGCAATGAAATGTGTCCTGACTCAAATGTGAAGCAAACCCTAAAATCTTGGTTTAGATTGTATTAGTCTGTAAAACTGTGTGTCTTCATTTCAACATTCATCACTTTGTGATGGAATGCGTGAGCAGACCAGCACCTGTAGATTTTCAGAGAAAATTGCAAAACTGCAGCATGAAAACTGTTGCTGGGAATGTTTTGATTTCAGGTCAAATTAGGCCGAGAGATGGAACTAAATGCCTGTCTGCTTTCCCTCAGTTTAACAGTTAATTGGGTAGGAAGGAGTAAAATCATCACAGAGACTGACATCCTGTCAGATACACCATGTTCTCTGACTGCGTTGGGCAAAAAAAAAGCGATGAACTTTTCAGTTTGAAAACCTCCTGTGCTAAAAATGTTTCTAGATGCCAGAGACCCTAACGTAATACCATTTGCATGCACTTTTCTGGCACATTCAATAAGGGTGCATTAGCAATAGCCTGGATGCAAGCATACAATTTGGCAATAAGCAGCTTTTTGAGGAAACCAGTGAAGTAATCCCACTAATGAGAGCAAAGTTTCCGGCAGCAGTTCCTGCTGAAGGAAATGAAAAATCAATCTTCCAGTAAAACTGGACAGAAGAGTGTCTGCTGGAGTTGCAAATTGGGACCATTAGCTGACCTCTAGCAAACATGCTCTGAGTAATTTAAGATGTCTGGTCTAAAATGTGCCTAATGAAATTAAGGCCGCCTTAAAGGGTTAGTTCAACGTTTTGGGCTAATTGGATAATGGAGGCGACTGGTCCAGGTCCCTCAAAACTGTCCCTTTGAAAGATGTGTGTACATGACAAAACCTCCATCACAAAGACAGTTGTGAGATCACACCTGAGTCGCAGAAGAAAATCAGTCCCCAAAAGTTTGGCTGCGTTCCAGTCTCACCTCACCTGTTTTGCTGGAGGACACCTTGATAAATTGCCCCTGAAATAATCTCCTGCGAGACGCCACGACATGCTGTTGGCAAACAATCACCCAAACCTCATTAGCATTGTGTATTGACATCAGTGTAAATCTCGACTGAGGGCATTACAATGCAGCAGGAGTATTGATGTCCTTGTAAATCAACATTGGCGGTAAATACAGACACTAGGACTCCAGGCGTCATCGACGTCCACAGGTGTTCCCGGAAACACGATGGGGAGGAGAGGTAACACTTGCGTGGAGGGGAATCAAAAATGCAAAACGACTCGTCGCAGACGAACAGAAGGTTGGCCTGAGATATCAATGTCGTTACGGTACTGGCTCAGTGATGCTTACATGGCTAGTCAGCCAAGTTGTTCAACCACCTAGCGGTTGATCATTCTGGAGCTCATGGGTTCCCCATGGAAGAGCGCATGGACGAGGCCAAAGAGAGGAGGCGGGCCAAGTCCCAGGTGCAGGTGGAAGAGTTCAGGATGGTTCAGGGCTGGAGAGCTCACTGCTAGGCCTCAGACTGTGGTCTAGCGAGGATTCGGTGCTCACGCTGCTGGGCATAACCAGTGCGGTGAAGATGAGGACGATCAGATTGGCAACTGAAACCCCAGAGAACGTTACAAGGTGGCTGTGGATCAAGAGGACCAGATTTGTGGGCAATGCTGTGGGACACAGACTGGAGTCGCCTGGCGAGAGTGGATGATGTTGAATGGCCCCAAACACCCAGTGACCGCCAACGTCATGGATGGTGTCTTCCAGCACATCTGAAAGAGCAATCTTTTGCCAAATGCATATTGGTCTAAAAATTTGGGTCAAAACTAAACTTTTTACCTGTATACAATATTATGTAAACAATGTAGTGCAATAACTATTAAGTACAACGTGTACCATATAAAATTACATGATCACCATAATTCCAAATGATGCTTCTCGAAATCAAACATCCTGTACAACAGAAAACATCACTGCTAATAGATATTAATCATATTCAACCAACTGCTGTGAATTAATTTGGAATTTGAAATGACACAGTGTTAATAATCACTCAAGCAGCCATCTCTTGTGGAATGCAGTCACTGTGATTAATATCACTCACTATGTTGCATCAGCAAGCAGTGGCTCAGTGTTGTCTGCACATATCTGCTGGTTGTTGTCATGGTGCACACGAGCTACAGTCTTTTCAAATGCAAATAAGCCAAAGTGCACCATACCCTCATGCATTCAATAGCAGAGGCAAAATGAAACCTCATATTCCTTGCATTTTTTTGGTTTGATTATTTATTGTTGCTCATTTGAAGTGAGCAGTTTTATATTCACTATGTTGTTTCTATTGTCAAAGGAATGATTGTCCTCTTTGTTCCCCAAAACAAAATAGTGCTCTTTTTCAATCAGTATTTGGTTTACTATTTGTCACCACACAACTGAGGTCCAGATAGGTATTATTACGTAATTATAATATTGTTATTGGCAATTATAGTTGAATGTGGGTTAATAGCCCGTGCTCGCCAAGATACTCCACACTGGCATTTAAAACAATTTTTGACAGATGGTGAGAGGCAGCAAAAGGTTGTTGCCTTCAATGAAGCCGGAGAAGCTTCTGTTATGAGTTGATGAGATACAAACACATGCAAACGATGCCTGTAAATCACAACATTAACAAAACAATCCCCCAGAGGGAGAACTGCACACGTAGAGCCAATCACACATCCGGACATGTTTTTGTCATAAGAGTTGATTAGCATTTGCAAGGCAGCTGGTTAGCTGAGACTTTAATTGTAGTGCATCTTGAAAACCTCATTCTCTAATTATTTGTTGCCATTTAAATATGACCAGGCCAGTGAGCATCTTGAGCTGCTCAATATGGCCGGGGTTTAGTTGTGTCCATCTATCTATCTATCTATCTATCTATCTATGCTGTTCCCTACACACATTACACCGCATTATATACACATTATATACCACATTACACAAGGAATTGGAATAAATACATTCTAATTAAACAAGGAAATAGAATATATTTATGGGACGTGGGGTCTTGATTTGCAGTCACAATGTAGCTAATGCTGTGAGAAACAGGTTGATTTTTTTTTTTTTTTTTTTGGTCACCATCCAAATTCAAAGAAATGCATGAAATAACTGTGCACACTTCCTGCAAATGAAAATAAACTTCTTTGTGGAGAAGGCAATCAAAACTCGGAAAGATATATATACATATATATATATATATATATATATATATATATATATATATATATATATATATATATATATATATATATCCCATGCACGCACGCACACACACACACACACACACACACACACACACACACACACACACTACTGGGTGTCTGCTTTACGTTGGTTTCCTCTGAGCACCATGACTTGATAGGCCCATTTGCACTCTGGACCTGCTTTATGAGTTAACAAGACATCAATTAGCTTGTAATAGTCCAACATAAAAGCAACATTTCAGTGAAGTCATTGAATAATTTGCACACAGCCATATTTTCTCGGTTTGAAAATAGAAAGAAAAAACCCATCACAACTGTTTTCTCTCCTGACATCTTGATAGTTTGTGTCGCCTGCCTGATTGTTATGAAGGAGACTCACAAAGTAGTGCAATTCTTTAGCTCTAGTCGGCATGAAAACCTTGATTAGCCAGCACAAGTCATGTCTTACATGCATGGCGTTGACGCATGAATGTGTTCTAGTCATGCCTCAATTTGTTTGGTCAGTTTCTAATAATTCAAAAAATCTAAATTCAACTAATGGAGAAGCTTTACAAGAAGGCTTTGGTGAGTCACGATGTATTTTGTCTTATTTGCATTAATGCAATTAGTCTGCCCCATGGTCTGTCAGCAACTGGGCCCTTCAGGCTACTCTACTGATGTGGAATTTACCAACTTCCTCTTGATGGCCCTCAAAGTTTTGTCACATTTTCAAGCAGAAGTGAGCCGCACTTTTCCTGAATGTATCGACAACGCCGCGCCACCGCATGCTTGTTTTAAGACACACAAACGCGTTCTGAATGAGTTACACGCTCATGCTAATTCAAATGGCAGATGTCTTCCAGCAAAACTCTTCATTAGTCGAGCTTGTAGAGAGAAATGGTTTTTGATTCGGCGTTGTCGCTTGCTCCGGGCTCGGGGCCCGGGGCAGCTGCGCTCATTACAACGTGCACACCTGGCCATCAGCCCCCTCTCCACTTTAACAGGAATCCCCAAATCTGCTGCAAATGGAGTCCCCTCGGAGGCATTTTCCCTTTTATCGCAACTGTGCAGTCAGCTGCTGCTCACAACCTCCTCAATCACCCCAAAAAATGTCCACTTCAGAACGTCAACAGGAAATGAAAGATGAATGAAAGCGGTTGGAACCGCCTGCAGCCCACTTTGACACACAAGTCAGTTAGAAAAGCCGCATCGGACTGTTGCAATACCAAGCTAGCTTTATGTTTATGCCTATTACACAGTCAGACTAAGCAACAATATGCATATTTAAGTGTTTACTCTAGTTCCTGTGTGCAACTGTTGGACTTTTTACATTGACATTATTAGGTAATAATACTATACCGTGTAGGCTTGCTTGATTATGTAAAAAAAAAAAAAAAAAAAAACCCACAAAAAAAACCCTCATTGAAATCACTATTGGTACAATTTCTTGTTAGAAATGCTACATTTATTGAACTACGAACTCTTGACAACAAGCATCACCCAGCATTTAATTTAGATGAATTAAGTGATTTTGTGAATCATTTTATGGGGTGATTTGAAATATGTAAGCAAAAATTGAAGGAACAGTTCACAACAAAGGGCTAAACATTCCTCTTTTTGAGTCTAAAAACCAATCTTTACTCTCTCACACTGTCTGTCAGCTTCCACTGATTTCTTCCTTTTCAGCATTTGAAAAAAATTCCAAAGCAGACATACAGTACCTTCTTCCTGCTTGATCTCTGAGCCATTTCTAATTTTATAGTACATAAACATCCTTTAGCGTCACAAAAGAGCTGCAGATTTCCTGCAGAACTGCATTTTCTTTCCTTTGTTATCAGAAGCACCTGTGGTGAGTGACGTTGGAGGTGTTGGAGGTGTCTATACACCTCCAACTTGATATCAAAGGTTAGAGGATGTGCATGCTGCTTTCTTTTGAGCAGTTTCAATTGTATGTTGTGAACAGAAGTTTTTTGCATTTCAAAAGAAAACCTTATTGGACATGGAAGGCTGTCCTAAATTTGTGGGGAATTTGTCAAATTCCCCACATGAGCTCAGTCTCCTTGTGACACCTGTAGTAGAATGTCCCACGTTTCCTTGATATACATTGCACTTGTTCATACAAGAAAGAATCCACACTCAATAACTGGGGGGAAAAAAAAAAAAAAAAAATCGGAATAAATGTAAAACTAAAAGTGCAACTTCGCAACTTAATGGTCCAGTGTGTAATATTTTGCTTAAATTATGGTTTTATATTGGTCAAAACTTAATATAATGCCCACATATACATAACAATAAATGTATAGTCACAGTACAATAAAATTATTTGGTTTTCCATGCCTGGCAGCGTGTTTTGTAATTAGGGTGAACTCTCGCATCTTCAAATAAACAAACGAAGAAGAATGTGGCCGAGGTATCCAGGTTTGGTTGAGCAGGCCACCGTAGCTCACTGGCAAGCTCAGGAGGGGGAAGGGAGAGTGCAAAACGCTGCAATCTGACATGTAAACCCTTGATGTCGCTGTTTCTTCTTCAAAATCTCCAAATATGACACGCTTAGCCTTTAAAGCCATGCCAAATAGCGAAACATTGTGAATCCCTTGTTACTCTTTTCTCAGCTTTGAAGATGGTTGAAAATTTCTCATTCTCATAAAAAACAGCAGTTATTGCAGCATCAACTGTATAGGACATTTCTGAAGCTACTAGTCTTATGTCATAATTAAACTCTGTTGCTTGTTCTGTCAGGGAACTCAGATTAGCTGGTGCGTGTTCGGCTCTTTGACTTGTGAAATTGTTAAGGCTGCTCTTGGAAAAGATCAGGATTGACATCTGGAACCACAGAGGCGTTGTGTTTTTCATTTCCTTTATTGCCTTGCTACCACACTCCATTCCACTACTTACTGTTTGTGTACCAGTTCATTGCTGCTTCAGTGTGTTCGTTGTATGATGATGTGTACTGTGTGAAGGTTACATGCTCAAACGGGAAAGAGAGCCCTGCCTCCTCCCTGACTGTTGCCTGGCAGGCGCATATGAAACATATTGAAGATAGAAAGATGGATGAGGGATTGATACAGACAATTTTATGCAGCACTTTCAAAAATGAAAAGTGAATGTGTAGTGAATTCAGTCCATCAAGAGAAACCATCCAACTTCATGTATTAGGAAGATGACAATTTTTCATACAGACCATGAAATGGGCTACAGGTGTCTCGGATTTGACTTACCTCTCTTTCTGAAACTGAAAACCCAAATTATCCATCATTTCGTGGTTAATCCAGAGTTTTAGCTCAACCTGCTCTCTGGAAATAAGCATGCAAACAGCATCCAACTGCAACAAGGCCACAGTTATCGGACTTCATGTGACAGAAGACTGTTTCTGTCTGCTACAGACTGTCAGAACCAGAGGTGGGAAGTAACAAAGTACAAATAATTTGTTACTGTACTGAAATAGGTTTTTCAGGCATCTGTACTAAACTATTTATTTTTCTGATATTTTCTTTTTTACTTTACATTTTACTTTACACTACATTTTTTTTAAAAAGAAAATATCTGCACTTTATACTTTCTACATGCTTGTTACGTTTTGGTTATGTAAAAGTGGGTCATATTTTTGAGGGAGATTATTTTTTAGAGAACCTCGGCTTTGGGGTCATTGTTCGGTACATTTTCAGTACAGAGAAAAATAAAAATGGAGAAAATAACATGACCACACTGGTGGTAACTTGTTGCAACTATAAGTAATTACTGTTCGATTGTACTGCAGTTGAAAAAGGAAAAGAAAACTATAGCATTGAAAGTACCAAAGCTGTTAAAATGATCCAGATGCTCATGCAAGACAGACCAGTTCAGTTTAGACTATCTTGTCAAAACTTTTTCACTTTTGCAAAATTATCAGCAAATGTATTGTTTTCAAAAAAACAAAAAAAAAAACAAAAAAAAAACACTTTTTAACTTAAATGCAATGCAGACCCTGTACTATCTTAATTCTATTTGAGTAAAGGAGTTGAACCAGTACTTTCACTTTCACCAAAGTTTTTTTTTTTTTTTTTTGTACTTTATTTTTGCCACCTCTGGCAAGAACTTTAATTCTTGCCAGAGGTGTCATGCTTGATTTTGATTCCTGTTTCCTTGCAGCAGCCAGGCCAGGTTTTGAGTGTGGCAACATTCTTCACGTGTCTTGCAGCACTACTTGAGAAGGTGCAAAAAAAAGAAAGAAAGGAACCCTAAAGATCATTTTATGAGGCTGCACCCCGGCACCACAACACGTTTCCATTCAACAGGAAAACATGCCGTCCTTGACCAGCTTCCACACAGCGGACAAAGAGCGGACAGAGTGCGCGAGCTGCCTGGTGTCTCATGCATTTCTAATGCCGAATTCTGAGCAGGACCTGTGCCTGCTGGTACACCATGAACAGCAAACTAGCAACAAGTGGTTCACGTTGCATGTCTAGCTTTTCTTTTGTATTTTTCCACGCATCGTTCCCTTTTTTTCCCCCTTAACTTTGGCAGGTGTACGTATGAACATAAATGTAAACCCAACTCCACTCAACTCCAGCCAATCTTTAGACTGAAAGGTCAGTAGTAAAACTGCCACTCCATCCATTTTTAGCCTTGAGAGTAAACGGCAAAGCTTTAAAATCAATCGTGCACCTTGCTGATTGCCAGCGCAGATTTGTCAACACTAAGGTAATCAGGGCTGGACCGGCCACTTGGCATTCCCTTCACAGTCCCAGCAGGCCGATGGCCCTACGTGAGCCAGTCTACAGTTCTGTTTTTTTCCATAGAACCGACTGGAAAGCACAGATATCTGCCAATGGCGCTGTGGCTGGCTGGCTGGCCAAGAGGCAAAACCAATCAAAACATCAACACTGGTTCACACGAATGCTACACAATCATGGGACGTCAATCACATTATTATTGGGTACACTGGGCTGACTGGGCTCAAATCAGCAAAACTAAAAAGCTACCGGTAATCAAAGGTGACGGACCACTGTGAAAACACCACAGTTGTGCTGAGAAGCAGCAGATACTAAAATAGAAATATTTGAAAAGGGATATTTATTCTTTTATTTAGTCAGAAAACAAGGTCTTTTAAAAAAGCACAAGTTATTAATACAAAAAATAGGTCGCGCTGCAAGGTTACAAAGTGTCCCAGAGACTTTTGTTTGCAATCAGCCGGTCTGGTAAAAGGTGTCACAACAGGGTTTTACAGAGCAAAAAAAAACAAAACAAACAAACAAAAAACAAAACAAAACCCTCAAACAAACCTGCCAATTAAAGGTGCCTCTAAATATGCAGCATAAATTTGCATTTTGATGAGAATGATTATGCAAGCACGGGTGAAAAGGTGCAGCTGCGTGCACAATAAGAGGCCACTGTTCTATTCAGGGGTGAAAAGTTTCTCTGATGCTCTGACAAATCAGCGGTGATTTAAAAAAAACAAAACAAACAAACAAAAAAAACCCCACTGATTGTGAAGTTTGCAAACCTGCCGTCACCTCAGGTCAACTTTTAACTTTGTGCAAAAAGGCTCCAACCTTTTGTTTCTTACAACAAACAAGAGAGGAAAAAAAAAGGTACCCAAATCGAACATCCTGTCAAAAATTAGAATAATGAGGGACATTTACATAACAAACGGAGATGCTGAAACTAAATGCATTTTTAAACTCACAGTTCACATTTAACAACTGTTTCTTTGGTTTGTATCCTGTTTCCTAATGATTAAACATCAAACTTTTGATTTGATTGGGCTGCAGAAGACCTGATGATGACGATGACGATGACGATGATGATGATGATGATGATGGTGGTGGTGAAACTTTAACAACCGTAACCAGTGATGGCTATCAATGTTCAGGAGATGCAGTCAGGTCACGGTGACACTAAGTCTCACACATCCGTATTAAAATCTGTTGGGATCCAGTTTCTCAGGAGAACAGCAAAATAAGAAAAGGGAAAAGAAGAGGAAACAACTGCAGGCTGAAGAAATTAGGGTGGATGCTTCAGGCAGCATCAGTGTCAGAGCTGCGTGACATTGTTGCATGGAAAGGTAGAAAGACGGGATGACTTCCCAACACCTGATCTGCTGAGAGTGTAATAGATGTTTATGCTTCGCTCACATCTGGTTTTCGCAAGAGATTGAGACTGCGATGCATTGCGACATCGAACCCTCGAACGAAGAAAAAACTATTCGTCTGTTGGATCCAGTGGCTGTAAAAATTCTGATTTGCCCACTTTGACTATCACAGAACTGCCATTCGATCAGCTTCCAAGTTTAGCGAAAGGGTCGCGCACCATTTTTATGGGCTCTTTTCAAAATGAATGAGTGCATCATTGTATTAATATGGAATGACATCGAGTCTTGAAAAAAGTCAAAGGCCTGTGTTTTAATTCAAATTCTTTATTTTTTAAAAAGGGACTGTTGTACATTGCAAATCTCGAGCCTCTCCTGGCTGGCTCGCCAAATGTTGTAACCAAAGAAAGACCCGGGACCAGTGCAATACTTTCTGGGTCCTCCTGGGCAACTGATGTTCCATAGCTTCCCATAGTTGCTGACCAATCAGTTCAAGAGTTGGAATAAAGCAAAGTAGGCGAGGATCAGAGGCATTTCTTGCAGGTTTACTGACAGATGACAAATTGTACAGCAACCTGGGGTCATCCAGAATTACATAAAACAAGACAACTACATCCTATGACGCACCGACGATGCACACAATGATGAACCCAATGATGAACCCCTGATGTGCTGGAGTCCACGCAGTTTTAAAGAGTCCAGCATGTCAAAAATAGTGTCTCCTGTCTCTTATAAGGAGTGACTATACCAACAGATCTCTAGCTGGTCTTGCAACCTCTGATCTGCTATGGCGTATTCTTGTCTTGTGGTCACTCGCCAGCTGCAGATGTCCATCAAGGGACAGACTATTTGGCGCTGGTCAGTGTCCTTGCTGCTCAAACCATGTATATTCCATTTTAAACCACCACAGGACAAAATGCATGAATCAACATTTCCTTAAGAAAGTCAATTTAGCTGAGTTAGCTGAAGGCTAATTTCCATCGGTAGTCACTTTGCCAGGTGTGAATACACACTTCGATAAAATCCACAATAGACAAGAAGACAGCATGAAGACAAAGCGTCAAAGATAAAATAAACAATTAACCGAATAAAAGTACAGTGCAATTATTAATTCATCACACTATCCAGTTAGTTTTAACTCTCTGACAAAAACACATTTTATTCCCACCCAGTGAACCACACTTTCATGTTGCGGTGATGAGGACCAGAGCGCCGTGCCTTTTCCACTGGGTAAATGTCACACGTTTGCAGTCGCACCACGATGAAGACGCACTGGGAGCCGTTGGAGCTCCAGCATGTTGCTTATGGATGTTTCTTCCCCAGCGACCTTTTGGAAAACTGCTCTCAAGCAAATGCTCATCATTGTGACCATTATTACAGCAATTTCACCCCAATTAATAACAGACTGCGTGTCAAGTGGGACAGCTACTGGTACCTCCGCATGAACCTGGTGAGTTTTGAATAGTAAGCAACTGACCATGCAACCAGACAAATTAATAATTAAATCAATGAATGAATGAGCAAATAAAACCTGACCACACATTGAACAGTAAGGCGGGGATAGACAAACTGAGTAGAGCAAACCAACATTTTGACAATTTTTAGGAAAGTAACTGCTTTGATCCCCCCCACCTTTTTTTTCTGTCCTCTTCTCTGTTCAGTGCAGAATTTTGGCTTTTGCAGATGTGTTGAAAAGGGTGACAAGTAAAAAACGAAAAAAGTGACAAAAGGATGAAAGTCTCGACAGACAAAATAGTTAAACAAATAAATCATGAACCAAACAAACACCAGGCTCCATTGAAGTAAAGTCTGGGACTCAGAAATTCCTCTGAATCTATTGATAGTTTAGATGTGCAATTAGTTCCCCCGGGTTGTTCCCTCACGCTGCGTTGTGTCCTCCTTTAATCTGCTCTGTTCGCTCGAGGGCTCGCCGTTGATGGGGGAGTGTCGGGGGTCCAGAACCACAGGTGTTTGAGAGGTAGTTGGTAATGAATGGCTTCCAGCAGAATGTTAATCATGATTAATGAGCGAGAGCTGCCGAGAGGCTGCGGTGCCTGACAATAGATCGAAGTGGCCGAGCGTAAGGGGGAAAAAAACAAGCAAACAGCTCGGCCATCCAAGGACAGACAGGTTGACGATTGTCGTGCCTTTTAAGAATCGTGTCGAGTCATTGGCTGCCATTCCCATGGCCCCCTGGAATTATACAAAACCAAAATATGACATAAAACAGACACATTTGGCTGAAAGGTTTTGATTCTCTCATGAGGTGGTTTTTCAGCCGCATCCATTCAGAGGTACTGTATATTGCAAAAGTGTCATGGAAACACTTTTTCACATTGACACATCAGCGGACGTGACGTACGGGGTCACGTGACCAGTTCACCGACCAGTGAAAATGGCGCGTTATGATTGGACGGAGGAGGAGACGGAATGTTTATTACAAGTCATCAAAGAGAAAAATACAACAACCATTCTGGACAGCAAACAAACGTAAACAAACAAAAGCAAACGTAATTTGCTGAACACGATTTGACGACATTTTTACAGCTTATGAGCTTCACGCCATTCACTGGAAACCCCTGCAACTCGCAATTGTACTTTTATTACTTTTATTTTGCGAAAAACCGTCATGGAAACGCAGCTAGTGGCTGTCTATCCAACTGAAGAAACAAGATTGCACTTTGATCTTCCACTCTCATCAGACAAATAAGTAAAGCCTGTGATAATTTTTCACATATTTCCCATAGTAAAAGAAATGAAATGAGGAAATGGTAGTTCAAGTAACCCACGTCCTGGTATTGAGTCTATCTGCTTACACTACTGAAGGCCCGCACCTTCACACCGACATTCACACTGCAACATGGCGGAAAGAAGGCAGATTGTTTTGTTGTGGCTCAACAAGAGAAATAATCCCCACTGTATCCTCTCAGAAGGTGTTTGTGCTGCGGCGGAGCCACTTCAATGGAAACCAGTGCAGGCGAAAGAAACAAATATCTGCAGAAGAAGAGCAGGCTCAAAATCAGAGAAAAATGTGTTCTAAATAAATCATAAGTCTGGGCACCGTACACATCCGTGAGTGCTGCATGTTCCCTCATTTGAACACAACACGTTCAAATCAAATGTGTGGTGTTTAAATCACCTTGCTGTGTTAAATCTATTGACTGCATATCAATACATAGTAATACATTAACAAAGAAATTGCATTTTTAAGGCAAAACCCTGTCTTTCTCTGGAGTAGAAAATATAGTGTGACAGTTGATAGATAAAAATAAATCACTTTCCATGCTCAGAAGTGGCAAAAGTAGTGGATACTTGCGTCAAAAAATACTGGGAAAGGTAAAATGACTGATTCAACTTCTTTATCCAATAAAAGTTTTATATGTATGTGTATATATATATATATATACATATATACATATATATATATATATATATATATATATATGTATATATATATATATATATATATATATATATACATATATATATATATATTTATCAGTACGTATTAAAGAATCTAGCTGCTGCCATTTTACGCTCTGTTGGGGACACCCAGAGTGAAACCCTGCCCCTTATTCCTCGTTCATTTCTTTTTTTAATTTTATGAAGCACAGTTGTTTTTTTGAAAATGGTTCAAAATAGTTGGCAAAGCAGCAAAATGTTCAAGAACATTTTAGAAGATACCTTGCTGGAAAGAGACGTTGCTGTTCCATTTAGAAGCAAACTTGAATTTAAAGCGGGGGAATTAGCTTGTCGCTCGTCAACAAGCTGCTATAATAGCGTCCGTGTGTTGCCTGTGTGGCAGCGGTAAACACGGGACAGGTGCTCATGCTAATCCAGCGGGAAGGAGCGCCTCGGCGCGACACTTTGAGTATCCCGCGGCCATCTGGGCGCGCTTCCTCCAAATGTCGGCGCCGAGGTGTTCCTCCGCGCCCACGTCACTTTGAATTTCTGCTTTAATTCAACTTTGTATGCACGCGAGTTAGCCCTAGTAGCAGGCGGCTAATTAGCGGGGTCACATTTCATAGCCGAGTTGCGGCTGCTATGCTACGGACCCCTGCAGGCCCGCCAGGTCAGAGGATCCTCACTGAGGGTTGTTTATCACGGTCGCTCTGATGAACTTTCTGGTCCGGAAGATGTCACATTAACCCGCTGACCTGTCTGCATCTGCATCGCTTCATTAATGAGCACTTGCGCTTTGCTGCAAGTTTGGCCACAACATTTTTGCTTATACAGGGCTCAGGCTGATATTATTTCCATCATTTAGAATAACTTTCTCTCTCTTTTTTAATGGAAAATGTGCATCAAGGACTTGGCTTGAGTTTTGGACAAATGAACTTCTTTTTACTTTTCAAATGACATCATGCAGCAAGAGAGAGGATGTGTATATGAAAACATCGAATACTAAGAAATAAAGTTTACCAAATGAGTATCTTCAGCATGAAATGCAACCCCATGGGACGTCATGAACTCCATGCTACCATTTGACACTGCACTTGTGCACCAACTGACACCTTTAATTCATTTTGGCAGAATGCTTGCAGATGGTGTTTATGCCCCTCCTAAAATTTTAACGTTCAACATCTGCTGTTATGCCCATTCAATGGCATATTATATGCTAATGTCATCATAATAACAAAGGTGTATGTGTCAAATATTAAAATTACTGCCACTGTAAATGATACAAACTACATTTGATTGATACGGTTCTTATATTATTCTAAAACAAGTCTTTGCAAAAACGGGCATCATCCGACATGTAAACACTCTTTCTACTCATTTGCTCTGCAGTCTCGAGTCTTGATGTCGTGTCACTCAGCAGCAACAAGTAGTCACGTGATTGATGTGTCGCACATAACCTATTAAAAGTTCTTATGTTGTTATTGGAGTTTTGCCAATAGTCTCTCATTTGCCAGTCCAAAATATAAAAAAATACTGCATCCTTCTCACAACCTTCTCAAGTTTGTTTTATTTTAATTTAAAACATTTGCCTAAAGCTGCCTCCCTTCCTTCGTTGTTCCACATAACATTATTTGAACATCATGCAAAGAAACATAGGTACGTTTACTTATTCATTTTTTTTTTCTAGAATTCCATGTATAATTACCTCAAGCAACACCTTTGAAATTGAAATTCCTCATGTTAGCTCTTGCAGCAAGTGTGGCAACTTAGTTTACCGAGCCACCACAACTTGCAAAAATGAACTGAATTTCAATATGGAATGTATTATTTCTTTGTGGTGGAAAAAAAAAACGGTTTGTGGACATTTTCCACTCGCGGTGATGTTGCATATCCACTCAACTCGCGTGTTTTGTGTCCAGCTGCGCACTGAGCCGCTGTCGGTGTGTCTGTCTGTCCGTGCCCTCCTGTCTGTCTGCCTTTTCTGCCTGTTCACTGGCTGTTATTTTCGCCCTTCCTAATTATTCCCCAGGGAACGAGGGAGGATTGACTGAACTGAACTTGGCTGTCTGTCAGTGACTGATGGCTTGTCTGCTGCCTGGCTGAAGCAGTGTCACTGTACGCAAACCTGTCGACCTTCGCAGCTGTCTGTCTGTCTGTCTGCCCCGCCAAGTCTTGCCTTGCCCCGCCCCGCTCAGCCCAGCCCACCCTCCCTGTATGACTGTCAAACTGTCTGCCGCCCTGCTTCCGACTGCTGCTCAGTGGCTTCTTATTTCGTCCTGGCAATGCTTCCACCCCTTAGCAGCCGTTGGTCCGCGTGTCCATATTGTTCTTTCCACCCACAGCTTGTCAGTCCATCTTTTGTCATCTTTAATTGACAAACTCACCCCCACCCGCATAAAATGAATTTCCCTTTGTTTCCTTTTTTTGAATCACAGGGCAACAGCGAGATTAGGAAGTGATTCATCGGCAAGCAGAACTTCCATCGCTGAATGGTAATCCTAGAAAACAGCTTCCCAGCTTGCCGGCGGCTGATAGCGCATCTCATCTTGAGAGTTTTTTTGGGGGGGAAATTACATTTCCACCGGCAGCCGCCGCACGCTGGAAGTCTCAGCCGAATGAAAAGAAATGAGATTTCCATGTGTCATGTATTGTGCAAGCTGCCATTACAATGTGTCAATCTCTCATCGAGCCCTAATTGGACGGTGGTCGTCAGCGTGAAACTTCCATTGTTAGCGTCGTCCTGCCTTCGCCCTAAGACAGCTGGGAGAGGCTCCAGCAGACCCCCGTGACCCTGAGCTCAGGACTAAGCGGGTATAGAAAATGAATGAATGATGAATGTCCTGAGGGCTGCATTTCATAGTTACGCAGAACGTAGTGTTCAGAGTCAGATATTGACTCTGAATAGTTTGTTTCATAGTACACTTGTAGTGGGTTCCTGGCACATGAGGGGCTATCAAATCATTAAAGAAGGAATGCACAGCAACAACAAATAATGCATCAAACGATGTGCGATGAGGCCGAGGAGGGGCCTTCAAACGAACCCTGACGACCGCTTTCTTGAACTTAATATGGAGCACATTAGACAGCAGAGCGGAGAAGAAAAGTCATACATTTGATACAGATACAGTTTGATGGTAAGACGTGATTCAATTAACTGGCATTATAGCGACTGAAACACTGGAATCAAATCAATAGAAATTCCACGAGAAAAGAAAGAAAGCCCACGATTCCACTTCAAGCAGAAAACAACGAAAATCAAAACCAGTCTACAGTACAACAACAGCCCAACAGACTGTGATAGACACAGGTGAATACCGAGGGCTCTATCTGACACTCGTCCGCGGCGCTAGTTGAAAGTACAAGCTGCAGTGCTTTTCATTCGTCATCCACCTTTTGTCGCCCTCTGCGCACTGCAGGCAGGTCTGCAGTGTTCGCCGTCGGGCGTCGTGTCGGTGACACGGAGGCCATCGCACTCTTTCATCTTCCTTTGAGGTTCCTGCCAATTCCGCCTGGCCCATTCTCCACATAATAGTATCTAATAGTAATGAGTTCAGATAGGCTACAAGATTCCCGGCGCACTGAGCCGCACCTCCTTGCTGCCTTGAAGGTATTTTTTTCCGCAGCTGGTGAGTGCAGCTGTAGCACAGCGAGTAAACAGAAACAACGTGGCTCTGCACCCGAGCTCCTCTCATCTCCAAGGCTGCGCCCCAACCCACTGGTTTTGGATGTGAATGAGATGATGAGCATGTTGAGAATTTATGACATAAACACTTCATTTATGTGTTTATGTCATAAATAAAGTGATGGTGTGATCGAGCTGGATATAAGGTTGAATCCCTCCGTTACCGTGTCGTGTTTCCAAGGGGTCCACTATCAGTGACGGACCCACCTCTGACACAGAATTCGGGCATTAAAATAAAACCACACACACACTAGAGATGCTGTCAAAGCCACCCTAATTGAAACTGGCTGCGTTTCCTTGACAGTTTTTCGCAAAATAAAAGCATTGTTAATAAAGTTTCGACAAAGTACAATTGCCATTTTCAGGTTTCTCCATTGAATGGTGTGAAGCGCATATGTAATTCTCCTGTTACGAATTACATTTGCTTTTGTTTGTTGTCAAGAATGGTTGTTATTTTTTTCTCTTTGATCACTTGTAAAAAATATTCCGTCTCCTCCTCCGTCCAATTATAACGCGCCATTTCCACTGGTCAGTGAACTGTTCACGTCACATTCGCTGACGTGTAAATGCCAAAACCTTTTAGCTATATTTGAGAGGCTTTTCCAAGTTTTTTTTATTTTTTTTTATCGCCATACATTCTGTTGATATTCTGTTGACATTAGCTAAGAAGAAGGAAGAAAGAAAGAAGGAAGTCTCTCCAAAAGACAGAACGGCTTCCTTGCATTAGCACTAATTGTTATATGAGCGGAGGCCGCCTCTGGCGCATCAAAGGAAGTGTCGGGGTGATGGAACACCCTCATTTCATGGCCCTTCTTTGTCAAAGGTGGTGCTTTCACCAGGTAGGTCCAAGTCATCTCCTTATTATCCGGGAACAGAAGACGCGCACTCACAGAACCGCACGCCCTGCACATGTCTTATCCATTAAGCCCGAGTAAATGTCGTGGGAGAGCTTGTTAGGACCGTCGAGTGCCTTAATGCGCCGCGGGAGAAGATGAGTGATGGAATAAAACAAAGGGGCTTGGTCTTGCCGCTTTGATCCCCTTGTGTCTTTAGCAACGCTGGTGTTATTAGTTTGTACTTTGATTAAAGACAAGGCTCGTCTGAATGCCCGACAGTCACTCATTCTATTAGCACTCGCTCAACCCACCACTCGCTGCTTTAATCATGCTTACCCTCATTTTGTGATTGGTTGAGATTACACTGCTGATTACAGCGGTGACATCGTAGAAACAACAAACTTTGCCAAGGACGAAAATATAGAAAAAAAAATAAAGGGACTTTGACAAAGATTAAAATGTAAATTTGGCGATGCCACATAGAAATGCACCTTGTTATGTACTTGGAGGGACAGTTCAACATTTTTTTTAAATTCTACATAATCTGTATAGTCATATGAGTAGGTACATTCCTTGAATTGTCAGCGCTTGTTGTTTTGAGATGGGGGGGGGGCTGCTCAGTGAATAAACTAGATGTGTTGAAAACAACTCTGCTTCATTACATTATTACATTATTTATTTACTTACTTAATTTTATTTGAAGAGGACAATGCACATGTATTTCATGTATTTACATTCCTGTCAGTGTGTGGGCGTTAGCCAGAGGCTACTTTTCAACCACAGTCCTCCGGCCTGATGTTAAGAACCATAAAAAAAACACACAAGAGGACACAAGGTTCATTGACAGTAATACACAACTAAAACCATTATGTACGGTGCAGTTAATACATTTACAATTGGGCAAGATGGAAGTGTCAGGGATGGATAATTGACAGAGACCAGAGCAGGGTTTCTTGTCGGCAGGTGTGCTAAGATGGAGTTCAGAAAAGCTAGTGCATTTGTAAAATGCTGTAGTACTGTTATATCATAGCGTGGTAAACGTGGCCATCACAACATGACAGCGTTTTGGAGTTGGATTGTGTATTTAATGAGTTTGGAGGGAGGCAGACCTGTACTACTGACAACACCTTTGTCCCCTGAGCAGCCTGCATCTCTGCCCAGCGGATCTCAAAACAACAGGCACTGACAATTAAAAGTCATGTACCTACTCATTTGGACTATAGGGAATATGGCAGTTGGTGAATTGTTAAACTATTCCTTGAAGTTACTCCTGTTATTTAGATTTTAGATTCAGGCACTGTCTGAAACTCCAGCTGAAGCGGCTAATTCATAACATGTTGTATTGACAGCATCTGTTTCAGGGATGCTGAGGACAATTGACTGATATGTCAGTGGTTAATGAAAGCTTTCGAACCAAAGATAAAATGCCATATTAAATAAATGTCATATTGTAAATGCGCTGACAACTGATGGCTGTGTTGAGTTTTACTTTTTCAGTCAGCATTTATGAATGGCTGTTTCAGGTAGCTACGCCGTTATGCTGAGATGTGTTGATGCATCTAAATACCGTCTTGAACCTCATTGTCACAAAAACTGCCTTGAGATATCATGAAAGTGTTTACCTCTTTAGAAACAAGTATATTGATGGAAGCTGCTTTCAAACTCAATGCTCAAAGTTAAATAGGTTCTGTACGCTTGCACTAACACATTAAATTGTTGCTGGCAGATAGGCATTGTAAAAATGTCATTTTGGTTTTGAAATACGAAAGAGCCAGACAAGATCCGACCCATCGATGGTGACGACCACTGCGCTCACGTGAAGCAACTTTGCAGCAGAGTTGAGGTCACTTTCAAGAGGGGATTGAAGCCACTTTACTGTTGCTATTGTTCATTTGATAGCCATCCCACTTTTAACAAATCCTCACTCTTAGTTTCAAATTTGATGTCTCCTATTTAATCTGTGTATTTTCCATGCATGAATGCACTCTGAATTAGGTCCCAGGATTAATGCAGAGCAGGCGATCAATTCACTGAAAAGGACACACCTTTGATGGGTCGTGGGGTCGATGCTCCTGCTGGAGCCGAGACCAAGACCCTGACAGCTCCACCCAGTGGCCATAGATCATTAGCATGATGGATTACATGGACTGTTTAGTGGTTCAATCCATGCAAATGATTAGTTCTAAGGACAAAGACTACCCCCCCCCACCCCCTTCCCCCCCCCCCACTTTGATAATGCCAGTTTGGGATGAAGTTCATTCATTCAGCATTAAAAGCCACGATGTCCTGAAGAATAACCTACTGTTATTTTTTTTTAAAGCAGAACTAAACATGTCCATATCCCTGTAAATAAGCGCGTCAATATCAAGCAATCTGTTCAAATCGGGAGGTCACGATGTCTGATACTGTGATCCAACTTTTATTTGTACTTGTCCAAGCTTATGCAGCCACTCAGCTTCAATGAGAACTTTCTGCAACCACAGCCTGACAGTATGCATGTTGCTACTGATGAAGCATTACAACCAAAGCCATGAGTATCAATAAACTGCCAACAAATGGCATAGTTTATTTTGGAATTATTATAATGTTTTTTTTTTTTACATTGTTTGCAGAACCTTTGACCTCTACTAATGACGTGCTGCAACCAGATTTGGGACTGAAACACAGCGTAATCAGAAGGTTGTTGTGAGAAACAATCTTTTAACCAAAATAAACATAAAAACAAAATAAAATAAAAATAAGAAGTCACTGTAAGGTTGTCATAAACTATCTTCCGGTTAGATCATGGCTCTTTACAAGGCAGCCATCACAATTTAGTTCAGTGGAATAAATCACTCCCGACTCCTAAGAATTTAAGGGAGGCTGAAAATTACATCCTTCAAGGGGCAGCGGCTTGTGAGGTAATGTCCCCTTTGTTCACTGCTAATTATCCTTAACAATTATCATTATTCCACAGAGACAGCTCCCATCAGGAGCTCACTATCTCAGTTGAAAGGCCTTGGATCCACTTACAGCTGACAACTCCATACAGTCCCATCAGATCCACACAGATCTATAATCACTGTTTGCAGCTCCGCCAAGGGAGCATCCAACTAAGGACCAGGGAAAAATACGCTGTGTGTGTGTGTGTGTGTGTGTATGTGAGTGAGTGAGAGAGCGAGAGAGAGAGAGAGACAGCAGCGACAAAATGGCAATGGAATAGCTTCTTTCTGAGAATTAGCTCCTCCTTGTTTGATTCTTTTTTGTGCAGATCTTTTTGAGATAAAAACTTTACAAGGGCCTGTACGAGTCAAGGAAAGGATACATTAAAGTGAAGGTTATCCTTTGTGTAAAAATGCCATTAAGTACTATGTTGACAAAGAGGCCAAGAGAGGCTAACCTGTAGTTTACCTCATTACTCAAGGTGACATTCAAATGTTCATTAAATCTTTATTTCAATTTTTTTTTTAAAGGTATTAAAGTGAAACCTGTTGGTATTCTGTTCTCTCTCTTTCCCTCTCTCTCTGAGAGAGTGAAACAAAATCGAGAGAAAACAAGTAAAATGTTGGTCGTCTTTGAAAATATTTACTTTATTTTGCCATATAACAAAATTTGAACTTGCCAGACTGCTGTTGAAAGCCAAAAGCAGAGAATGTAGAAACTGAAACTTTTTTTAAGTGATAGATAAAGCTTGTGATATCAGAGCGTTGTGCTGCAACTGCCAATCCCATGCCAACATTCGACAGAAAGCAGAAAGAAGGCTGCAGTATCGATTGCTATTTCATGACCAACCTTCCGTTTGCTTCCACCGACATCATCCGTCCACACCAAGGACTTCCTTCCTCCAATTTCTATAGTGAAATTCAAAGAATAGTTGTGTTTCCCTGATGTCCTCCACCTGCTCCCTTTTCCACAGACTTCACTGAAAGAAATAGCGTGCAGGAGAAACTTTAGTCCTGAGTAGAGGTACTTTATTGACCACTTTTTAAAATCTGTAACCAGGACACAAAAGAGAAACGTTTGCATTGAAAACTTTCA
This sequence comes from Nelusetta ayraudi, assembly GCF_046127955.1. Lineage (NCBI taxonomy): Eukaryota > Metazoa > Chordata > Actinopteri > Tetraodontiformes > Monacanthidae > Nelusetta > Nelusetta ayraudi. Next base: position 16,931,800 of record NW_027466185.1, on the reverse strand, counting down.
CATGGACCAATACTACAATTGGGACACTGATTCCTTGCAGTTTCTTTAGGTCTTCTTTCAACATGTCTCCGTGTGTTCTATGGCTTCCAGACTCAGTCCACTTACTGATGTCCTCTCAGTTCTCTCGGTTGTTTGAGTACGTGTCCAGACAGTGTACTGCTCCTGTCCGTGACAGTGTCAGATAGTGCCAGCCCTGCACTTATTCTCACACAACACAGTAATGCTGACACATGGTTCTGCCATGAAATTCTCAATACAGTCCTGAGGCACCGGCAGACATTCAACATACTGATGGTGCAAAAACAGACACCAGAAACCTACAACGGCATGAATGAACACACACACACACACACATACACACACAGATTTGTCTAAAAATTCAGGCCAATGAGGAAGTGCCAAAAACATGCATTCTATGGTTTGGCCTGCAGGGACCACCAACAATGGTTGCAAAAAGACTAAACATGACTGGCTGTCAATAAGGAAAGTGGCACTAAATTCCCACCTTTACAAAGTGGTTGAAATTTGACTACAGTTGAAAGCCCATGTTTGTCTCCAAGAGAGTGAATACCTGAGTAATAAAGGAATAAAGGATTGTAAAATAGAGCCTTTGTTTCTATCAACTGGTTTTCCTCAGGGTTGATCTTTGAAAACAATGCAGGGGGTCCACGACTCCAAAAACATTGAGAACCATTGTTCTAGTGGAACGGAACAAGTAGATATTACTGGCTAGTATATAAACCAATAATATGCTCAGACTTATGATACCACCATTGAGGCCTTTAATCACATTATTTTACAGATAAATCATTGCAAAGGCTGCGTTATTTGTCTGTATAGCAGATTTAGTAGGACATAAAATGATTTCTGTGATCTTAAGCTGGTAACACATGGGTTGTATCTGTGTGAAAACTGTTGTTAGTCTAACAAATACAGATAAGGCAGAACGCTGCTGTAAAGAGGAGTCAAGAAGAGCACTATATTAAAAAAAAGTAGAAAAAAGAAAAAGTGATGCATTAATTATGTAAAAGCAATTTGAGTCGATACACACAAGCACCCATTATAGAGTTTTCAACTCCACCTGACTGCAAAAGAGCTTCTAGAAGAGCACTGCCTGCTTATAATCCAAGAGAAATCAAGTGTTCCTCATGTTTAATTCACCAAATACGCGAGTACATTTTTGGCTGACGCTCGACTAGATCCACATCTGATGAACCACTCTTGGCTCAAAAGCGACAATGGGGGAAAAGAAGGTGTCAAAACCAATCGGTCAGGGCCATGAGATCTCCATTGGAAATGGAATCCATCATGCCTGGCATTAGCCAGGGGGGAAATAGAGTACAATTCATTATAGGAGAGGAAAGACTATTGGTTAATTGACAGACATCGATGAAGTTTGCTGGTAGCAAGATTTTTTTAGACCACTTCTAATTTTTTTAGTCTTCCACATGTTAATGAGACATGCACGCATATCGGTTCTAGAAAAAGGATATCTGAGTCTACTAACACCACACTCCCTGCATTGTCTTCCTAAAAGTGGCTGAACACTTTTCCAAATTTCTGAGGTTCAGGAGTCCCTGCCTACTGTCAAATCCCAAAAGCTTTAAAGAGACTTTGAAAGGGGAGGTGGGGGCGGGGACAACAAGAAATGTGTTGCATCCTTTGGATGACATACAGTTTCCTTTAAATGAATGACATTTCTGCCCTCAGGCCTCCTTTAAGATCACTACGTAATGATCTTTAAGAAAGTCTTCAGGCTTTAACATGATCAAATGTACAATGTTCAACTGTTCCCAACCTGGAAGATATGAGTAAGTAACAAAGTCATGTGAAAGCGTCTCCAGGGTTTATATAGAGAAACAGACATTATCACATCATCTTGAGGAGGTGCCTTCAGGCTGGAACATCATCATGCTGTTGTTCCAGTATTCCCTACCTGGAAGGCTAGGGACAATTGCACATTCATGAGACAACAAAAGATTTCTGTTACGGCCACCGGCCGTCTCGCCTTCTCCAGCTGTGTCGTTCACTGTCCCTTTATTTTATGTTAATTTAGGTGTGCCGGTGCCAGAACATCATTCGCGCCCGCTTGCCCCGCTGGCGGTCCCGTCAGTTTTTGATTGGTGCTCTCTGTTCCGCTTTCAGCCTTCAACTCCGCCTGCAGACTACCATCCCACCAATCACACGCGTCCAATCACGGGACAGCCAGCTACTTATCCCACAACCTGTCGACACTTCGGGGCGACTGAACTCACCACCAGTACGCCTCGGAAACATGCATCATAAATCTGGAAAAGGATCCTGAGAGAAAGCGACAGTTGAGAGGCCAAGGGCTAGAGTTTTGTTATTTTATTTACCTTTGAGCTGTAAGCTACCTTTGATTTTGAGTGACATTTGTGTTAGAGTTTGTAGGTTTTAGATGTGCTGTTCTTGTATTTTGGTTTTGGGTAAATTAGATAGCGAGGTTTTCTTTTCTCCCTTTTGCAACTTATGTTCTAAGTAGACAGCTCTCGGTTGTGAAGAGTCTCTTTTTGTTATCTTCGTTTATTGATTTAACAGCACCATTTTGGTCTCCTTCAGTTGTGGTTTTGCCTCGTTCCTTTTGGTTTAGGATAATAAAGCCTATTTTAACCTTTTACACCTACGGATCTCCAGAGGGTTTTTATGTTTCGATCTTCCTCTCCTAACTTCCCGAGCTGGTCGTAACAATTTCACTCTAAAGATCTTTGGAAGGCTCAAGCCTGTCTCGTATCATAGTGTAAAGGTGAGGTACCCAAAGTTGCTGAGGCTGATGTAGAGGAAAAATAAAACAGAACAGGGATTTACACTCAATTTTCCAATTGAAGTTTAGGATTTACCTGATGTGCTTTGGGACCTAGGCTGGGCCCATGCAATCAAAGGTGTACTTACATTTTATACTGGATAGTAAGGTTATGTTGTGGGACATTGACATTTAGAAAATATCTGTATCAATAAAATGTGACATTATACTTTGAACCGATTGGCACCGATTGAGAAAATTTCGAGCAAGAAACAGTCTGACATTGTTACTGCAAAGACCAATATGTCTTAGTATTAGTCTTGTTTACTACTGAACCATAAGGTTTTGGGTTACTAATTTTTCTACTCAGCTTTTCTACTCAGGTTCAATGTTCACTTTAAAACGATTCATTGTGCAGATTTCCGCATAGTAAAAGTCACATGCTTAAGCAATTACATTTTTTTCTATTGCAACGTAAATAAGGGTCTTTTACACAAATATCAAATGAAATATCAAATGGCATAAAAATGTTTCATTTTTCCATTCACAACACATATATCGTTTCTTCAGGACCTTGTCATGTCCTTCAATTAAAGTATCTTTCGGTCCTTCCGTTTGGTAAAATCCCAGTCGAGCAGTAGATAGCAGTTAAAGCCATCTGCCTCATTTAAAATGCTTTTGCATACCCACCACATCCAGTGAGTGTGAGGATTTACATACTGCAGCACCTGTGACATTTGGACTTGGAGAAACAGTAAACACCACAACAATTATGTGAGCCCCTTAAACCCATTAAAATCACCAGGAAGCTCAATCCTCTCAAGCACCAGTGCAAAACAGGAGGATTCCTTCAGCGATTAGGGAAACATGCTCCTCGAGATGTGTGCTTTTCATCTGCCAGCAGTGAGTGATCCATGTTGACTGATTATAGTGGAGTAGCCCCAGCTGAGGATTTATGAGTCCAAAAATGTCAGTTATTGCCTGAAGGGAAACTCATTTAGTACTCTGTTCGTGGCTTCAAATCAAAGTAGGCTGAAATACAGCTTTTTCTCTTGGGTCTTTCTGCATCAGATAAAGCAGAAAATACAGAAGAATTCCATTTTTGTTTTTTCAATCACAGATCTTTCATCCTGCATTCATCATGGAGGATTTACACGGCATCTGTTTACCCGAATCCATCCTTGTCTGGCTTGATAATATTGCTCAAACCTCATCTATTTAAATATGAAAGGCACTGGAATCATTTTAATTGCGTAATACTTAACCCGTTTCAAAAAAGGAAGAAATCCTCGTCAAGTCATTGGATATTTAATTTTAATTTATTTAAAAAAAAAAAAAAAGAAAGCCATTATGAGAGTTGAAGTCATGCTTTTGCATTATCTGAAAAAGAGCAAATGTAATTTTAATGAAGCAGTCCTACTAGATCACTTTACCTTCAGGAGCTATTTGGTAGCCCAGCCACTATGGATGTCAGGCTGCCCCCAAGTTTCAAGGAGAAACAGCTCAGGGTGCCAAAGTGTGTAGCGAGCTACTGATTTGCATGCTGTGGGTAGAATAATGCCATGGAGTTTAAAGGGGCAATGTGTTATATTTCACCACCATTGAGCACATCTGTGCACAGGCGTGAATACCAAAAAAAGAGGCTTCGGAGCCCCACCTGCTTGAGCTTCGATCATCTCCATCGCTCTGCCCCCGACCAAGTCTCGTATATGAAGGGTGGGCGGGACACATGCACTAATGTGCACCCGTGGCCGGTCCTGCTTCGTAAACAAGAGGACAGAGAGGGCTTGGAATCAAAAGACAGAGGGTGTGTGATGTGATGCTCTGAGATGAAAGAACACCCCTGGAGATTCACAAAAATCGCTTATTGGCACTTTAGGCTCAACATTTTACATGAATCATTTGTCACATCACCTTTTTCACCTTCTTGGGTCTCAGTCTCCCTGGATTGAACTGGGTGGAAGTTAGTGAAGATTTTTACTCCAAAATACTTGCTTGTGTTTGCTCTTTTTTGTGTGCAAATGTTTGTTTATCAGTATGAGCAATTCAAGCCTGCTAATCCACCACCTCAACTTACACAGAACAATTCCTATTCCTGTGTAATATTTAATGTGTGAGACAATGTGCACAGATACCAACTCTTTGAAGCATCTGTAGCGTGGACCCATCCTGTTTGTCAACCTTTGCTTCCTCATCAGTTGCTCATCACTCTCCAGAACATACTGGCAGAACGGTTGCCTATCTGCTGCCAGCTGCCAACATGAAGGCCTCTTCCTTTGACAAACTCCACTTACAAAACCATTGAAATCCCTGCGGTACAAAATCTGACATCTGCTTACACTGCACAATAAGATCAGAGATTATCACTTAAAAACACAATTCCCAAGTAAAGAGACAAAAGACGAAGCCTTGAGTCACTCTTCATCACTGCGTCTGATAACCGCAGCGTCATGGCCCGCTGCTGCAATTACTGAAGAGCAGGAATAAAAAATACAATCCCTCAACCACAGGCAGACTGACATTTTGACTCTTTCCGGTGACGTCTCCATATAGATCCAAGTGGTTTGAGGGTTGATCTGGCAAATAAGCACATTAGTGATGGTGGTATTCTTGGAGTTGCTCTTAAAGTGATTATGGAGGCTCTCGAGACAGACTTGACGGGAATCTGCCTGTGTACGCTTTTGGCTGCGACATATTTCTGTTCTGTTATTCTGCAGAGCCCTGACGTGCTGTTTTCACAAATAGCTTTCTGACATTGGTTTCTCAGCCATGCTTGTCTGGATGGTTACGTTTATTCTTTGGAGACTGTGCCAAATGGTGGGAAAAATTACCCCACATGCCTTTTGTTGATGGGTTTGAATAACAACTTGAAAATATATATTTATCAAAGGAGATCTCAAATGATGATTTTACCCAATAAATCTGAGTCCTGCTAAGACCTGCAAAGTAAAGCATGTTCAGAATTTTGGAGGGGCTTTTAGGCTTTCGTTTTCAAGGTTTGAGGAGGTTGAAATGTTTTGACACTGTGTTTATGACAGCCAGTTTGACAAACTGGCGAACTTGACATCACAATTAGCTTTTATTGTAACTGGTAACTTATGTTATGTTACAGTAATTAATGTTTTTTTATTTTGTGTACGTCAATTAATTTATTTTCTATCAATTTCCTCCACCACTCACGTCATTGTGTGGTGCCTTTCGCAGCCATCTTACAGTGTTAAAACAGGCTTGGTCTGTGGACTGACGACGATGAAGTTGGACCCTCCAAAGAGACTGATGGAGGGAGAACATGCAAACACCGCAAACAAAGTGATGCAGTCAAAACCAAGATGAAGACGAAGACCGAAAAAAGCACCAGAATCGCTCAGACTTCAACACTTGCATAGATTTAAGAACAAAAACCAAGACAAAACATCACACTAGGCTGTATGACAGAGGTCACTCGGTGCATGAAGAGTGAGGAAAAACAGGGGGAAAATTTATCTAAATTAGATGTAGCTAATGGGCATGTAACAATGATGCCACTGCACAAGAACCAGAGTAATTTTTGAAGTCAAGACAAATTTACTGCGGTCTTTAAAAACACCATTGGGCTGTATGACCTGACAACGTACAGACGCCAGTGATGCAAAGCAATGCAACAGCCACAAGAACAAGAAAAACATTGTATCGTCAGTGAAACCTCTACAAGCTCTCTTCCTCAGAGTAATCTAGAAACTGCACACGTACTGTTCAGTTCATTGTCTTATCCTGCTTACTGTCAATGAAGTGAAAACTGTCCCTATATCAAAGTAACTGAACCAAAGGTTTTTAAAGGGGACCAATTATGAACAACTAAGGAAAATGTCTTTTTGCATTACTGGACTGCACGCTAACACACGTATGTAAGTACAAAAATTGGCAACTTACACATTTCTAGGTGGGCTAGCTTTGTCTGCGTTACTGCGCTGAAACCAAACAAAACGCCGCATGGAGTTTGATCCAATTTCTACGCCGTAAGTCACGCCACTTCCGACAACTTTTCTTTTTTCGTCTTGCGTCATTGTATCGCCTCTGCTGGCTGTTTTTTTTTTTTCTTTTTGGGAGGGGGTGGGGGTAAAGAATCACAGCATGAGAGCTAGTAGCCATCTTTAATCTGCTGTCAAGAAATAACTGCTTGTGGTGATCCAGTAAGATGATGTGTTACCACGTAGGAACGGATTTGTTTCTGTGATGAGAGGTTAAACTCAATTTTTAAACATAAAATGTTTTTTTCTCTTTACTAGAGGTCCATATTAGAGGTATGTCTAGGTATGACTAGAGGGTCCAACAAACATTTGCTGCTGGGGCAGGAGGCTAAATAAACAGTCTTTAGTAATTCCTCAGGAAACACAGATCCTAACAGACAAGAAGAGGCCAATAGAAGCCGAGAGGACAGGCAACCTTGGAGGAAGAGTACAGAAGACCAGGTGGAAGGAGGGTTGAAGAGCATCTGTGGCACCTTCAACCAGGGCAAGGGGCCGTACACCCTCTTGCATACCTGGGATTCACTTCTCAAGAGACTATCCAAGGCAGGGGAGGCGCGGCCGGAACGACGGGCTCTGAAAGGTCCGTCGATCTGTTAAATGACACATCAGCAGCACGTCGGATGACACTTCTGAGGAAGATTGGAGTCACAGTTGAAACTGTCAAGCAGGTCACATCTTTACATCTCTACTTATTTGTCTGAACTAAAGAAAAAAAAGGAATTGCAGGAGCCAGCTGAAACTTTAAACACACACACACACACACACACACACACACACACACACTCATCTTGCCTTGTTGTGACATTTTTCACATTGGCCGCGCAACGGTTGTCACGAGCAGCAAAGTCAAACTCCTCTCTGCCACTGACTTCCCCTGCGAGGACAGATTTGATTCTCATGATGCTAATTTCTTCACTTCATTTTAGTCCACTGGAGGGCAAAATGACAAGTGCTAGAATGTCACGCAAAGTGGGGTGGGAGGTTGGGTGGCTGGGGGATTGGACGCAGGATTGTGGACGGAGTGCTCGTGCACTTAAATCTCATGATGGCTTTCACAAGCTTCAGACTTCCCGACTGAAAATACTCAGACATAAGATGAATAATGTGAGAGTTGACCTGATGGAGCCTCGAGGAACAAGGGTCTGAACGGGCTTAAGGGTGAGAATGAACAGTTGAATATTTATGTGCCAACCCTCTTACATTTTAAACATTGTCAGCAGTCAGAGTCCATGAATTTTTTATGGTATTTTTCACCTTCCAGGTGAACCCACAACCTTCAAAGCTATTTTACCCTCAATCTGAACATAAAAGTGTTATTACTTCATTCGTTTCAAGACAAATGACTTGCTCATGATAAGTCTCTTGTTTTCTTCTCCCACTTTGGGCTGTTTGCTTCAGGCGTGGTCACAGCCAATAGCCTGCCTCCATCTCACTCCATCTCATCTTTTCAACTTCATGTTCTCTTCATCTAGTTCAATGAGAGCTCTCTGGACCTTCTGCTTGCCAGTTCCAACCGCTGATATATTTTCTGTCCCTCCTCTGTTCATGTCTGAACCACTTCAGGCTGACCTCCATGCCTTTATTTCCTAAACACGCCCCATCCCTCTGATGGACTCATTCCTGACCCTGTCGGTTCTGGTCGGTCCCAAGGAGAAACTCAACATTTCTAACCCAAACAACATCTCTGCGCTCGCCCGGCTTCGTACACCTTCCTTTGCATTCTAGCTGATACTGTTTCATCCCACATCACAATTTACACCCTTCTCTAGCAGTTCCAACCTGCCTGCATGTGCTTCTTCACCTATTTTCCATCCTCTCCACTGCTCCGGACTGTTGACCCTGAGTACCTAAAACACTCCACTCTCTTTATCTCTACTCCCTGAAACCGCTCCTTTCCACTTGGGTCCCTTTCGGTCACACGTTTATTCTGTCTTGCTGCAGCTCACCTTCATTCCTCTGCGTGAAATACAAAACAAAACATATTTGGAATTATTTTACTAATTTACACAATTACCTTTAACTACTATAGATGCAACATCAACATGAGCCATTTAGTATACTTTTATTTTGCCATTTTTGTCAGAAAAATGGCTGTTAACTAGGTCTATGGGGTCATGTTCTACTGTCCACTTTACTGGATTATGGGCAACTGTCACGAAAACCAAGTGATATAATCAAAAATAAGATTTTATAATCCAGCCACTGAAGTTTCCTTAGTGACCTCAGTGCTTTAGTCACTTGGCAGTGTCTGTGTTTACGACTGAGAAAAGAGTGCTGCTCTGGGTTTGGGATAAACTGGATTCTGCACACATGAACTTTCACCCACAACATAACAAAAAAAAATACCATGACCAACATCATTGACTTATGATGCACACAGCTTGCAAACAGCGAAATAAACAACCAAGCATGCACGTGGCACTGTTACGATCATTACACCGTGTGCACGTCCGCACATTAAATAACACAGCATGAGGCCAACAGCACTGCGCAAAGACGCATATCGCTCACAAATGCACTGTTGCCAGGGCAACCACATGGTCATCAGCAATGTCTTGCAAGTCTTCGACGCTTTCTTGCAAAAAAGTATCGTCTGACCTCTTTTCTCAATTAAAAAACAAGTCAAACCACACAATTTTTGCGCTTGTTCTGTAAAATTTGTGTTTTTATCATCAATTGTGTTTGGCGTTCAATACTGTCTATCATTGCAGTGCAAATCATGAGGAGTGAGTTCTACTTTGGTGGAAAGGCCCCATTGTTTTATGGGATTTCATGTTCACTTAACCTAGAGTGTTGCACTTCTTAACCTAATGTTTTGTTTGTATGCCAATATTTACACGTTTTGACAAAGCAAATTGTAGTCAAAGGAATGTCAATGTTTTTTTTTTTCTTAAATGTGAGTCATGGCCAAACAGCACGAGCACAAATAGCAGTATTAGAGTTAAAAAGCATGGGAGCATTGGAAAGCAAGGAAACTATTACTGTTTCCCATTAATCTGGATTGATTAACCTGAGGAAGCCCAAAGATAAAGCAGTTGGAAATTTGGTGAAGCCCCAAAGTGATTCCAGATTGGATTCTACCCAGCACATTAATATTCTCACACTGAATATTATGAACCCCTTCTTTCAAGTGTGGATGTTCATCACCACTATTCCTTGTGGTTGAATGAAATAATCAGTGAGGAAACTACCTCTTAAAATACAACATAATACCTATAATAACGTTTCCATTTTCCTTTGTCAACAGCCCCAGATTTGTCATTATCGTTGGAAGCATTATGGCACACATTATACAGTGTTATTATGAAGCCATTGTGCAGGTCGAAGGGAAATGCCTTTAGACCACAGCACTCACCCATCAGCTGTCACTCCATCAGCAGCGGGAATGTAAAAGGACACTTGTTTACATACAGAGCCGAAAGGACAGTAATTATCGTGTCTTGGTGAGCCGGGTGTGATGTGTTGACTTCATTTGGTTTGTTGTGCAAGGTATTTGTACTGTTTCAACATACATTTTTGTAACTAAAAACTAAAATGATTAGAAACCCTGTTGCTCACAGTAAATTGTCTCTGTTCATATGTTGTTAGGTAGAGGCGATGTAAAGAAATATTGCTGTGTTTCTTGAATGTACTTGTTGTATCACCCTGGCCAATGAGATAAGGAAAAGTATGCTTACACAAGAAGCAACACCCTAATGGGTTTAGACAGCCAAAGAAAAGACATTGGTTTTAAGAAGAATATAAAGGGGGGCATCAATACTTCGCCTCAAGATTACGATCCACGGGAACTTTAGGCAAACTGTGCATCCACCATTGTCTTTTTCCTGAAGGTGAAAGAATAAACTGTGATGATGTACAACAGAAAGTAAGGCGCAGCATCTCTATTGTTGGGGGTTCTTCACCTCCCAGCCAATGAGGATATTCAAGCTGAGTGGATCAATTCTATTCACGATGGAAAGTTTCAGCGGGATAAACAGTGAGGGCGCCTGCCTAATGTGAAGCGACAATCCGTCCCAAAGTTCATGAGCTGCAACAGTCCCATCTAAGATTAAGTTTACTTTTCAGCCATTTGGCTGTGTGAAGGAGCAGGGGATTAGCTGGTAAACCATTCTTAACAGAAGCCAGAAAGTCTGCAAGTTCATGTCTATGTAAACAATCTCTCTGTCAAAGAATTAGCCAAGGGATCTTTGATAAGCGTTCAAAGTTAGGTGGGCAAATCTCTAAAGAAAAAGATGGTCAAAACATAAGGGCCTAAGGTAGATGATAACTCTTTAAACCCAGTCCGGCACAGGGTCAAGTGCACAGATTGCCCCTTGAACTGCTTCAACAACCTTAGTAAGAGCTGCCAAAGAAATAAAATCAAAGTTATGCAGACCGTGCCCTTTATGTACGGCCCTAATAACACACCAGTCTGCCTCACAAATGGTAAATTCCGTAACCTTGGATCTGATATCCTCAACCTTTCGATTAGAATTCATTAAACAATTAGTCCAGAGAAAAAAAATATTTCAGTAAAAAACTTTTTCATGCCGTTTCAGTCTAGAGAATATGTCAAATAACAATTTCGGGTTATAAGGGAATATGTAATTGAAAGTCTTGTTTTATTCTTCTTCTTGCTGTCTGGGCATGCAATGCCATGTCATATATAATGAAACTCCAAATTGAGAATAAGGCGATACGAGGCTACTTTGTTGTCCATACAAACAAATGTAATTTCAGTTGCATGACTGACTAGTTCGGCTAAAGAACAGATTCACTGGGTTGTTGCTTAACTTTAATAGAAAAAATTAGTGACTAAACAGAAGTGGAATGGTATACACGTCTGTCTTTAAGCCTGGAATGACACCACTGATGTTTGTGGTTGTGCAGCTTTTCCCAAGAGTTAGCCATGCTTATCGAACTAGGTAACCAGGAGCTAAGGGAGCTAAGAGTCGAGTTTAACCATTGAGCGTGCTGGTAAATTGTTGTCAGTGAGACAACTCACTGGAAGTGTCTAACTGTAAACACTGTTTATTACTTTTGCCAACCTAGAATTTAAAACTTCGAAACACCATAAGTTGGCTGTTAACTATTGGAAGCCAGTTGAATGACTCAACATCTACGACAGGGAGCATTGTGAGGGTCATGTTTTTTGACTTCTCCAGTGCTTTCAACACCATCCAGCCATCACTGCTGCGGGGGAAGATGGAGGAGGCCGGCGTGGACCAACACCTGGTTGCTTGGACCATCAACTACCTCTCTGACAGACCACAGTACGTGAGGACGAACGGCTGTGTGTCAGATGTAGTGGCCTGCAGCACTGGAGCCCCACAGGGAACGGTGCTCTCTCCGTTCCTCTTCACCCTTTACACGGCGGACTTCAGCTACAACTCCAACCTCTGTCACCTGCAGAAGTTCTCCGACGACTCAGCCATTGTCGGCTGTATATCAGAGGGGGACGAGCAGGAGTACAGAGGAGTCGTCTTGGAATTTGTGGACTGGTGTGAGCAGAACCACCTGCTGCTCAACACGAACAAGATGAAGGAGCTTGTGGTGGATTTCCGTCGAACCACCCAAACATGCACATCTGTGAACATCCAGGGCTCGGACATCGAGATAGTGGACTCATTCAAGTACCTGGGTGTTCATATGAACAATAAACTGGACTGGTCCACAAACACCACAGGGATCTACAAGAAGGGCCAGAGTCGCCTCCATCTGCTGAGGAGACTGAGGTCCTTCGGGGTCAGCAGGGTCCTTCTCCGGACTTTCTATGACACTGTGGTGGCCTCTGCTGTGTGCTATGCCTTCGTCTCCTGGCGGAGTGGAGTCACGCATAGGGACAGGAGGAAACTGGACAAACTGGTGATGTGGGCCAGCTCCGTCCTGGACTGTCCATTGGACTCCATTCAGGAGGTGGCGGACAGAAGGATGTTGGCCAAGCTGACGTCCATCATGGACAACACCTCCCATCCCCTGCACCACACTGTGGAGAGCCTGATCAGCTCCTTCAGCTCGAGGCTGCTGCACCCTCAGTGCAAAAAGGAGCGCTACTTACAGATATTTTATTTTTGTCGATATCTTCAGTTAATATAATTCTGACCTTTTGCACTGTAGCCTTTTTTTGTTGTTGCTGTAATTATGCAAATTTCACCATTGTGGGATCAATAAAGGTCTTCTTCTTCTTCTTCTTCTCCTTCAGCCAGTCTCAAGGAGACTACAGTGGTTTAAGATCCTTAATCAATCAGGCGGTCAAGTTCATCAGTATATTGTTGTTTTAATGAAGCTAATTAACATGGATTCTATGCCAGCTTGTGAATATAGTATTGTTTGGGTCTTTTTTGAATGGTTTGCAATGCAGCTTTGTGGTGAAATAAAGGAAAACCATGAAAAAAAAAAAAACCTAGTCAGGTATTTACACTCTTGTATCCACTTCTACTTTATTGTGTGAATGCTTGTGTCCTGGTGCTCTGGTGTAATCGTGTTGGAGAGTGTAAAAGGGCTCAGTGTATTTCCTACCAGACTCTACTCTTTATTAATCCTTTGGCAGCCAGGCCTTTTGGAGCCCACTAGTCAATTCCTGCCAACCAATTTACAACAACAGCGTAAACAGGACCTGGGGTAGCCGCTGTCTGTCTATCCGACCCGTCCTCTGATAATTAGGAACCATTTTTACATGTCTCAGAGCCGGCTAACTGGCCCGAGCAGCAGGCTGCTGCTTCTCTTCTGTATAAACATGCCGAGAGAACAACTTGTACCGTGGTAGCCGGGAAAAGAACAAGTGTTTCGTGCAAAACAACAGAAACCCACCGATGTGTTTCTCGAGCACACAGTTATGCACACAATTCCAGGAACAAGTATAAGATGATGGCAAATAAAAGCTACACTTGTTGAGGGTTCAATTCAGAGAAATTAGCATTTTTAGACGAATCATGTGAAAGAATTCAGCCTTCCATGGCTAATCATGACTGTTGCAAGATCTCGAGATCATTATTACCAAACCTGCAGCGGATTGAATTTTCAATCAGCCTTAAAACGGCACTCCATAAGCAATCACAGGGAGGACAGAAGTGCTTTCAAGCTTTGTGTGTGTGTGTGTGTATGTGTGTGCCTGTGTGAATGTTTGTTGTGTACTTGAGTGCATACGTTTCTCTCTGGATGTAGCTGAGATTTTCCCTGAACACTGTGACACTCTGCAGCTAGACAGCAATCAGGCAAAGGAGTGAGTGCGCCGAGGGGATCACAGGGCCACGGAAGAACCTGAAGCAGCATGACTGAAGTGAGGAACCACCACCCAGGCCAACGGGCGACGCGGTGGTTTGCACATCGAAGCTCCCCACATGGCAGCGACGTGAGTAATGTCTAACCTGGCACCAGTAGGAAGCCTTAAGCTTCAGCTTTCTGGCTAAACCAGCGGTAACAAATCTGATTAGTCTGCCTGGGAACAAGAAAGACAGAAGGTTTTTCTGGTTGCCTTCCCATGTTTTGGCCCTTTCCTATCTGTGAGCTACTTCAGCACACAGAGAGTTGAGATGAATTCAGTGGTTTAAGTGTTTGAAGGTTAATGGTTGAGGAATCGCTGAAACATTTCTGTCCTTCCTGAAAATAAAAGTGATCTGTTCACCTGTGAAACCAGCCTTTAGTTTAGTTTATGGAGTTTACTCTATTGCATTCTCCTTGAATAAACCTGAACTTCACAATTAAAATGCATTGAGATGATATTAGGTTATTAGCAAATACATTATTGCCAAAGTAATTTTGACTAGTGGAGTGTAACAAAAATGGAGATTTAAATGGATTTAGGTCAGGCTAATTTATGAAGTCATAGCAAACAATGGCAGTGAATAACAATGTTGGTAAAATGACTTTCCAAAAAGAGGATCAGTTTGTGGAAGTGTGGCAAACAGCACATGTGATTGTTAAATGTCTTTTAAGACATAGCACCGGTATGGAAAAAATGTAAATACCATATAAACATGTTATGTTGTATATTTTTTATATGATGGGTGGCCATTCTAGATCATCTAAAATGCAAAACTTGTTAGAGTGATTTCACACTATTTTGTTTAATACATATTCCATATTTGTTCATTGACAGTTTTGATGCCTTGAGTGACAATCAACAGTATAGATAGTCGTGAAAATATATATATATATATATATATATATATATATATATATATATATATATAAAAATCCTCTTAAAGTATGTGGCCAACCCTTTGCCTGGTAGTGTGGGTGCAAAGACGATCTGGCAAATAGTGACTGCTGAGTTGGAACTTAAGAGAGCTGGAGCTGATTGCAGGGGATGAGCTACAGGTGTGTAGATTGCAGACTGACAGCAGGTGTGTCGTGTTAGTGGGATTTAGAAGCTCCTCAAAGTGCTTCTAACCACCTCTCACGCCAGCAGGTGGCCCCTCTGGCCCGGTTCTTCTCAAAGAACCTCCCCGATCTCACTGGTCCAGGTGATGTGACATCCGAATCGTGATTCAGCCTTTCTCTGTGAAGTCTGTCTGGTTAAGTTGAAACTAGTGTTGCCAACTTTCATTCAGAAAAATAAAGGACACCTCCCGCACTGCTCAGGGTTATGACCATCACAGGCCAGTGGCTCGCCAGTTGTGGTAAATCATACAAGTATACAAGTGTATGGTTCACATCGTTTGAACTCCTATGCTCCCGATAGATATTAGAAATAAGCTTAATCTTTAAATAGTATTGAAATCTTTTAATCAAACGTATTTTTACACAACAATCAATACAGTGCAGGATGGATGGCTTTTACAATGGAATGAAATGAATAAAGCTGAAAAGAACAAGCAATCCTGATTCATAGCCTACAGCTATATGCAGCCAGTATGCAGTTGTTGTGAATGGGTTCCCCAATGGTATTGCCTGCAGCTACCAAGATTACAGTTTTGATCGCAAACTCTGCGGAAACGAACGTGAGTTTGCATCGAATATGAATTTAAGTTCAAGACAACTCAGAAATACGGGACACACTATTTCATTGTCAAATACGGGACAATTCTGCATCTTAAGGGAGGGTTGGCAACTCTAGTTGAAACTCTAAATTGTCCGTATGGATTGATGTAATTGGGGACGGTTGCTTGTCTCTGTGAGTACCGATCCATACCACGCCTTCACTTAAGCACCCCTGCAACGTCAAGTGCAAGATAAGCAGTTGAAGAAAATCAAACAGATGAATGAATAAATTTGACCGATGATGATAAAACTGGCCGATGAATCAATGGATTAGTCAGCACAGCTGTCAGTAGTTGCATTTCCAATACAGTTTTTTGCAAAATGAAAGTGATATTTCTATAATTTCAACAAAGTACAATTGCGATTTGCATGTGTTTCCATTGAACAGTGTGAAGCGCATAAGCCATAATTCTTGTAAAATCTCGTCCATCGAAATTTTACAAGAATCCCGTTTGCTTTTGTTTGTTTCCGTTTGTTTGCTGTCAAGAATGGTTGTTATATTTTCTCTTTGATTACTTGTAAAAAATATTCCGCCTCCTCCTCCCGTCCAATCATAACACACCATTACCATTTCCACTGGTCAGTGAACTGGTCACGTGACCCCATATGTCACGTCCGCTAACGTGTAAATGTGAAAAAGGTATCCTCTATATGGATACGTCTGAAAAACCACCTCAAGAGTGTCAAAACCTTTTAGCCATGTTTGAGAGGTTTTTCCAAGTTTTCACCAGTTTTTATTGCCATATTTAGGTTTCGTGCCATTCTAGGGGTCATGGAAACACACTCAGTGTCCAGGCCAGTTCACATGATGCTCAAAGTGGGATATTTTCTCTTTGGGCTAGAACGCTTTTTCTTTTTTTTTTTTTCAACAGAATTATTAATAATGTTTTTTTTCCCCCCACTCATGCTCTGTTCATTTCCTTCACTGGATGCTTTGGGCGACGCAGATGTTGACGTGCTGTCAGATTTCAGAGAGCTGACTGGGGAGATGAAAGGGGGAGAGGGGCGAGAAGAGGAGGGGGGACAAGGGCATCTTTGGAATGGATGAGGAGGAGAAGGAGGGTGGGAGGG
>NW_027466185.1:16817500-16910000 GCF_046127955.1 Nelusetta ayraudi | reverse complement strand
CGCGCCTGCTTGTCCTTCCATCATTTCCCACAGCTCCAAACAGACACTAGCTTTCCAAATCTTCTAACTCCATTATAAGAAGCTTCACATGGAATTCTCTTCTCAATCACTTTTAATGAGACCTTGGAACTGGTTTTCATTCAACACGGAAATGTTCCCATACTTGTTCAACACATCTCGTCTGATTTTCGTGCACTCATGATGATTGCAGAGCGTTCAAGATCATTATTCCATAAAACTGCTTCTAATGGAGTTCAATGCAGAAATGAGTCAGTGATCCCAAACTTTTCAACGGCAGTGTATTTATTTGATCATCTCCCCCTAATTAATTTTTGCACGTTTTATGCATCGGCTTCGCAGTTGGATTTTTTGTCACGTTCAGCCCCCCCCCCCCACTGCTCCCTGTATTGCGCCGTTATTTTCCTCTGGCTTCTACTTAATCAATTGCTCTTTTGCTCATTACTTGAGATGCTCTTGCATCTTGGCAAGCGGACCCGTTCCCCTCACGTTGCAGCCGTCCTTCTGATTCCGGCCCTTCAGCTCCCTCTCCCTCCAAGGTTTCATCCATTTTTCTTTTCATTGTGACTTTCATCCCTCCGTCCCGCCATTGTCTCTCGCGCTGTTCCTCCTTTCACTTTCCTCCGCAAGCTCCTTCCATTCGTCTCTTCATCTTCCTCATTCCTCCACTCCCCTCCCCTCATGGATCTTCCATACAAATTGGCCTTTACCCCCCCACCCCCTCTGGCCCCCCACCTCCTCTTTTATCGGAGCGTTCCATCAGCCTCTGTGAATGGACGCTGGAGAACAAGGAGATGAATGGACTTGCATTCATTCCAAGGTGTGTTTCATCATGCGCGGACATGACTCCCCCTTCTTCCCCCTTCCTCCTCCTTGACAAGACACAAACACACACGCACACACACTCCATCCTTCGACATATCTGATGCAGGACTCAGGCTAGGATCAACAATGTGGATAGGAAACCAAGTGGAGCTGGTCTGTCGCTATCAGATTGGGAAAGATTGGTTTTAGCCTGGATGTGGAGGAGAGGATACGGAAAATGGAAAGGGAAAAGCAGGGATGGGGGAGTTTTCACGGTCGCGAAAATAAACAGAATGAATATGGAAGTGCGGGAAGGAAGGAAAGTATCAATATGAGGAAAAAGAAATCGATGGGAGAAACGCAACGATACCGTAACGTGGAAGAGAAGATAAAGAGGAAGTCAGACGTGATGGAGTGGAGGACGGCTGGTGGATGGAGGGAGATGGTGGTGGGCAGCAGCGGGCGTATAAAAACTCTGTGCTTCTCTCCGAGTTCACTGTTGCAGTTAATGAAATGAATTTGGTGCAGCCAACATGTCAAGAGATCTCTTGAGAGGCTTTGGAGTAGCTTTGAAAAAAAAATAATGGGGAATATAAAAAAACAAACACACACACACACGCAACGAGTTGTCTTAGTTTTTTCCCCCTCTGTAGTTCACGCAAGGCCGACACGAACCCCCCGACATCAAACATTTAGAAGAAAAGACGTGAAAATGCGCTGACTTTGAGTGAACAGTCTTATTTCGGCCTCGCTTCCACTGCGAGCAAACAAGGCAAAGTTTCCTGGAGAATATGACTAAAACATCCAAAAAGTGTGTTTCTCACGGCGCGCACTGGCAGCGAGACCGTGGCGAGTGACGGCTCGTCTTGGCCCTCGTTGAACTGCGGCGGCGCCGAGAAAACACTGCGACGGTGACTCAGCGGCGGTGAATCAATAAAAGGCGTCGCAATTGTATAAATCGGTCAATTTTGGCCCCAAATCTAGAAGGTTCACTTCATTTTCTATTATTTATGTTTTGGCTTTGGCGCTTCAAAGCAAAGTAATGGATTTTTTTTTTTCTTTTTTTCGTATGGTCCCTTTAGGGGGAAAATGTCAGAGGCGAGCCATCAATACACAATTTCACGCCATTGACAGGTTGAGGTGTGTGGCAAAATTGTGTCACATACACTTAATATTTGCATCTATGCGACTGATATTTAACACAGGCTCCTTTTCTACTTGTCGCCCTGATTTGATTGCATGGCAGGAGGAATGTGTAAGATATTCATGTGATATATTTACCATGGGGCAGCAAGAAAGTGAAGGGAAGAAAGACACACACACACACACACACACACACACACAAAAAGGATCTAACAGTCTGTCACATTCAATCACAGATATTTTGCATAATTTTGGTGCGCTGCCAGGCGCCCGCCGTGCTGCTCGGTTTGATGAGGAAATTTTATTGAACTTTACGTCTAAAAAGCTCATACATTTTTAGGTGGCCGTGATTGTTCACAAGCTCATAATTGCTTCCTTCAAGTCAAACCCTGTCCATATAAAACCACACTGTTCTCCTCAGAGGTTGCCGATTGCTCTGGTCATATTCCGACCACCTAAAAACCAAACAGCTGGAACCTGTTATTAGATTTCGTTACGAGCGCCAGTGAACCGACTCTTGGGGAAGGTACGGGAGACCCCTTCTTCAAAGAGCAATGCCGCGCATCGAAAGCTGTGTGTGACCTGTAAAATGAGAAACAAAGCCAAGCAAAACAAAACACTGAAAGAGGCTAAATTGTAAAGACCTGCAGAGCGGGTGGCATGGCAGAGAAATATATGTCTGTGCTGCTCTCTGTTTACACAAATGGAGCACAGAAAAAAAACTTATTTGTGTTTTGTATCATTTATTTAAGTATTATGTTCTCATTTTGTAGCACAGCAGCACAGCAGGGGTTGGTTGCAATTATGCAGCGCAAGAATTCACCAGTGTGTCCACGTACAAATCGTATGTCTATATCTTATGTCTTTTCGGTAAATGCTTGAAAACAGCTTCAATGTGCTGGAGGAGAGTTGAAAAATTCCTTTGCATATTGCAGCCACATATTGCGGCAATATGAACAACATATAACAACATACAGCATATTGCAGCAGAAGAGATAGAAAACGACTTGATAAAAGGGATTTTGCTGTGTACAGCGCTCTTTTTGTCCACATCATACGTTTGTTGTTGCTCTTTTTTTGGGGGGTGGGGGCAGGGGGTGGGGGGGGGGTGCTCATTTTGGAGTGAAGCAAAGGATTGGCAGAAGGAGAAGTGGTGGACCGCCGTTGCAAAATTTCTAGGCCAGATTGAAAACTGGGACATCCTATTTACACGGTGCATTATGCTTATGCGTCAGGACCAACAGACACATACACACGCAAGCGTGCTGTTTTATTAACGTTAAAATATTTTATAGGTAGTAATGACGTGTCGAGACAGAACTCTAATTTAGCATTGCAACAAACATGGCAAATAATAGGAAATGCAGCACATGACGAGATTTGATTTTAGCAGAAAGGTTTGCAGAGTCAAGGTGCTCCGCGTTTTACCGTCCTGGGTCATCCTAATCCCTTGTTTGGGCTGATCCAAGACATCCTCACCATATATCTAGAGAAAAGGTGTCCATGTCCACAAGATCACTTTAAGGAGACGGCAGGCGTAGTTTTGGGAGGCAAACCATCTTGTGGAACATGAAAGAGGCGGCACGAGAGAGAGAGAAGGAGAGAGAGAGAGAGAGAGAGAGAGAGAGAGAGAGAGAGAGAGAGAGGAGAGGAGGGCAAAACAAAAGGACATCCATGGAATATTGTGGAATTGAAGTGAATTAAGCAGGGGCTCGGCGGGCAGGCCTGTCGCTGTAAATCTACATCAGGCCATTAGCGCGGCTGCGACCTGCTCGGGGATTCGCTCCGTGCACCTGTAACCCCCAAACTCTGAAGCAGTGCTGGGAGACGACGAGGGCGGAGGAACGCACACCTATTTCTGGTCTCCTCCTTCCTCTCCTTGATTCCTTCTCACCCCGCAGGGGTTCCCAAACTTTTCCTACGCCATGGCCCCCCAAACAGAATCAACATCTGGCTGGTGGACCCCCTTCACAAACCTGCAGACCATGTTAAAAACATATGTAAAGAAACGTCAACGTTGAGAATGGTTTTTCTTACTTTTATTAGCTATTCAATAATTGTTTACATTTGTTTAAAATGAAAATAATATCAACTAACATGTTGATCATCATGGCCGTTTTTCTGATTTGCCTCACATTTTCTTATTTTAGTGAGCCAATCCTATTTGTTTTGCAGCAATTTCTACCACAGCTGAGCTGTTTGTCTGTTCCTTCGGTCTCTTTGTCACAGACCTGTTCATGTTGCCCTACCTCGTCCAGCTTGAGGAGCAAATCACCTTGATGAATGGAGCAAACCAGCACTCGATGCCATTAATGATGTTTTTGACTAGCAGGCAATCATGATATATTATAATAGATTAGCTTTAATAATAACGATTAAACAATAATTCGATTAGATTTGATAATAAGAATTAAAATGTAATGCAATTCTATTCATTATGTTATTGCATTTTTTGTTAGCTTCTTTCCACTTTTCTGCTCCCTCGCCCACCTTAGCGCCCTCTTGGCAGCCCACCAAGGGCCCGCAGCCCCCACTTTGGAAACCACTGCTCTAAAACATGGCTTCTCTTCCTTTTCCCGCCGCCCCGTCAGGTCAGCTCAGCTCAGCTCAGCTCAGCTCAGCTCAGCTCGGCCTCAGCTGTCTGCTGCCCCTCAGCCACTCTACATTGTTTTTCTTTTCACTTTGTCGCCCCAATACCAATTCTGGGCAATATTGATTGAGAGGCTTTTTGTGAGAGGAGGGAATTTTATAACATGCCGAAGAGAAAAATGGTCAAAGTTTGCAGCTACTACATTGCAACTGGACAGTATTGGGGATTTTGGTATCGACCCGATACCAAGTAAATACAGGGCTTGTACCGCCAATACAGATACTTTTTACTTGAAATGCCACGATTGGGATTTTGGCCTTTAGTTAGTGGATTATGATCCGGGTAAAACAGGGAGTGGTAGAGAGGACTTTACTTAGACAGACTTTGAGATAAATTGTGAGGAAGTTGGAGCAAGTATTTTTTAGTATCAATCCAATATCAATACTCACCCTGGTACTGTATCAATATTTAGAATGATTAGATATGCCCAACCCTACCATGTAGTCTATTAGGCAAGGTTTTAATTTCTCCACATGGTCACTGGTTGAAAGGTCAAAGGGTAATATCCCCCTACTGAAAGACTAGTGCCAAGGTCAAGGACAAAAGCAGGACAAATTGGCACCTTTAGCCAGAAGAATTAGACAGCATCTTTGGTTTTGATTGGTGGATAGTTTTACCTCTCTATGGAAAATGAATGAACCTTGAACGCAGAAGGCTTTTCAAGGTTACGCTTGTTTTACACATTGACCTCCGCATCCTTTTAAAGGTCACAACAGCAGTTTGCCAGTGGCAAGCTGAAGGCTTGTGCAATCTGAGAACCACTGAAGACACTAACATTGACAGGGGTGGGGGGCTAAAGAGACGATTTCATGCTTGCGATTGGATCAATTAGGCGATCTCATCATTCGCACTTGGTCATATGATTGAAAAAGAGGAAACTGCAAGCGTCAGTGCTGCCACAGAGACACCCGCCAAGGAAGACTGTCTGCAAATCTGCATTGGTGAAACAACTGATTTGATTGACAGAAATCCATGTTCCTGCCCTCGCGGAGAGCAGAGAGGACAATTATAGAAGGTTAAAGTTTCTGTCCGCTGTGGAATGACAGATAATTTATGGAAACATCACTTTGAAGTTTAAACTCAATATTTAGGTCAACCTGTAGCCCTACATGATGACATTAGGACGCATGGGAATAATTGAAAACCAAGTCCTTATCTTCTGCCCACTGTGCCAAATAAGATGGAGAGAACAAGTTATTCGAAATTCATGTTTAATTTAAAGCACTCTGCACTCGACGTGACGCATCACAATATCCTCACGAGTTGCTTAACATCTGGAGGAGAAGGTCCGGCCAATCTTAATGTCAGGGAAATGTCACCCTACTCTGTGATTATGCAGAAAGTTTCCCTGCCTCCTGCTTGCTCTGTTGTGTCTGTTTAAACATCCGCATTCCGCAATATGCACCCTGTTATATATCATGATGTCACCATTTCTGCAGAGTAGCTGGAGCTGGTCAGGAATTGGGTTCCATGATGAGGGGAGATCCATCCATAGAAGTTGTTCACAGGAAGACAAGTCAGAGATTCCGCTGACAGTGTCAGGGCACGATTCAGGAACCACAAGCGGATCAGAGACAATCAGAATTCTTTATTTCTTTAACTCTTTACAAATCTGGCAGGCAGAGACGGAGTCCAAAACAGGCAGTGGTTGTGCAGACTGAGGCAGGAAGTCCAAATCGACTGGCAAGTTCTGAGGTCAAAACAGGAACAGCGTAAAGAGTAAATGGCTTCTCGAAACGGTCAGGAACATCCGACCACTTGAACTGGTGATCCGACAAAGCAGGATTAGCAAGGCTGGACTTAAGCAGTTAGTCTGATTTTCTGAAATGGAAATCAGATGAGTCAACAAAATGGCGGGAAAAACCACAGACAGGAAGTTACCCAAATAAGGAGGTGGTTGAAGTCACATATGGTGACAAAAACAAACGACTGCAACACTCTCTGACAGCTAGGGGGAGACAAAGACACTGTTCCAGGTGGGAACCCTGACAAACACTCGCTACAGCTGCTGGCTATCAACTAGACAAGCCATACGAGCAATAGCATAGGCAGCTAGCAACATCGCTATGCTGATGCTACACTTCCTATGAAATGTGGTTTGTTCTAAACACTACATTTTAGATGAGACTGGTCACCGTGGGGAGTTAATTCAGTGAGCAGCTCGATTTGATCATAAAACACGGGGGCCTGTAAATTCTCAAGTCTATTATCCGTCTCTCAAGCGTCATTAATACACAATGCAAATCCATATATCCAGTGTATGATGCTTTTACCCTGTAGAGTTGTTGTTGACGTTGTTGCCAGGCAGCTTGGAACTGATTACACTATGATTTGAAATGATATACAATATACAACATTCTGCCATAATTAAATTTGCCATGCAAGTTAATCTTCCACCAAGTTACCAGCTGATGTCGTGTTGACAAGGATGGCTGACTTTTCTCCTCACACTTACCTATTATCGCATAGGGACCCCCAAGAATTCCCAGGTTTGGGTTTCATATTATGCAGCCATGTAATATTTATTTATGTATATTTACTTTATTGAAAGCAGATTTTATATATGTATATATATATATATATATAACTGGGTGGCTAAATGTAGAATTGCATCATTATATTTATAATTTTTTTTCTAATTTTTCAGAAACAATAGACAACAGAGGTCTTCTTTAAAACAACATCATAGTTTTTACCCGGCAGTTCAACGCGTCTTTTGATGTTCCAGCTGCGACTTTGGCACATTTGGGAAATGCTATAAATTCTGCATCCCTCTTCCTGACTTGTTGCACACATGAGCTTTGTCTCTGGAGTCTGAGTCAGAAGAAGTAATAACTCAGTCAATACATGTGAACGTCCACACTTTTCTGGAGTTGCTCGTCTTGAATGAATCATTTCCCAGCAGCCGTGATAGAAAAAAACATGGGAGCAGAGCTTTAAATTGTTCTTTATCACTGCTGTGAACAGCATTGTTACAAATCTTTGTGACAATGTAGGGACGAAAATGTTGCTGTGCTTGTTTGATTCAAACCCCGGTTGTTTTTTTCTGGATGGCTTGCAACGTGTGACTTTCTACCCCCTCCTCGTCCCCCACCGCACCACGCAGCACTTATGGTGGTCAATTAAGGAGTCAGGTAGAGTCTTGGATGGGTGGGTTTATAGCCTTGTGCTAAAAGAACGTATATATCAGGCGACGTGCGGACCGCAATAAACCAGGTGCTGCTGTAATCTGCCGCCCTCCTGCCATTGATGTTGAAATAAACTGTCGGGTTTCACCGCACTCTCTGAATTCAGGGTCAGTTAGGCTTTTAAAGACGGATGATTTTAATTGGCATTGACAAAAGTGAAGAGAGGACAGAAACCACTTAGCTGCCCAGGGACTGGAAGTGCCATAAATGGACACTGAATGTCACTAAGGTGCAGTTCAAAAGCGCAGAGAAAAGGGGGTTTGGTGATCCCCATGCACAGGTTTGAGAAGAAGAAGAACGCTGCCTGCCCAAGCTGTGCTGACAGCATCGTTGGTCCACCCCACATGAAAAGAGACCTTGTAAAATCTCACCCCTTGAGATTTGCCGTGAAAATCTCGTAAGATCTTGTCATGCAAGGTTTTACGAGAAATACGTTTGTTTGCTGTCAAGAATGGTTGTTATATTTTTCTCTTTAATCAGTTTCAAAAAAACATTCCATGTCCTCCTCCGTCCAATCATAGCACGCCATTTTCACTTGAAGAGAACTGGTCACGTGACATCCGCTAACGTGTCAATGCGAAAAAAGTGTTTTCATGACACTATATGGATACATCTGAAAAACCACCTCATGAGAGCGTCAAAGCCTTTTAGCCATATTTGAGAGGTTTTTCCAAGTTTATCTGTTTCCATCACCAGTTTTTTATTGCCATATTTAGATTTTGTGCAATTCCTGGGGTCATTGAAACGCAGCTAGTGATAGCTAGGACATTTTCAGAGATGGATTAGCCATGCAATGTGCGCATCCATTTTCTTCTACAGTCTATCCGACAATCATCCTGTTGGATCCTATTCTAGCTACAGCCAGGCAAAGGTTCAGTGTAACTTATTTAGGGTGCGAGTACACCACAGGGATTACATACAAAAAAGAAAAATGCCCCAAAGAACTCAAACTTATATACAATTCAGTCACAAATGAAACCACAAAAAACCCTACACCTTCCAGCTAGAAGACAGAGTTGCGCCCCGAGTAACAAATTACGTAGTTACTACAATTTTTCTATCTGCCACCGACAGTTCCGTGTCTTAATGAACAAATTAAATGAAGGCCATCTGGGGAAGGACGCAGACTGGACTTCTTGGGCTCCGCAGGCATTTTGACACTGCGGCAGCGGTGAGAGCTCTGGCTCGAGGCATTATATTTCCCAGTTATCTGTCCCTCCATACCTGAGTCTCCTGCATCCTGCGGCAAAAATCCTATCTGCGAGAAGGCAGCGTGTCGCTTTGCAGGAAACTAGCCACTGGATGCGTGTTGGTTGGTTGGTTTACTTCAGTTTCGCTAAAAACGCACTCCAGCCCAGGCCGCTGTTTTTTTTGTATTTATTTCCTAACTAATGACACAACCTGGAATGTTTGACATTAGGTCCCTTTACCAGTGTGCACACAGGATCCTGGATGTTTTCAACCTGCGCCATTAATACTGTCAGACAGGACGAGAGTAAAGGGGTTCGGACTGATTCAGATGTTGTTCTGCTTAATGTAATTTTCAGACTGTCCCGTCACTTTTATGTGACTCTTGTGTGAAGAGAAATGAAATCAGCACACACAGACTTTTGTTAACCTGTAACTGGTCAGCTGTTTTTGGTTAACGGTGGCAGATACTTCATTTTTTCATATTTGTTTTTTTTTTTCTACACTTGTTTTTAATTTGTGTAAAGACAACACATCTAAGCCGCTCATCTAACACCACCTCTCTCCGCGTGTGGTTTTATTGTGCTTCTTGATGCACCCTGGCCGGAAGACACTAATTTAATGGAAGTGGGATGCACCAAAGCCTTGACAGCATCCAGTAATTTATAGTGGCGGGAATGGATGTTGTTAACTGTAACCACATAGCAGTAATTCACATCCGAGTGCGAAAAAGGGAAGTGTTTAAGTTGAAACATGGAGCTGAGTCACCTCTTAGTCATGCAAATATATTGTACTGAAAGTGTTGCAGTGCCAAAAACAGTCAGTGCTCATGATGTACCATTTTGCAGGTTTTCACTGGGAATGGTTTGTTCATTTAGAGAGACATAGTAACTCAATTATACACACCAAGAGATTGATAATCATGTCAAGTCGCCGCGTAATGATAATAACTCACATTAAAATCATTAAAATAAAAAAAAATCGCCCGTGCGTGGAGCTTTTGGCATTTGTGTCAGCCCGAGTGAAATACTGCTTTGACATTTACAACACACACACACACAAAAAAATAGCTTTGGCGCTAAATGCAAACTCGAACATGCACACGACCGTCATGTATGTTTGAGTTGGCTGCTCGCGCACCGTGAACTGGTTGATGGAGTGATCTTTCACGCTCTGCTTCTGGAGGGAAAGAAAATACATCAAATCAGCACGCAGAGCGATTCTCACTGTAATCCAGTATCAGTGACCTCCTCCTTTGTAGCTTTAGACCTTTTTTTTGCCCACAGCTAGATGTGCGGATGCCTCCTATCTGCCCGCAGTCCAGCAGGCTAATAGGATGATAAGCGCCACTTGCTTGAGAAGATCCCTTTAGTTCTACCTAAATCCCTTCTAATTCACTCATTTAGCTTACGACACTTCCACCCCTTTGTTCCACGTCAGCCAAGGCAGCACGCGGCCAAGACAAACCGCTCAAGCACGTGTGTTCACTTTAGGCCTGATCTGCTAAAGGTTTGACAAGATGTAGGAAAAGCGAAGCTGATCTGCCAAGCAGGGGAGCACTGAGGACTTGGTCCAGCCAATGGGCAAAATAGCACATGCAAATACATTCAACGTGATTGCCCCCAATGAATATGCAGATACGGGTTTCTAACAGAGCGTACAAAAAGCCGGGGAGAGAAGATGCAGATGCATTATTTATTATTTTATCCATATTCTCTACGGGGGAAACTAGTAGCGCTCGCAAAACCTTCATTTAGAAAGAGCTGTCAGCACCACTCTTAGTTTTAGTGGGTTAGTAGTGTTGCTGTGTGCAATCCATTTTGTTGGTTGCAGGGACTTGTTGTAAATCAGGTGGTTAATGATGACTGCTCAGGCTTTCCTGCTTCTTGGTATTGTGATGGCTGTTTTGTTGTTGTTATGTTTTTGTGTTTTTTTTTTTTTTTAACTGTCAAAGAAGAGTTGCTGGACAAGAACAGGTTGTCTTGCTTCGTGCCAGGCTCGGCGGCACTGCCAGCTGCTGACTCGTTCGCCAGAGACGCGAGAACTGAAAAGCACCCCGGGAGTAATTATTGAGGAAGAGATCTTTGTCCACCCACAGGAATTTCTCTGGCGATCAGCAGGGAAGTTTGTCGGTACATCCTAATGTCGTCGACTCTGAAACGTCTTGAATGTATCCTCAACGCGACAGTCTGTTTGCCTTGTCCTTTGGACTGGACAAAAGAGAAAGTCAGCAGTGTTTCTGAGTGGTGACTCATTTCGAAAACAGAACAAAAAGCAGCAAATACAACACACATCTTTTTTTTCACATATATGTATATGATGTTCTTGCTGCTAATCTCAGAGGCTTTGGAAACGCGCAGTTGGGGGCCGACAGTTCTCTGAAACTGTATTAATCTGACAAATACCAGCTGACTGCAACAGTAATGTCTCTGGTGCATCATTGCCAGGGGGCAAATCTACGATAGGGATGGCGACTCCTTTGCAGGCCATTAGCTTCAACAGAGACGCCTGACTTGCCGAAACAGAAGTGAAAGTCAAAATAATTACTATCTTTGCTGCAAGCTGACGACAAAGCAAGAGTCATGACTGCAAAAGCCAGATTTACATTTCCTCATGGCATTGAAAAAAATGACAAATCTGCTACTCTAAATGAACAAAGCTGTTGCTTCTTCTCTTTTATGTCCTGGAGTCCCTTTCCATACTATCCCATCGTTGTTTTCAAGGTTCCTCTACGGAGCGCTCCTGTTCTATAAGCTCAGACAAAACTGACCTTGTGAGTTTGTGAGCATTCACAACGTGTCCTGTGTTCTGATTAGAGAAGATCCCATGCGATTACCTGGTGTGTGTGGTAAATAATTCACATTCTCAGTCCTGTACAGCAGCTTTGGTGACCTGCAAGCAAGGGTAATATAATGCATACAGGGAAATTTCATGAAAGAACTTCTGTGAAAACTTCAGCTTTGCAAGACTTTAACAATCACAACCCTTTAAAGAGGAGGTGCACGTTAATGAAAATTATAATGAAACCAAAGGAAAATCAAGTTTATGAGCCGCATTCATTAAAGACCAAGGATGTAGACGTAGAAATATTTATTACAGCTCAGCACGTCTCGTAAAAGCGAAATGCAATAACAGTTTAACAGTAATTTCATTCCCCAGCGTAACTCACACGGCAAAGGCTGTCAGTCACTCTTACATTATGAAAAATGTGTTATGTAAAAGTGAACTTCTGTTCTATTTTTGCACTTTTTTTAAAAAAACATATTGGTTTATAGGTTACAGGTGATAATGTGCCAAATATACTCTAGAGTCGTGTCCAGTTCTTCACCGTGTAAACCAAAGATGATGAGCAAAAAAAAAAAAAAAGGCTAATAGCTTATTAAGGCTAGATAACAATATAGGTTTTCATCTGTGCAACGCATAATTCAGTTTTGGCATGTGCAAACATTGTGAACAACAACAACAACAACATAGACCTAAACAATATAATTTTTCTGTCACTTTGACCATGAAGATACAACAACCGAAAGCAGACAAAGAGAGGCAAGCACTGTATACAAGAGGGCAGTGGAACACAGGGGAACACAGGTGAGAACCATCAAGGGCAGAAATGACATGGAGACACAGGTGAAGAAATCAAGGGGCAACAAAAAAGGCAGGAAAACAGAAACTGGAAGTAAAACACAGATGATACAAGCCTTTAAAAATAAAACAGGAAACACTAAAACAGACCATTAAAAAAACATGTATGCTTTGGAAAAGTTTCTCAGTGTCCCCCATGGTAATGTGTTCCCACATGGTACAGGTGGTTAAAGGAGTAGTGTCTTAATTTTAGTCAACACAGTTGCGATCAGATTTCCAAGATCCCTTAAAAATGTCAATTCATTATGTATGGCCTATATATGTATTTTGGTATATTCAGAATATACCGGAAAGAACACAGACAGACCCACTCCCTATTTCCTGGTTCCTCTGAGAAACTCAGGGTCCTCAAGTTTAGTCCAATAAAATGCAGGAAACATCCCAGTGACACTTCTGGAAATATAAGTACATGTAATAAATGGACACAGCTCCAGGCTGTAAAAACATTGAAGTATCCTTAGTGCCTTGACTGGATCACTGTGTCTTCTTGCTTCAGGACATTGCAGACGGGGGGGGCTTTGAATCAAAATGTTTTCAGATCCTACGATAGAATAATCCAGTAATCTCCTCTGCGATCGCAGGGAGAGGGATGTCACAGCGTTACACTGATTACGTAGAAAGACTTGATTTTTAACACTTTGGGGGCGATAAAGCGCCAAATAGATTCTCAAATTCTGCAAACCTCCCTTCTCTGTCCGTCTTGTCGGTGTACGACAGGGACATTTGTCTCGGGTCATTCTGGTCAAATAACAGTTATGAAAGGCAAAGTTAGAATTTAGAACAAAATTGCGTGTCTCTGAGGTTAAAGTCATTTTCATTTTGAGTGTCATGAGAATACAAGTTTGTTTGAATATGTTTAAACTACTGCATATCGGTCAGCAAGACGTCAAAATATTGGGACCTTTGTCTGACTCTGATGAGAAACATCTGTGAATGGATTAAAACCATTTGCCGCTCCTCACACTTTTGAAAGAGGCTTTTGTGGATTAGTAGGATTTTGTAATTCGTTCTCCGCTTGAAGCGATTCCACTCAACGGGCACCTATGGTTGCCATGTATGGCGCCCATCCGTCTTCCATCCGTGCTTCTCCTGCCCTCCTTGCAAAGACAGAGGGCGTGCCAGCTGTGTTGGGGCAACGGTGGCGTTTGCCAGTTTATTACAGAGCCACAACCAACCATTCGCTCTCACCTACGAACAGTGTGGCGTTCGCAATTAATCAAAGCTAAATCTCTTTGAGACATTTAATAGGACAGTGATTTGCTACTTCAAGGTTCAGTCAGTGTGTAATATTTGGAGATTTTGAGGAAGAAACATCTTAGATTGCAACGTCTTTCACTACCCCCCTCCCCCCGTTGAGCTTGCCAGTGAGCTACAGTGGCCTGCACACCCAAACCTCGTCCACCTTCTTCTTCGTTGGTTTTAGTTGAGGACGCAAGCATTCATACTAATTGTGAAATGGACTGTCGGGGGGGCTTGAATGTTCACACCAGGCTTCCTTAGAAGTTATGGCGGTGCCAAAAACCCTGTTGATGGGGGTTTTTCAGGGTATGATTTCCGAATTGATCCTGGTTGTACTGCAAGACCTGTTTATTTATTTAGGCGAGTTTAATACTATGCAGCCTGTGCTATAGAACACCTTAGCTGCAGTGAGTAAAAATAACTTTTACCATAGACACTCTTCCTACAGCTTAAATTCAACCACTTGTTTTTATTGCAAATCTTCGTTTATTTCTCTTGCTCATGACTTTCTTAAAACCAAGGTAAATTTCTGCTTGGGCCCGCTCTCACAAATTAATATTATTGCTAAAAATATGAGGCAAGCTGTTTCCCGACGGCCTAACCCTTTAAGACAACATTAAGGATTTGGTCAGCGTGGACACGCAACAGTATTAAAACATAGCCTGCGGGTACCAACATGAATAATGCAGCCACAGTTCAATATTCTTCACTGTGACTTCCTTGAATGCTGGCTGCATGCTAAGTCTAAATTTTCCAGGAACGATCAGGACTATCTGGGTGAATGCACAACAAGTCTCTAATCTGGACGCATAAAATATGTATGAAACACGTAAAAAAAAAGGTTGAGGGAAGATCAACCCGTATCAGGCAAGGAGCAACAGGAAACAGCTTGGTGGTCATTAGTGTTAATCGGGCTTTGGCGTGGAGAGTGGTGGTCAGCATCATGAGCTACATACCGCAGCTGGACCCAATTAGATCGGTATGTTAAGCAGGGGAACTGATGTTTAAATGTATTGATTGCATGAATTGAACAGGAGAGTGAGGCCTTAATGTGGGAAATTTGGATCCTTCTCCGAGATGAGCGCTCGCCGGACGCTTTATTACGCCTTGCCTGCTATTCCCTGCTTATAACCAGGGGTTATTTAAATTACTCATTCTGACCGTTGACCCCGGACGTCAACAAGCCACCTTCCTCCACACAACTGCTTGGCTGCTCGCTGGACATTGTCTCTTTTTTTTTTTGGGACGACTCTCTGAAAATCCCTCGAGATCAGCAGGTTGGGAAATAATCAGAGCAGCTCGTCTGGCTCACCATGTAAAAAGTCGCTTCAGTCTCCTTCCTTTTTCATTCCGATGCTCGCTTTGAAAATCAAGTCCACCTTTAATGCACTCAGGTGCTGCCATTGGGTTGTTTGAATAGCCGTTTGGGTTAAAAACCAATCAAACGGGTGAACCTAATAAAGTGATCTTTTCATTCGTTAATCAGTCATGCACAAGGAAGAAGTGTCCTCATTGCCTGCTGTAGTTTTTGAGTGTTGTATCATTTTGTTCCAAGTTCACAAGTGGCACCAACAAAACCCTTGATAGAAGTTGCCAAAATTAATTTGATTCCACTCTTCAGTATTGTGGGAATGTTCCCATGTTCTGATTTTCTTCTGTGCCTCAGAGCCGCTTTCTCCGACTCTCTGGCGATGAGTTCAGTTTCAGTGGGGTAGGGCTGTTTGCTAGATTGAAGTGTCATCTGCTGGTCATATACAACCCAACACCTTAGAACTTCACTGTTTCTAATGAGAATTTCAACCTTGTTAAAATTTCTGAGAGTTATTCTGACGGTTTGTTTATGTTTACAGCAATGAATATTTATGGAGCCTATTAAAAGATGCATAAGATTTCTGTCTCCTCTGCCCCTTGTAAGTTCGTATAATATCAACATTGACATTGACATTTTTTTAAGTAATAACTTGAAATGTCAGTTGCCTGCATCTCGTCACTCCAATGCTTCTTTAAAACTTCTCAACCTCAAAACTTTTCCTCCCCCCCGACACTTTTCCATCTGCAGATGGTTGGTTCCTCCTTTTCCGCAACTTCCTTCGCTCTCTGTCCTGTGTCGCCTCTCTCCTCTGAGACACACAAAATAAAATAGATGTATTTTCCCCCACATCTTTCAAATCTCTTGAGAGGTTCTTGAACATTTTGCTGTAACTGTAGTGTTAATGGAAATGATGAGTCCATCCCAGTCCACCTTCAGGACGTCATCAGCGTTGAAGGACTTCAAAACCTTGTAAAGGAGTAGCACCCCCAGTGGTGAGAGAAGATATATAAATACATATTTTTGTACAGTTTGCACTCAAATTGAAATGAAGGAGACTTTTGTGGGGGGTAGGGGAGCAAAACTAAGACATGAACATCTCAACAGGTATTCAGTCCATTGTTTTCCATTTAATTTAGTAGCTCTAAAACTGTATGGCACCAGTTTTTTTTTTTTATTTGTATGCTGACCACAAGTGCAAAAAAAAACAACAAACATTTAACGTATCTACAAAAAGCCTTCAGGGCCTAATGTGAATTAATGAGAAGTGAGCGGTATCCCGAATTTAAAACTCCCCCTGTTGCACCCATTTTCAAGTCTTTATTTTTCATCCTGGACTCCAGTGGAGCAGCTTCACAATAATCAGTCAGTTAATTAATGAGTCTGTTTAGGCTGGCTGGTGGTTTTTGTCACTAAAATGGGGGAGGTAGGGTAAAAGAAATCACAAAGGACTAATTTCCAGAGAGAAAGAGGATTTTGGCTCGCACTTTCTGACAAAAATAATCATGTTAATGAACAAATGATGGACTTCTGGCGAATTCACTGACGAGCTCTAGCTAGACAAAATGAGTAAAGATTAATTCTTAAAAAAAAGTGTGAACAAGCTGCTAGTGTGACATCCACCTCACTTTCAGAGACAAGAGAACAGACACTAGCTGCATTTCCATGAACCCAAAGATTGCGCAAAACCTAAATATCACAATTAAGAACTGGTGATGGAAACATCTAAACTTGGAAAAACCTCTCAAATATGGCTAAAAGGTTTTGACGCTCTCGTGTGGTGGTTTTTCAGACGTATCCAGATAGAGCTATAGCTGCAAACGTCAGAGGAGGTTTGAAACATCCAGCTGCAAGGTCACACTGAAAGACGACACTGCTCGACTGCCAGGGACAGAGTTGTTTGCTTGACTCTCGTCTCTTTTCAGCCTCCCCAGACCTCCACCTAACAATCCCTGAACCAACGCTGGAAGTGCCTTTGTTCGATTCATTCATGTGGAGCTTGAAGGCTGCAGAGAAACGATTTGCAGGCAGATGATGCTCCTGCCAGACGTCTGTACTCGTCTTGGTCCTGTGTGGTTACGGTGCATCGTCACAAAACAATACAATTAGAATCAAAAAGCCATAAATGACGATGCTTTTTACGAACCCCGTAGGTTGTTCCTGGCAAACAAGATAAGAGGATATTACGCTTTGAAATGTCCGTATTTAGAAAGGTCAAGCTGCTGCTGTTGTTTTGCAGAGTCGGAATATGCTGAGTCATGGCCCGACTCGAAGGTATTTAAGAAGCAGCGTGTGCTGTGCTGTGGGCTAAGATATAAAGCAACGCGCTCGTGGTTTTTATTCATTTGTCACAGCAGCAAATGAGCGAGCCGGAGATTGTAATTAACATCGTTTCTCAGCCTCAGGTAAAAGCAGAACGGTGTTAAAATATGCCTGATGACAATTATGCCGTGATTGATCGCTCATCCATCACGAGAGCGGTGGGAGGCGCTTTGCAGAGAGTGCCAGCACTTGCGCAGTGACGTGCTGCTGCTCTTCAGTTCCGGCCACCTTAACAAAGAGCAGAGCACGGTTTTTACCGCATTGCTAAAGGGTACCAGGTCTCAGCAGCAGCTGACGGTGGGACGAGCACAAATGTGTGTCTCTCTCTCAAATCGCTTAAGTGGTAACAGCAAATTCTACTGAAAGAAATAATCACCATTTCACTTGATAATGTTTTATGTTTATTCATTACATCTGGTCTGTGGTGTTGATGCAACACATCGGGCCTTTTGAAACCGTTCATTCACAATTGCTGATTCTGAGCAGGAACCTAATAGGTCACTTGAGGGACAGTGGAAAAGGCTGTACAACACAGAGTGGTGACCTTTAAGCTAATATGCGGAACTTGTGAGCATGGGGTAACATTTTTTGGACATTAGCTTCGCTTCAAGTTATGTTTCAAAATAACTGTGGAAGGTCTTACTGCAGGGATTGATTTTTTTTTTTTTTTTTAACTGGGATTGATTTTTTTTTAACTCCTGAATTGAGCTGAGTTCAACTTGACTGTGACATGTTTCACTGTTTTTTGAACCATAGAGGGTCTATACAAGTTTTTTAAATGACATTTTACATTTCTTACTGCTTCGTGGATTGCGAGGACTCTTTTAGTCAAGCCTCTGTTTTATTAGGGGGATCCATATGCAAAGTTGGCCTGGGTGATTACTTTTGTTAAAATGATTTGCTTACCAATGTCTTCTGAAGGTGTCCACTTACAGGATGTCACTGGACTCAATTCTGGCCATGAAACACACCTCAATTTCCCTATTGAGCAGAGCAGCAGCTCTCAGAGACGGCAGGATTGATTTTAACAAAGTAATCCAGTACGATTACAAGTTATCTGTCCAAAAAATGTAATCAGTAACTTAAGTATAGCAATCTAAAAATAATGTGCCTGAGTACTTTTAGTTACTTTAGGATTACTTCAATACCTAGATGCAAATAAAAGACATGAGAGTATGGAAGATCTGCTCTGTGTGTTTATGTAGTAACACCAACATGACAAACAAGGTAAAATCTCCTTTTACACTGCAGACAGGACGTTGTTGTTTTTTTTACACAGTAGGCATGATAACCTATTCCAGAATAGTTTCCCCATATTTATCAAATATGCTTTTTCTGCACTGCAACACATTACAGTTGCCTATTTTTTATATCCTAATTACGTAATGCCGATACATCTCATCCGTCACTCCCAACGTCTGTTTAAGAACATAGACATACTGATACTTTCCTTGTTTTCATGTGTTTTTGACTGGAGAGTAGTCAATCTTAAAGGAGATGGTTTGTGAAAACCAAAAGAAGAAAACAAAGTGCATCCACCTTCCACCTCTCTGCCAAAGTCTTGATCGACTGTTCATGATTATTGGATGGATAATGCAGCTTTTTGTTCATTTAGAATGTCCCTGCTCTCACCAGTGTTCTTAATTGCACCCTTTGGAACCACTTCTGTCTGACACTGTGGTTCCTCAGCTTTGACCTTCACTCATTCTTACGCCAAAGTCATGCTAGTAATGCAAATGTAAATGCTATGCCCTCATCGCTACCGTTCAAAAAACATCAGGCACATATATAAGCTAAACCAAGCTAAGCTTTTTTCATCTTCCTGGGAAAACTTCCAAAAACCTCCCAATTTCTCGCTGTTGCTCTGCATTTTAACAAGTTGTCCACATAAGAATCCAACTTTTTGGATGATGGTTTTTGTTAATTACCCCGGCTTACGCTCGAGTCCAACAGGGAGGCGGGCGCCTCTTTGTGAATGTCAAGTGTAAATCATCCCAGACTCAGTTTGTTTTCCTAATTAGCAGTGCTGGGCTGCAAATCAATGGCCGGTGGTATTGCGGGCAAGCGCATTTCTCTTCACAGGGGAATTAAACAACTGTTTATTGAAAATGACGGGGCCAGCACTAGGCAAAAGACAATTTGCACTTTGTTTTCCTCTGGCTTGCTCCTCGTGATTCAAGGTGTTTCAGAGTACTCAGACCAATAAGCATTTGATAATTGCGCGGGTTTGTTTATTTGTCTGCTCACCGCTGCCGCCAAAGCTCCAGGCTTTGCGTCCGCTGCACTTGCCTCAGCTACGTCTCTGATTTGCTTTTCATTATTGGTTTTCCCTACATTTTGCTCTTCTCTCATGCATTTTTTATTCCTGCTTTATTAGTTTTTTGTATAGTTTTTTCCCCACAAAGTTTTACCCCCCACCCCTCCCCCCTTTACACGCATTCTTTGCGTCCCATGATAATCGAAAAGGTTCCTTAAAAGGGGTTCCCAACCATTTCAGGGACCGGCTTTGAAGGTGTGGCAGATAAATACAACAAAAGAACATGACATAATCGGCATGAAAAATATTGTATTTTCAAAATATAATAATAACTAAATAACTTGTTTGCAACTTTATCTGCAGTGTCTATTTTCTTTCAAAATACTCCTAAGGCTGCTGGTCTTTTAATGCAGGCTGCTTGGTCTCCAAATACCAAAGTGGCTTTGGAGGCTTTGTTGTCGCATTAGAGGACTGGTCGCCACGCGTTATGCAGAGTGGGCTTGGTGCCTGGCAATCTCGAGACAAAATGAGTATTTTAAGTGAGACTCTTGGTATTGTCGTTTAAATGCAACTGTCTTTCTCTTGGAAGTCGTAGGCTCTTCTGTCGCCTCACTGGGCCTTTTCACCTTCGCAAGGAAACTTTTCAAAGACGTTTGTTATCAGTCTTTTTGCGAGATAGCTAACTCGTGGGCGTCAGGAGTTGAGCCACAGACAGAGGTAATTTTTCAAAATAAAACATTGTCCAGAGTCACAATAAATACGACAAAAGTAAAGTAAATTCTTTATTCTTTCTGTGTGGCCCGGGACCAATGACCCACGGACTGCACCACCGGTACCATGGTACCGTTCCGTGGCTCAGGGTTTGGGGACCTCTGATGTTGTAGATAGTCAAATGGGGGAGCCCAGGTGGGCTGAGCAAACAGCGCAGTGAAAGGTGCGGCTGGGGAACATCGGCATTAGAGGCTGACTTCAAACAGCGTGGCACTCCCACTGACCTCCCATCAGCAGCAGCAACAGCCGCGCCAACGGCATCGATGGCTCTGCTGTGATATCAATGACCAGAGGCATTTTAAAGTTTAATGCGACATGTTGTCTGCTTTGTTTTCAGAGGCTTTTTTCCCCCATTAACCCCCTTGTTGACATAATTAATGGTGGACTGATGCGCCGTCTGTGCTTCTGTGCCCCCTCAACAGCCCCACGGCAGGACAGGGCCATATAAATTATTAGTGGCAAATCTACATACTGTTTGCTTTGCCGCAAGCTGCGGGGCAGGTTGACTTTTGACTTTAAATCTCTGTTTGGTTGGATTCACGCTGGCTGATTGGCGTCGACGTGCTTGATGGCTGGACACAGTTTGGCGACCCGACGCCCTTCCAGTTTACTGGCTGTGTGTGAGGTCCTTTTGGCTCACACATTAAGTTCACCGCCACTGGCGCTCTTATGAGTGAGGAGCACGGCACAAAGTTACTCAACTGAATGGGATTCATTTTGTCTTAATTCAATATATACAATCGTTGGTATTTTTCTTCTTTCACAGACACACAAATATTTTGGATGTTGTCCTCGTACGTTTACGTTTCGACATAAACTTACGTCTTCCTCAGAAGGTCACACAGGTGGTGGACAACATCTGAAATATCTGGGTCTTCAACACCACAAAGAACAATGACCATAAATTCCTGATAAATCAATGAATCGTTCAGAGTTCATCATGTTGCTAGTTCACCTGTAATGAGAGCCACTGGAGATTTGCGTTTATGTCTCTCAGCTTCTTTTTGGAATATGTATCAGAGTCTTCACCCTCAGCCGGGACTCAGTTCAAGTTCTCCGTCAGTGTCTTGCCGATTATCGAGTCTCCCGGCTGTTGGGCACCGTTGCAGACACAGCGCGCACATCTTAGCCCACCCAAATGGTTCCGTTAATTACATGAGACCCCTCGCTGCACAATCCATTTTGGTTTTGACACAGAGCCAGACTTGCTGTGAATAAATTATCGGAAGACGTTTAAAGCAGACTGTTACGTAAAAAGCTGGAAGCTCCACTTCTCTCGTCAACTCGGAACGCCAGGAATTCATATTGGAGACACCTTGTTTTAAATCAGTCAGACCTGCAAATTTAAAATAAAACCCAGACTGAATGAGATCACGTCCAGACATCCTTCAAGGCAGCCCATTTCTCCACCAGACAATGCATATAAAATAGTTTATGATATCAATCCTGTGTTTGCAATTTACTGTCAGCATCTTTCTTGTCACTTCGTGAGAGACTGAGCAGTGCTTCATTTCAGCACTGCAGCGATCGGGGGATGGCAGTATAATGACTCTCGCTCTACAGGTGCACGCATGGCTGACAAATGAAATGGTTTGTTTGAGATGAGCAGTGCAGCAGGCGGGAGCGTCGGGCATTTTCTAATGTGAGGCACTGCGGGGTGCGTCAGATTGAAAATATGTTGCAGATAGAACAGCGAGAATGCTGAACTTGTCCTACGGGCAGAAAATCGAAGGCTGTACATACTTTCCACACTCGACTAGGATTGACACCGTTTTCCCCAAAATGAACCGAGCGCAGAGCAAACGTGCGGCGCGAGAGCCGACTGGAAGGCAATGCTAATAAAACACGATCGGCACCGCAACGTTATCGATTACAATTAAGACGCGAGTCAAAGCGAGGATGCTTAGTGCCCTCAGTGATGATGAGACTCACACCTGCTTGTGATGCTGCCGGCATCTGTGTTCAATAACCACACGGAGAAATTGAGCTGGAGCTTCACCATATTGCCTTTTCTGCACCCATCCCCTCTCATGAGCCGCTATATTCTATCAGTCTGAGCATCAGTGCAGTCAGTTGGGCTGCCACGGCCCGTCTAAATCACGGCAGTGAACGACGTGGCCCATGTGAAGATTAAGTCTGCAAATGCACGAGGACGAGGCTACGGCAAGCTGTTTTTCAGAGCTCTCCTCTCTCCACGTCTATGACAGCCTTTTAAATAAGTAATGCAGGAGGACGTTACAGTGATAACCGGCACAGAGGTGCACACACACCCTTTAAAATAAACAAGAAACTATTGTGTATATAGAGAAATTTATCTATATATATCTATATCTATATCTATATATATATATACATATATATATATATATATATATATATATATATATATATATATATATATACATATATATATATATATATATATATATATATATATATACATATATATATATATACATATATATATATATATACACATATATATATATATATATATATATATATATATATATATATATATAGATAAATGTATGTATGTATGCTTTTTGTATGTATGTAACAAAAAGCATACATATATATTTAGCAATGTAAGTATGATTTTAGTTTTTTTGTGTTGTGATGTTATCCATGCATTTGTTGCATACACATCGATTCATTAACTTATAGGGAATTCAAGGTCACGGTAACAGTGTGGCGAAATGCGTTATGTTATTGTATTCTTTTTGTTGTTTGTTGGTTGTTGTCTCATGCACTTTGCCCTTGGAAGTGCATATTACAACCACCTTTTGAAGGAATAAAAACCCACGTTCAAAGACATATTTGTCTATTTAATGACACGGGTTGCAGTTGAGGCAGGTTGTGATAATTGTGTGTGTGTGTGTGTGTGTGTTGTGTGTGTGTGTGTAGAAGAACTGAGAACACGTTATCCTCCCGCAGGACGTGCCTGCACTGCACTGGTTTGTTTTGGTGTGCATGCAGAGATGAACTTGCACATCTAGCGGCGAAATGATTTTGTTTGCAGCTTTACCCTCGGTGTAACGGCTCCCTCAAACACACGTACAAACACGCGCAAGCACAACACAAACAATGATAACCTTGCTTTGAAGCTCTACACAGAAAGTCATGTCCATGAATGAATGTCAGTTTGTTTTTTTCTTTCTTTCTTTCTTTCTTTCTTTCTTTCTTTCTTTTTTTTTTTTTTTCATTTACCTTCTGACAGGGCTGATCCAGCTGCCTGACAGTGCCCACAGTCCTCTGTCCTCACCACAACCAATAACCTTGCTGCTTATTGATTTTTCTTCCAGCATTTATAAGTCCTGGACAAACACCTGTGTAGGTGTTCTTAGTCTTAGTCTGAAACAGCTATTATACAGGCAAATAAAATACCTCTTGAAGATTCATTTGTTGTTAAAGGGTGAAATTAGATTTTATTTTTATTTTTTTTTAGCAATATGTGCATCACAACAAACAGGCTTCCTACACATTTTCGACTGCCATTAGTGCACCAATCACTTCCACATCCACTAATGAAGATCAAATAGGAACAAGGTCATTTTTTTATTTTCTGTAAAAAAAATAGAAAAATCAGCTGTAATTTTATGAGCAGTGACCTGTGTCAAACCACCACCATCCCATATTGCTTGTGCTGAGGATGTGAGGGGTTACATTTCCCAAGGTAGTGAGGAAGAGAAGATTGCGTGGCTGACTTGGTCAGTGAAAAAAGTAACATGAGCACGACCGGCACAGCAAGCGTGTGAACATGTCACACGTTAATGAGAAAAAGTAGGAGACTTAAGGGACGAAATGGCCTTTTATCTCTTAATACTGTATGTCCTCACAGACCAAAGGTTAGAGTTAGTCTGACCTCATCCGATGACCGTCTGATTTTCAGTCAACCTATGCAACTTTTGAGATCCATTGCGATCCAAGTCAGTGCACATTTGGGGATTTGAGCCTTTGCATAGTTTGTCTAGCTGTTTCTCCATTACCTATTTTTCAAAACATAAAAGTCGATATTTCTAAAATTTCGACAAAGTACAATTGCGATTTGCAGGTGTTTCCATTGAATTGCTGCGAAGCGCATACGCCGTAATTCTCGTCAAATCTCGTTCGGCGAGATTTACGAGAATGGGACTCTAGGGGACATGGGAACGCAGCTTCAGATACCTTGATGAGGGTACATGGCAATGCTCTCTGGAAAAAAAACAAAAACATGCATGTCAGCATGTATGTCAGTATATCAGTCACAGATACAAGCGTCATTTATACAGAATCTCTGTAACTGGAGGCAGAATCTGTCAACTGTTTCCATCGTTAACAGCCAAGTGCTCTTAATCAGGTGTGAAAAAAGGACAGAATGTTGATCCTATTGCAGATAATTGGAAACAAAAATCTAGATAGATAATGGGCAACTTCGGTAGTAATTGCCAAGTACAGATCAACATGGCACCTGTTAACTGGCATTCAAAAAGAGAAGCAGACACTAAAATTTATTTGGTCAGTTTTTGTATCAAAAGCTTATTGTCAAGCCAGAAGCTTATGACTGCCACCTGTGAGTCTAAAGTGCCAAGCAAAATCCCGTTGGCTGGGATTACCTCGCATGAGCAACCATGTCTAGCCTAAAGTGAAACTGATCTAAAGACCTCAGGGTG
Organism: Nelusetta ayraudi; assembly: GCF_046127955.1. NCBI lineage: Eukaryota > Metazoa > Chordata > Actinopteri > Tetraodontiformes > Monacanthidae > Nelusetta > Nelusetta ayraudi. Next base: position 16,884,817 of record NW_027466185.1, on the reverse strand, counting down.
TTTCGGACACAACAACCACAGCTCTTAAAAACCCATTATTCCAAACAGCTTGTGTGGCACAAAATCATTTGTTCCGCATGTTGAGCAAAGTCCATGTGCATCCTGAGCATGACAGGCTTACACCCAAAGTTCAGCGTTAATGCCAGAGTGACAGTGGAGAAAAGTTAGCCATCAAGGGAGGGAACAAGAAATGGATAAATGTATAAGACGATTTTAAAAAGAAGTAACAAGGTTTTTTTGGGGGTAAAAAATGAAATTGCTTTGTGAGCACACAAAAAACGAGTGAGCACAGAACTTAAGTTCCAGCAGTAGATAGATAGTGTGAATTCTGTTTAAAGTGCAAGACTTTGGCCCAATCCCAATTCGCCGCTTGGTCCTAATGTTCAGCTCCTCTTAACCCTTTGGCATTTTACCCTGAAGGGCGAAGGGTGTCCAGATCCTCATGGAAACAGAGGGGGAGGTTGAAGAGTGAGGTCTCACTAACCCTTCAAATGGAGATTTTTCAGAGCCACACTTCAAACAGAGGGGCCTAAGGTATTTCCCAGGCAAGATGGTTCTGCCAAAATATGGAATTGATTCAAATGTAGGAAAACAAAATCACAAATGTAGAGTATTTTCTTCGTAAATGAAGCCTTAAAGGTTAGTTTAAGTTTGCTAATCTCCCTCCAGTTGATTTGTTGGTTTATGGCGAGTTCAGCAGCGGCGAGTTTGTTAAACTTTGGTGTCCACATCAGTGCCAACAGTCAGTGCTGGTCACCACCAACAACAACACACCAGTCGCGGGTAAAACACCGCATGTGCCAACGTAGAGGCTAATATGGATTTAGACAGATATGGACAGTTGTTGAATAGGCCGTCCCAATTCATAGGGTGAAATCTGCAAATTGTGGTTTGGTTCCAAGGGCCATTGGCTGATGGTTGCTAGAACCTTTGCCTCTTGGTGCAAAACAGATGCATGCACATTGCAATTTTAGCAACAAAACATAAACAGACGTGTTGAAAGCATCCAAAACGAACCTCCAAAATCGACTTTGTATGACTGTTTCCCCACACTGCTTCAAGAAGAAAAGGCATCTTCATGAGCAAACTTACAAAGTAAGCTGGATTAGGTGGAGTCTTTTTTGCTTCTCTATCTTTTAGAAGTTATTACTGGAACAGAACAGTAGCTGATGGATGGCAAAACACGAGCTGGCAGATGTGCTGCAGTTACCAGCAGAGCCTGCCAGCATTTGGCTGCCGCCTCCTGTCAATTGTCCAGCGTGTCTGCTCGGAAGGATTGAAGCGGCGCCACACTTCTTAGTATGCAAATGAAAGTATCGGTCCGTTGGCTGCATTTATAAGTTGGTGTTACTTACCGGGTGTATCCTGTGCGGATACAGCAAATTCCCCGGCCTGCAAGTGGACAGATGGGTCACATGCACAATAAGTATTGTGTGGCTAAAGGTGGAGCAGGTGCCACGTGCGAGAGGGAAGAGAAAACACGGCAGGGGCATCTGCCTCAGTCCACTGCCTCACACAAACACATGCACACACACACACACACACACACACACACACACACACACTCTCAGAGAGAGAGAGAGAGAGAGAGAGAGAGAGACAGAGAGAGAGAGCGACAGAGAGAGAGAGAGAGAGACAGAGAGAGAGAGAGACAGAGAGAGAGAGCGACAGAGAGAGAGAGAGAGAGACAGAGAGAGTGCGACAGAGAGAGAGAGAGAGAGAGAGAGAGAGACAGAGAGAGAGAGCGACAGAGAGAGAGAGAGAGAGAGAGAGACAGAGAGAGAGAGAGACAGAGAGGGAGCATAATCTCATGGCTCTTTCCGTCACCTTTACCATCTGGTTTCGCTGCAATGTGGAGCCCACATGGTGCTTGGACAGTCTTCAAGGCAGTGGTCGCTGGTTTTGCTGCAGTCTACTGGGATGCCAGAGGAAGCCAGTTGTTGGAGGCTCTCGGTGCAGGCAGCTAAACCACTGCTGCGGCTGTGAAAAAATACAACAAAACAATCATAACGATAATAGTAATGAAGACTTTGAGACCATAAGACACCGCTAGGTTTGCAAAGGACATGAAGTATTAACGTTTGGCGCTGTGAAGTTACAGTTTTACTTTTCTGTCTCCGTTAAGTTTATTTGAGAATTCCTATTACGTGTGAAAATGAGTGGTGAAATTGCCTTTCCAGGGATGTGAGTTCAACAGTGCAGTGGATAGGATAAATGAACAATGCCTTACTGATACAGATGGACTGAGTGTTGATCAACTGGGATTTTCATTTTCAGTCTCGCCAAAAAAAGGTCAGGAGTCGTAAATGTGTGTGCTGCTGTGAAACAGGATTCATTGCCACAACTTCTCCGGTTGGACGGCTGCAATTGAGAGAACGTGTCTTATCGAGAGTCGACAAACTCATTACCAAGCCAGGATTCCGCCTTGTGGCGCAAAACAGCGAGACTTGAATGTGGGATATTTTAGTCGCATCTTTGTACGAAAGAGTCACAGTGAAGACGCAACGTTCCTCTTTTTATTTCATCAGAAAACAGCATAGCGTTGAAATTGAAAGTCAACTTAAATTACTCTCATACCTCATGTAAAACCCTGCGGTGGGTTTTACTGTCATCCTGGCGATCGCCACTGAACTCCTGTACTTAAACTATTGCTCTCCAGTTGATCGTCTCGGTCGGCGGTAGCATATGGCCTCTAATCATTTTTTTTTTTGTCTCTTGACACTTGTGAACAAAAGTGCAGGGGAGTGATGGCTCGCCTCAGCGGCGTCAGCGCCGCACTGAAATCCAAGAGCATCGCTGGGAAGGCACACAGTTTCAGTATTTGCCTTAAAGGTGCGGGTCACAAACATCCTCACTAACAGCGTTCGATTTTCCTCTTCTGTGATGTAAATGCCTACACACTTCTTTTTGAGCGGACAAAATAATAAAGGCAACACTTTTCTCGAGGGCGATGGATCTCAGAGCTTCTCCTGGACCAATTCCACAGATTACAAAAAGAAAAAAAATAAGAAAAGAAGTGGCAATCTTCTTCAGGCATGTTTGCTTCCTTTTAATGTTTCGCTATCAAAGACCAGGTGGTTTATTGGTTTCCTGCTTGTGACTGGGAGCCCTCAAGGCAGTTCCGACAGCAGGATAGCGTGCAAAAACATTGAAGAAATTAAAACCAGGGTAAAACTGAATAAAAAATCTCCTGTTTGACTAAATTAGTCCCACCAGACAAAATTAAACTAAAACGTTTTAAATGAAAGACTGGTAGGTGTGTGTTTTTGGAGGGCAGAAGTTTCAAGTCTTCAACCTTGCAAGTCCATTTTGACCCCCCCCCCACCAATGGGATTTGTCTTCGGTTGTGATGTAAGTAAACTTTAGTATTGCAATCATGCATTAAGAATGACTGCAGTTGCGGATTATTGTCCAAGGGCACCTGCATTTGCCTAGACTCACTTGGTCCACCAATTCACTATTCATACTCATTTCTGGGTTCCACTTGTTGTGAGTGCGCTTTAATTTATAGCTGTCTTCAGTTGGGGAAGTTTCACTTTGAGTTCAACCTTTATTGGGCATTTATTTGCGGGGGTAGAAGTTACTATTGTCACGTCCCTCCCTATGATCAGTCAAGAAAAACATAGACAAACATTGTAATGCGAAGAAACAACAGACGAATGGCTCTAAATTGGCCTGATTAAAAGACGAAAACGCATATATTTTATTAAATTGTGAAAACAGAACTAATAACCTTCCAGCTAAATGAAACGGAAACAAATGTAATCTAACGTAAAGTACAATGTACTCGGTTGTTTTTTTTCATCACAATTAAATATCAAAACTCTCATATTTTTTTCTTGTACGCCGATACACAGTTGTAATTGCAAGATAATGAGTTGTGGCTGTAACTACAGTGGAGTAAAACCCAGGAGAGTTCATTAGCACTCTGCCCCCTGGAGGAGGCTGACTGCCACGGTAATTTAATATTGTGCCACACAAAATAGCCTCACATGCATGAAAATCACCAACTCACACACACACACACACACACACACACACACACACACACACACACACACACACACACACACACACACACACACACAGAGTGCATAGAGCGGTCGGTGCTCCCGCAGACCTTTAATTTTGCTTCCCTGGAGATGAAGATGCAGCATCTGCTGCGTGTTCACCGGCTCATTCACAAAACAGGGATGCGGCAAAGTGGCAGTCCAACTGCTGAAGCCGCACGGCTGCATTGAATTGGAAATATTGATAGCATCAGTATGAAAACTGGGAAGCCCGACCCCAATGCAACAGCTCAGCAGCTTCTAATGCAGCCCTGTTTAATGGAAAAGCTGCCATGTCCGCACACATCCTGCGTTGCACAGCCCCCCCCCCCCGTCCACGTCCGCGTCACTCCACTGGCATGCGTGTCATCACATGGCAGTGAGTAGAACAGCAATCAGATAGATACGCTCTCCTGACACCTGACGCGATCGCCAATCATGCCAGAGAGAGAAAAGCAGGCGGCAGCTGTTTTTTTGTTTTGTGTTTCGCTCCAGCACAAGAAAACACCAGCGCCACCTAAAGGAGCAGGAGTTCTCTTCTCCTTTCAGTGCCGCGTGTCTTTTTTCTGACCACGACACGTTCAGGCCTTTCAGGTCTCACCCCCCCAACATCAACACGGTCCATGTTCGGCTGTTAATTCTCTGTGAATCCTGGGCCTGGCTGCGTGTATGTGTGTGTGGAATCCCAGTAGAGAAGCAGGTTGTGAATTATTGAGTTCACACTGGCAGGGACAAAAGTCACAAAAATAAATCCTTTCCCCATGTTGATGCTCAGTTTGAACCTCGAGCTGCTCGTCTTGACCCTGCGTGAATTCTCTGACTTCATTAATTGCACATTTGCATTGCATTGCTATCTATCTATCTATCTATCTATCTATCTATCTATCTATCTATCTAGCCCTCTATCTCATCCAACTGGTGTGTGTAGGAACCTGCAAAATAACTTCAATTAATATTTTAAGAAAGCAGTTGGCTTGTGGTCGGAATCTTTTTGAGTTTCAAAATGAGACCAGTTGCTATTCCTGAAACAACGTTAACATAATAGATTTTTAAAAGATATGTGACCCCAAATATATATATATATATAGTTTTTGTTTGTTTGCTTCAGCTGGGGCACTGTCACCTCAGTGAGGGTTGCGTCAGGTCAATGTTTGTTATTGGAAGAACAGATGAATCATAAAAGAGGTCTAGATAACCCGGAGAAAATATTCTCATTTTTTTATGGACCTGGAAAAAACAAAACAAATATTGAAGCCCAGGCAAAAAAAAAAACAAACATAGTTATTGATCAGATCTTTTATGTTTATTTTAGCAAGAGAAAAAATCATGTAATGTGGTATCAAAGACAATCTTCACCCTGATGAGGTGCCTCTGCGAAAGGAAGCGTTCGTGTTTTTGTGACTGCGGGAGTTTATTTTCCAAATCTGCTCACCCCAAACAAACAACTACTGTTATCTACCAACTTGGCTGCCTACATACTTTAACAGAATAGCACCATCCCAGTAAACAACCCAAAAACATTCAGACTTTATCTAAAATGGGGGAGAACAATTTGCAATTCCAGTAATTACGGTACTCGGATTCCAAAATTGATTCACCGGCTCAGCCGTAACGCACTTATAGCCCAATTCTTGCGCCCGTTGTGCTCAAAGCGCTTTCACTGTCTGCATCTCTCTGCACAAACTCAAATGTGACGAGATGTGCTTAGAGATAGGTTGAAAATTATCTTTTTACCTTCCAGCTCGCAGGAGCCGGTAAAATAAGCAGCTGTGCAGACGCCACTAAAAAGCAAACAAACTTTGTTTGTCTTTTTTTTTTTTTTACTGGATTTTATCTTGGCTTTTTATGCCTCTATTCTCTGTGCACCATCCATAGTGCTTGTTTTTGTTTTTTACAGTTAGTTTTGCTTGATTTGATCAATTTCCCTCCAGTATACTAAGCAGCCTTGAATGGAAGGTGGGAAATGCCGCTACTGTCCCCATCAGCCCTCAACGTATTTGGAGCAAGTCAATTTACAGCTTTAAGAGCTTACTCATGCCAAGCTATGCACACACCAGCAGATACCTGGCACCATCGCCAGGCTGAAAATCACTTTCACACAAATGTGGATGGGAACGCCGAGGACAGGAAACCTGCGCTACGTTTGGATGACAAAGCGAGACAAAAGTGCAATATGGGGAGAGTAGAAGGGTTTAAGTTGCTGTGTGAAACAACCTGTGGGGGTTTCAGCCCATAAACTAATGATTGCCTTGTCATCAAGATGAATTTAGGTGGCATTTACGCCTAAATGCTTCAAAGCAGCCCACTGCAATGCAGCACTTTTTAGAGCCGATGATTAAAAATCAACTGCCAACACCACAACCCCTATTTTTCTTGTGGGCTATGAAACTTAATGTCACGCGTCAGATGGAGAGCACAAACTCGAACACAATGCCGGAACAGTTGCAACGCTGCAAGCTGGACAAATACTCTGATCTGAGCTCCAGAATGATTTTACCGCCTTTTAACAGAGAAACATTCCGGGTGGAGCAAAATGACTTGGTGGATTGTACAACTGGAAAAATGTGCAATTCATATCATATCTATTGTAAAGTACGATAAGAGGTGCAATCTGGAAGTAAAACAACAATGGAGATGATGGTAGATCTTGTTAAAGGTTGTTAAAAACTGGAAACGGCACAAGGAACAAAGATTTTCTTTTACATTCCTGGAGGTGAGCTTGGCCACCTTGCCTTTGAGTCACACAGAATTGATGATTGTCCACGGCTAAATAAATAAATAAATAAATAGAAAAAAAATCACCCCATCCGATCTGGTTCATTTGGAATCTCACGCAGTGAATTCATGGGACAGTGAATTACACCAGAATGGTTGTAAGAATGGGGATACAATAAACAGCGGAAAAAATGGGACTCTTGTTTGTGTGACTCACGGCTGATTCATAATTCTTTGCCGGATGCATTTATTTGGTAATCCCTTTGTCGTAGCCTGAGCACCTAGAGGCCTCTGTTACAAGCATTTGTACTCACGCACCGGCGTGTCTGCGCAGCAGTAGTGTGACTTTGTCTCCCTTGTGCGGCTATGGTGACTCAGACGAGAAAATGCATTTCCGATATCTGCCAGTCATCCATCACTTTTCTTTTTTTAACTCACGGCAGCATGTGGGGGTTTAATCAGAGACTAGGAACCATGCTTGCAGCTCTCTGAAGGTGCAGGGAATGTATATATGTATACATATACAGTGATATGTATATATAAAGGTGTATGTTTTCAGAGAAACCCGCATTCCTGTAAACGGGGCCTGAGACATGCTTGTTTCTCGTACAGGAACATAATGTAACATTGCAAGGTCTGTCGTAAGTGCCAAGATTGATGAAGACACAATGTGAGTGTTCGCTGTTACTAATGGTCACGGTTGTTTTCCTTCAAAATACAGCCAGATGTCTTTCTTGACTGCTAATTAATCCCATAATTGCAACAGGACATGTTTGTTCATTTAACACCAGCTAAAATTTGGAATGCAGCAGTAAAAAAAACAAAAAAAAAACATAAAAATTCAACTTTCGCATCCTGACTCTGTCGTCAGTGCAAAATGGCCACTGACAGAATAAGGCCTTTCAGCCAGCATTCGTGCCTGCACTGGTACTTACACAAATTTGTCTGCCAAGGCTCCCACTCTTTGTCATTTACTTTCAATGAATAATAAGCAGCTGCTGAATATTTTTTTGTCTGCATGCAAGTGTGTCCCGTAGCCAGCGTTCGGTTTCATCGTCTTTAGCTTCAGAAGTGAAATATCATTTTCCATTATCCATCAGTCAGTGCAAATGAGCAGTGCGATCATTCATATATCACTGAAAGTGCGGCGTGCTGCCGTTGTTCATTATGTGAAAACAGGACAATTTGTCTTTGGAGCAACTTGGTATACCTATAAGAAGAGATGCAGAATGCAAACATTCACACAAGAGAACTTCTCATTTAGGAGTAAATCAGAAGGCCTCTAATAACACTAGGCTGCAGTTAGAATTGATGTGCTGTCTTCAAACTTGGTGCGAAGGTGGAAACACATATTGGGGATATTCACTGGTTTCGCCGCGCTTCCGTCAAAACTCCCCTCCCGCCCGCCAAACAGTAGCCTTAGCACCATGTAGAACATTCACCAGACGTTTAATAATGTAGGCCACAGTCTGCTCGAGCAAATGAGCTCATGTTTCATAATCACTTTTAGATTCTGTGATTTGTCCGTAGGCTAACAGTTTTATTGAAGACACTCGCGAGGAGTCATTGGCAAAATCCACCAGTACTGCTTGCACCGCAAGCACCCCCAGTAATAACCGTGTCCTTCCAAAAAACATTTTGTGTAGTGGGTTTTTGTTTTCTTTTTTCATTTAACTTTGATATTCCCATCGCGCTTTTATTTTGTTAAATGTATTGCTCATCAGGTTTCTAGTCTTTTGCAATGCTACTGCAAAAGTGCTACGATACTTATTCTTCTTATTCCCTCTTTCATTTTTCTCCAAATGCTTTAGACTGGAGTATAACATGTATTCTTATTGAAAAATGATTAATCACACATAAATATCATGACACACAATCACTGTATTAGGTTTATATTGCGGTGGAAGGTCACAACGGTTTTGATTAGTGATTTGGCCTCATTTAAACAGGCTGGGTTTACATAAATGACACCTCACCTCAAGCTCTGAAATGATAGTGTGTAGAACTGAACATCAGCAGCTTTTTAAGATATTGGGCATTTGGTTTAAACATACATTTTTTTCCCCGTCAGAAGTGCAAGTCTGTAGAGCTGCCTCTGGATACTAATTAAAAATTTTACATCATTGTTGAATTAATTGGACGTTGTTAAAAGCGAATTCACAGTGTTTGTAAATATGTTGAATAAAAAATAGATATTTTTCAGATAATTGTCTTTGGAAATGTTCTTTTTATTTTCTCGGTGGGAATTCTGTATAATGTTTGAGTAACACTGTAGTTTAAAAACATAAACCGGGTTAAGTTAAGAATTTAGTGGAAAATACCGAAGTCATAAAACTATATATAGTAGACAACATAACAACTAAACATGAGACTCTGGAGGTGTGAAAGAAAATATGCCCATGTTAAGTTTTTCCATCAGTCGTCAGTAGGAAAATACATTTTCATTTGTTGCTTGATTTTGCAAACAGCCCCTTTTTAAAAACAAGAATTGTGTAGCTTTCGCTTGAACCCCAAAATAACTGGAATTTATTCATTTATTCAACAACAACAAAAAGTGCACAGCTTTGTGAGAGCACAAAACCACGGGATAAAAAAAAACACTGACTTGGTACTGGGGAGGGAAAAAATAGTTGACCTCTTGGAATTAAACCGCAGAGGATCTTTTTTGAATACATTATAGACAACGCTCAGTCCCACATTGTCTCATTAACAACCAGCAGCTCCCCTCTGATGTATCAGCTCCACTCTGAGTAGGTGAAGCGTTGCAGCCGAGGCAGACTCGCTCTCATCCTCCTGCACGCCACTTGTCACCAGCTCTCTGTCTCCATGTTTTATCATTTCCCCCACCACTGCCTCTGATGTGTTGAGTAACAGACCGGTCAGATGGGAAAACAGAGCTCTTTGGGGAAATGGGCCCGAACGCTCCCCAGAGGCATGCGGCTGGCAAATCATTATGGCTACATTTTCTCAATGTCAAGCAGCCCAGCGTTCATATTTATTCCTCTCTTAACGTATAAATACATAAATGAAACCATCAGGATATTCAGTCTGGGTCTACCAACATGTGAAGGTTAAATGTAGAGTGCACTTTCGATAGAACACAAATGTTTGACGAACACAGAGCGTCGTCACACTCACTGTGCAGGTCACGGAACTCATTTTTGTATTCAGGCAAATAACTTTATGACTTCTCTCTCAAGCAGGCATCTTCACACTAAACCATTTCAGGTTAATGGAAATTCAGGGATATTTGGCTTTTGGATACAATTTCAGAATGCACCTTACATGCACAACTTTTTGAATGCACATGTCCAACTATTCAATAATTCACATAACATCAATCACAAAAATCACAAAATGTCAGGCCGGGACTCAAGGCAGGCTTTATTGGATCAATGACCTCTAAACAGAGCAACAAATCAAAATGCTCTAATAATAACAAAAAAAATCACTCCAGGAGGAGGAAAAAGGGCTAGTGCACTAGAGCTAAGAAAATAAAGCAAACTCAAAACTCTCTGACAGGAAGAATGTGGCTAATGAATAGCACCCCCAAAAAAATTAACAAACCAAAACGCCCCAAACTGGAGGAAAACCAGATCTAACAGAAAATGACCTAAAACATAAAACAACTCATGCCTAAATGCAGAGGATCTAAGAAACACTATGAAACTTTAATTACAAAATCAAAATCACTCTTGAAGAGGAAAACTAAACAACGATGAACAGAAACTAAGACTACGATTCTAAACTAAGCTATAGAAGTTACCAACAAAAAAAATCTCTCGACTCGAGGAAAGGTTTACGTGCAGCATCTCTGTGACTGAGGACTGATGGGCTGAGATCAGGCTCCAGTGAACTGACCTTCGGACAAAGACCCTCTGGCACCCGACAAGGGGGACGCAGACTATTAAGCACACAGAGGGTAATGGAGAACAGGTGAAGACAATCTGTAATCACGGCAGACGCACAGGTGACTCATGAGGAAGGGCAAGTGCTCTGAAACCAGATCAGAGTTAGTTTCTTTTCAAAATAAAACAGGAAATGGCAGGACTGAAAAACCTAAGACAAGACAAACCTCACCACAATGTGACACAACAAGTGTCTGACATATGAATGGACCAATGAATCTTCTGCTCTAGTTTGTATTTAAATCGTCTGGGTTTGACATCATGAACCCGACAAGAAGATGGGAACTGCCCATTAGTTTGACCTCCCATTAAGGCTAAGGTTAGGGTTAGGATTGGGGTAAGGGCCAGGGTTAGGGTTAAGGGAGGTCGGACCAATGGGCAATTTGTCGGACTAATGGAAGGTCAGACCAGTGCCATGCTCCCGAGAAGATCACATGACAAGTTCCTGAGACGTCAACATGTATTGCTGTCTACCCGCTCCTGTTGCTTACTTGATTTCAGTCCATTGTTTATGACGAAATGGTCACTGCATGCTTTGACTTAAACAGCCTCCTTCCACACTGGAGCCTCATCTTGTTGAGTATGTCCATCAATTTCATATGAAAGTGGAATATCCCTGACTATTTTTGTGAGAATTGGGGGTTTAGCTTAACAGAAACTTGTGCAAGGTCACTCAACTGTGCTGTGTTGGATGTCAAGGCAGCGTGTTAGAACCACCCCCTAATCCCTACTGGCCGTGACTTGAGGTCTGCTTTCACTGCGAAGAACGAGGCTTGCCGAGTGGTGTTAACATGTGATGACATGCGTTTGCAATCCTCCTGAACATATAAGAAAAAAACAACAAGGGAAGTAAAAGTGTTTGAAGGTAGCAGGCAACGACGACATGGAGAAGAAACTGGGGCAACAGTGAGGTTCTGGAGCTCCTCCTTCACCCTCTGGCCAGGTGATGACACACAGAGCCACCTTCTCCTTGAACTACACCAGGTGTGTGTGTGTGCGCGCATGTATGTGACAGAGGTTTCAAAAGTATTCACATTCTGTACATACGTTAAAGTATGGATACTTGTAAAAAAGCACTGATTCAACTCCTTTACAAAAAAGTTGAAAGTACAGGTTCTGAATGTTACTTTGAGTAAACCGTAAAAATGATGTTTGCATTTAAAACAATACAGTACATACAATACAATAATAACACATTCATTGATAAGTCTAGGCTCTCTAAAACAATTCCACTCTAAAATATGATCCAGATTTATATTTAACTTTAACAGCACTGTTCAAAGCTTCAAGCAACAAGTAATAATAATAATAATAATAATAATAATAATAATAATAATAATAATAATAATAATAATAAGTCAACTACTTTTGACAGAATTTGTATCGTCCAAAGATTTTTAACACAAAACACAAAAGTAAAACATTTTTCCCAATGTAAGAAGCAGAAAGTATAAATATTTGTGTACTAATGGAGGAAGTAAAAAGTTGTCAGTAAAAGGAATACTCAAGTAAGGTACTTGAAAAATCTACTCAAGTACAGTGATGGAATATTTGTACTTTGTTACTTCCCACCTCTGGTATTTGAGTCGGTTATTGTGGCGCTGCCGCTGCTCCAGCTTGGCTGCAGAGCTGTTTGAGTGTTGCTGCCTCCACCAGCTGCTGCTGCTGTGCCCTGTCTCCGCTCCGTCACAGCTCTGGTCATCCGCAGCCCTCAGGAGACACAAGGCAGAATTTCTATTTTCGCAGGATGCTGAAGCACGACGCAACCCGGGACAAGATGTCAGCCAAAGAAACAAAATAAGACTTAATCGCATCACACTTGACTGCTACGTCCAACAACAACAGCAGGAAGGGTATCGCAAACTACCGAAAACCAACGTTTTCATGACTGTTGAAGCATTTAGTCAGAGATCATTTGGGATTCTTGGGCTGGAAATACAAAAATCTCCCGAATCTCTCCGTTTATACGACCGACATCACCTACATCACGTGGAACTGAACTGTGGAATCACCACTGGGCCTCACTGGGTGGATGAGGCGTTCACGTGCCGCTCTCATAGCGGAATGGATAATTGACTTGTCGTCAAAAATGTTTAGCGACATCCCTTTCTGACGGGCTAAAAATCCGGTTTTAAGCAAACCTAGATGTTTCTTTTGCTAAACTAAGCGGCCAGTCATGTAGCGGTGGGACGGTGTCACAATCATGATGATTTGCCAAGCAAGCGAATGCCTGCTTTCCAAACATAAGCGTTCTTAAAAAAACGAGAGCTTCCGAGCCGAGTCGACGCCGCGGGCTGTGCGCTGAGCATCGTCATTGAGACGGAGGTGTCAGGCGTTGCCGTATTAACTTGCGGCTGTTGTTTTTTTTTTTTTTTCCCCTTCAGTAGATGAAGTTTTGGAGCAGCAGAGGTGAAAGGCTCAGAGCCAGGGGGCCACTTCAATGGCGACTAAATGAAAACTGCGTAAATTCGGCAAAGCGCAAGAGGATTCTGATTAGACGTTGGTGAGAGGCGGTGTGTGGTTCAGCCGTCCTGCACTGCTGAGAGCCTTTATTGCCTCCAGGAGCAGCATCTGGGCTCGTCTCCGCCCCTCACATGCAGGTGATGTGGAGTAACGGCAGGTCAGCGCTTCGCTTTAGATAACCCAGGCTGCTGGGTTGATCTTTAACCCGAGTGTGGAAGAGCCCTTAAACGTCCTGCTGTGCTCTTCCTCAACGGCGCTTTGCTAAAAATGCTAATTTCCACTCCTCCTTTTTCGTGCGCTGAGAATCAGGTTTCCGGGCTGAATAGAAAATTTGCCTCCTTAAGTTTGAAGGGTGTAATTTTGCAGTTATATTACAAGTACAAGCACCACAAGGTTTACAAAGAAAAGGCTCTTCATTCTTACTTCAGGGCAAGGAAGGGAACATCACGGCCCAACTCTCTACGACTGCCCTTTTCTCAGAGCGGTTACAAAAATGAAACAAACAAGACGGAACGCTGTGTCGTCAGAGGCCAAGAGTGTGACCTCCACCAAACTGCTTCACTTAAACCCGGGACTAAAAGCCTGTTCCCCTGCAGCCTCTTCCGTAACTTTCTTTTGTGACCAAAAAAACAAATAAAATAGATGGATATATATATTAATAAATATTTGTGTGACTTTCTCTCGCTGCCGTTACACGGGGAAAGTGACAAAAGACTCTTTGTGAAGACCAGAAAAAAAAAGCAAAGCCTGACAGGAAACATCAGACACTGTCAAATTCGTGAAAGTGGTTGGGAAGTGGCAAAAAAAAAAGGAAAAAAAAGAAACTGCACTGAACTCAGCCCCCTCAGTTTTACTTTGAACAGCTTGGAGAGCAGTGAGAGTCTTCGACCGTGAAGTCTACGTGTCACAATAAACAGTAACTTTTCAGGCAGGTGCTGCTGCTCAGCGCTGACTTTAAGAACAGCACCGTCGCTTTACTGTCTGTTTCCTTGATACGTGTTTACTCATAGTCAACTGAATCACGTCAGGCTGCACTTCAGTAAAACAAATACAAAGAAAGGAATCTATGTTTAACTTTGCAAACAGCTGTACAGGAAAAACGGTTACAGAAAGTGAGTGATTGAATGAATGAAAAAATACTGCACAATAGTTACATAATAATTGCTTTCACTGCCAATCAACAAAACAACCCCATTGCCATGGACAGGTCAAAAGGAAAGTCCTCGTGTGCAGGAATCGAGAGCAATTGACTTTACTTACTTTTGAGGGTCAAATTATTTATTCACTCTTCTAAATTTCAATTATCAGAAAGTGCTCGTTCTCTGCACCTTACAGTGTTTGGACCCACAGTCACACAACCTACTGGAGGCTCTAGCAGTGGAAAAAATCTCACTGCTCGGATTCGTTATTTATCATGCAGGTAAACACTGTGTTATTCCAACAGGAGCTTCCCAAAGTTTTCCCCATAACTGCAGAAAAATAAAATGTGTACATTTGTAAAATATACAGAACTTACTTACTTAGAGGTTACTCAGACTGACTTTACCTTGCTAGTTTGTCTTGGAATGCGGTTGAAAAAGAAAATCGACACACATTTTTGTTCATCTTCATGAAAGTCAAACTCCAACTCGATGCGTTCTCCCACAGGATAAATGAAGCATCATTCAACACTGACAGGAGTTGGTTTATTGTTTGCTGTTGATAATTTAACCGCTGGATGGGGCCATTAAATGTGTTTAGCAATGCCAAGCGGGTTATGGTAATACCAAAGGAATAACCAATGGGATTTTTGGAATAGTGTTGAACTCCATATAACGAGAACAGACTCATTCAGTGAATCTTCCTTGAGTTTCAACACCCTATAGGCATGATATCAATCGGAGAGAATCAAACATTACTTTACAGAAGTGAGAAATTACATTTCTAATAAACATTCATATCCTTGGAGGAAAACCCTGTTTGCTTGTCAAATAATGAGTATTTGCAGCCCCCGGTACTTCCCCGGCAATGAATGCATCAGTGCTGCCTGGTAATAGTAAAATCCTTGGTTTGTTGTTCTGCGGTCCTGTCGGGGGTATTGCATGCAGATATGGGCTTGATGTGAGCAGCGGGAAGCTAATCATAATCAAGTACTTGCAAATGATGAGAGAGCATTAGCATACAGAAGCATCTATTACTTTAAATAGCATGTAGGAATTCTAGAAAACACTGTCATTGTTTTAATAGGAGACAACGCGCAGACACAACATACTGACGGCATGAACGCCAACGTTAAAAATAAACAAACAGTAAAACACGACATTGTGCTGACCTGAACATTAAAAAAATCCCATAACTTCTCTACAATACAAAGGAGACTACAGCAGATATCTTCACTAATAATATGATGTTAAGCTTCCAGTTTCAAGTCAGTTTGTACTTCTGAGCATTGCAGACACTTTGACTGCATTGCACAGTGAGTTTTGCTTTAGTACATCATGTTATTCACATTATCCTGGGTTGAACTGTTCCTTTAAATAGTATAAAGGTAGTAGTACAGTTAAACTGGATATAACTTACATAAGAAATTACATTTATTGGAGATAATACACGTACAATATTACAAATACTAAGCTTCATCTTGAATTTGCACAATTGGGTGCTGTATTATCGAAACGCAAATGCAGAAAAGTTTCAAAGGGCATATTTTGTATCCCACCTAATCAAATTTAACTGTGAAAACTGTGACATCTTTAGCGAGGTAATTTTAAATAATTACGTTCAGGCTTCAGGGAGAAGTAGGGGTTCAACCAATCATGAGGATACTTCTGTTAGGAACGTCAAACCCATATGCAGTCCTGACAATGCTGAGATTTGCTGGTTTGGATCGACTCTTGATTAAAAATCATTGAATTAAATGGAGAAAAAACATCTCTCAACAAAAGAAGCTTCAGAAAATGTTTCATTATAATAAGACTGATTCAATTCATTGGTGACTAAATAGCCAATCAGTTTCACATCTTGTATTTTGAGCCCAGAACAGAACAAAGGCCATCTTTCATCTTTCAATTTAACATTGTGAAATATTTTCATATAATCTTCTTCATGTTTTCCCTCACGCTTTTAATTTGTATGTGGCCATCATTGTGTTTTCAGTCTGCTTGCCCAGCCAGACAGACCACAGATCTGTCTGGCTGGCAGATCTGGTCAAGTAAATGTTAAAAAAAGGCTCTGAATTTGTTCTGAAGATTGAATGCAAAGATGTAATGAGACAAGATAAACTTTACTTTTAAACGGCTCAGTTCCAAAAGCTTCCATACCTCCAAGGACAGGTCTGGATGCTTCCGTCTTTTTTTTGTACTTTATTATTTTTTTATGTTTGTGATGAGCAGAAGGCGTCATTACACGACTGACTGAAGCAGGAGGAAGACCTCTTTAGCTCCATGAAATTTCCATTTATGCCAGAGACGCGGGACGGCGAACGTCCGTGAAAAGCAGTTTTGCGGTGACAAAATTGAATTCCATCCATCAGCGCGATCGTCGGGACGTGCGCGTGTTCGCAGGAAGGAGTTGATTGCCTGAGGCTGGGTGTTTAAATCACCGGCCGACCTTCCGCGCGGGCTGTTGTGACGGGCTCTTGTGCGTCGGGGGAGGGGCCCCGTGTGAAGTTACCGAGGCGCGGTGCGGTTAGGGGACTGGCATTGAATAAAGCTGCTGAAGTTGAAGGGGTCAAGGAAGTGAATATTGGATTGTGATGTTTCCCCTCAGCAAGTTGACGACCATGAGCACCTTGAGTGTGTGTGTGTGTGTGCGTGTGTGCGTGCGTGCGTGCGTGCGTGCGCGAGTGTGTGTGTGTGTGTGTGTGTGTGTGTGTGTGTGTGTGTGTGTGTGTGTGTGTGTGTGCGCAAAACCTGAATATGGCAATAAAAAAAACTGGTGATGGAAACAGCTGAACTTGGAAAAACCTCTCAAATATGGCTAAAAGGTTTAGATGCTCTCATGATGTGGTTTTTCAGACGCATCCATATAGATAGGTATATCGCACAAGTGCCATGGAAACCCTTTTTTCCCTTTTACACGTCAGCGGACGTGACATACGGGGTCACGTGACCAGTTCACCTCAAGTGAAAATGGTGCGTTATGATTGGACGGAGGAGGAGACGGAAGACATTTTACAAGTCATCTAATATAACAACCATTGTGGACAGCAAACAAACGTATTTCTCGTAAAACCTCGCATGACAAGATCTTACGAGATTTTCACGGCTTTTGCGCTTCGCACCATTCAGCGGAAACAACTGCGAATCGCAATTTTACTTTGTTTGCTTTTTTTTTTTTGCCAAAACCTGTAATGGAACTGCAGCTAGTGTTAGGTGAATAAAAATCACTTGGTGCTGGAGCTTCGGGGGGCCAACTGCTGCTCTGCTCTGTTACATGATCGCTGATGGTGAGCTTTGATGCTCTGTCGGCAATGCTGCTTTTCTTTTTCGCTGCGTTGACGTGTCTTTCGGCTCGCACAGCTCTCGCTGTTGGACTCTTACAGTTTTTGGGGATCTGCTCGCTGTCTGAAGGGCTGTGTCAAGAGCTTGTATGCAGCGCAAAAAGAATTGTGGTGCGCCAGCACAAAAAGACTCTTTGCGACGCCAGATGTTGACAATAAAAAATTGCTGCTGGTTAATTGAGTTATTCACACATGGCACCTTTTGGACAGCTTGTCAGATTCCTCAAGGGAGACACTACAGGGAGCCCTTAAAGAACTATTAGGTTGCAGGCCAGCTGAAAGAATATATACAGTGGCCCCGTTAGCCTTTGTGTTGTTAAAAAATACAGTTAGTTCTACACAGATAAAAAAAAAAACCCTGATGCAACAGATAAAGTTTTCATTGTCACAACATTGATTTTGATGATGTTGCCATTGTGTTTGGGACTTGGTTGTTATCAGTACATTATTAACAAAGGTCTTGGAATAGTGCTTCATTGGCCATCATGGCACCATTTAACCAACTTTAAAACATAGTAACGCATGGTGGCCCCTCTTCATGATAGCATCCACTCATTGGTGCATCATATTTGAAGCGGAGATGCCCTTCGTTCAATCAACAATTAATGAAAGCGATAAATCACTCAAAATTGCTTTGCAGTCAAAGAGAAAAGCAAACGATCCCTGCAGGGAAACATTAAAACAAAAGGAAATACAAAACAATAAAGAGACGGACATACAAATATGGCTAGAGATAGGAGTAGAGATTGAGTGGCAGCCAGATCTTTCCTCAATATGTTCTTGGATCTGGTTGGTATGTCCAGTCTGGGAAGTCAGTGTGGCACAAAGAAGACCCCAAGCACAATGAACAATTCGCCCTTTGGAGTCAATGGTCGATGAAACAAGCGCACCCACTGTATCCTCACAATGGGTTTTTTTCTCCTGTCTATTGACTATTCAATGTGTTTCACAGCTATTTGTTTTCCACTTGTTCATTCATACAGTCACACTGATGTTGGTGGTGGTCTTCCATCATGAAAGAACACTCAGTCCTCTGATATCACAGATTGAATTGGCAACATGTCATACACTTCTCAGACCCCAGTTTAACATTTTCACAACTTGTTTGGCTTGCAGGCGTTTGGAGAGCAGAGTCAAAATTAACTATTGATGCCCGCCGAGATTGACAAGACGAGCTGTATGTGCACTAGTCCTACAGTATCTGTCGTCATTTGGCTTGTTCCCTCGATTTGCTGAAGCACAGAGCTGGCGGTGGTCCCAAGCCCCCCTGTTACCCTCCAGCAGTGCTGATTGGGTTGTTTTATATTTCAACACTGTCCATCAGAACCTAAGATCCAGGGTTACCTTGCTTCCAGAGAAGACATTTTGAAACAGAATCATATGAGTTGACACGAGCACTTGGGAACAGTATAATTCCTTCGCTAAATTTCGTCGCTTCTGTACTTGATGTGATCAAATGATTCAGAAATTAAACTCCTAGTTTGAGCTGTACAGGCCTAGAGTCTATTCTGTCTCTCCCCCCCCCCCCCCCCCTTTGCCTGCTTCATCCGTGGCCCCGCCTTCAAGCAGCGCACTGTCTTGTGATTGGCTAATTGCTCACTGCTAGGACTAACTAGCAGGGTGGATGGCTACTAGCGCTCATGCAGTGACAAAGAGACGTTACTGTGATAATGAGCTAGAATCGTTTCAGCGCAGTAGCACGGAAAATGCCAACTCATCTAGAAATGTGCAAGTTGTCATGTTCTGTCCTGGGTGTGTTAGTTTGCATACCAGTAATGTAAAAAGACATGTTAAAGAGTCATTCGATCACTAAACAGAACATGTAGCGCGCTCAGTTAACAGTTGCTTAAAAATGCTTCCTGCTGAAAGTGGTGCTTTGTTGGACCTTCCACTTTGTGGAGGCGGCAGGCAGTGCAAAACACCTGGTTGGGTGAGATCATAATTGAGGATCTCACTGATTGGCACTTTACTGTGGAGGAAAATAGTAAAGTCAGTTTTGCAACATATGGCGCCTTTGTTTTCTGTTAGTTGTCATACTTTATCTTGCTTACTGTATTGTGCTGACACTGAGACGGTCTGTCTTGTATTGTGGAATATCCACTGTGTACGTGTGTTTGTGTATCTGCACTTACCTACCTATCGAACAGAGGACATAGAGGTCTTTACACATTCACCAACAGAGGACCAGAAGGCCAAGAGGGGACATTTTTCAGGTCCCAACTTGGACACGTATTAAGTCAAGTTAATTTCATGTCTAAAACCCTCTGGTGAACTTTTTAAAATTGTGTGTGCGCGCGCACACACACACACACACACACACACACACACCCACACACACAATGTGCCTCTACACAGCTATTTGGCTGACTAAGTGGGTCCACCATACCTTGTGTGGGTGAGACAGCAGCCAGGCAGACGGCGAGAAGACATTTCCAATTGCCGCCTCAGACAAGTGCGGCGCGTCTGCCAAGGTGCCGACGGTTGCTGAATATAAAGTGCGTAATGGCAATGTCACACAGTGTTCACCGTTCCGGTCGCGGTGTGGGCCGCACGCCCGTTTGTCTGCGTAAACGCCTGCAGTGGAGGCAGCGAGAGGAGGCACTCCGAGACGGCAGCTTCGCCGCAGCTGTTTATTGATTTATTTATCTGTTTTTTCGGTGCCATTCCGTTGATTGTCTTCATCCAGCGGCCCTCCAGGAAGAGCTCTGTTTCTGCAGAGGGTGTGGCAGTTCCTCAGTGGAACAGCGGGAGCATGATAGTCCCATCTGCACACTGAATCATTTGACAGCTGTTTGCGGAAAGAACACCGACAACCCCTGACGGCAATTCGTGTTTGTTTGCGTGCATTGATTGGCTTGGAGTGTGTCTTTTTGTTTTTTGTGTTCCTCATTTCTGTGTGTGTGCGCGTGTGTGTTTGTGCACGCGGGGTCGTACAGTGCGGCAGCCCTCCTGACCGGTGGCTGTTTGGCTGTGACGTTGCCCCGAGCTGAGACAGAGATGGATGGACATGCGGCGGTGGAGGGTCAGGGATGGCGCTGGCTCAGCTCCGCACCACCGCCGCCGCCGCTGCTGGGCACCAACAGCACAAACACACAGACGGTGAAGGACAAAGGCATTCCTGGAATCGGAAGGATAATAAGAAAAACACTCCTGTTAGACATGGGCGATTATTGGAATTGAGCTGTGTATGTCTGGACAGAATGCTCTCTTTCGAAGTTTCATATTAAATAGATACTCAAAACAAAAAAACAAAAAAAAACAATCAATGATAAACTAAAGTTGAAGTCCTTTTCTACTAATTGTCCTGCAGACTTGGTGCAGTTTGGGGCCCGGAGTTTGTTTTGGCACTGCACTTTCTCAAAGAAAACTAACTGAAGCTTTTGTAATAATTAGGGATGCACGGATACCGATACTAGCATTGGATATCGGTACCGATGCCGGGGTTGAGAAAGGTATATGTATGTATGGATGTATGTACACTACCAGTCAAAAGTTTGGACACACCCTATGAATTTAATGTCTTTTCTTTCATTTCCATGACTATTGACATTGCAGTTTCTCATTGAAGGCATCAAAACTACATATGAGCAAAGCCACCATTCATAAAAAGCATATTTAGAGTCATTTAACATGTTTTTCTTTGCTGCATAGTTACATATATATTGCTTGTATATTTAATGTCTTCAGTATCTATGCTATCTGCATTTTAAGTTGTGAATACACACATTACCCTGTGCCGAGTCTGCTCCCTCTATTTGGTTGAGGGATATTTCACAACTTTAGTTTGCTATTTTCTGTGTCTATGCGGGCTCATGTGAACGCTGCAGACACTTTTCAAATGGCTTGCTTTATTATTTACATAGATATTAGCATTTTCTAATTAAATCCGCCCTGCACGGTGCCCCGTGCGCACCCATTCAAATTCAAACTTGACATTTAAAATACATCTGTCGATCACTTGCCATCACATCCTCCTAATTGCCCGAGGGGATACTGCTATTTATGTCAATGATGAAGCAAGCGGCTTGAAAATTATTTTTGGTGTTCACATGAGACACAAAAAAAGTTTGAAAGTGAAATGTCCCTTTAAAGTGGACTGAGACCTCACATCTTCAGAGCCTCATTGATCTTCACTGAAGTTGATTCTGAGCATTCACACTTGCCCAAACAAACTCCATTCTCTGAGCAAACAAACTTGAGTGTTAACTGAACGGTGCGTTATTAATGGTTTAATGACATAACTGTGACAGAGTAGCGCTGCAACAAGAAAGGGACCTAACAAAACATTTTACAGTTGGAATTCACTTCCAAGTGACAAGATATTCTCATTCTGTAAGCACAAAGTAAATCTCTGACAGAAGTGCCGTTTAGAGCTTTGCGTTCACATTTACAGACCAAACCGGATGTTATTTCTATGCTCTATTCTATCTTTCTATGTTGCCCTGAGATAAACTAGCACCTCATTGAACACAAGCAAGAAGTACTCTGCCTCTTTGGAAGAAAATGTGAGGGGAAAGTGCGTTGTGCTGACATCAGGATGGTGAAGTGATATGAGTCCGGCACCAGATTGATCAGCGCTGCTGAAACGCCGTCCTCCCCTCGGCTGCGATTATTGATTGAGCAGTGATGGCCAAGTTAACTTATCCTTATTGCTGCACGCATGCAATGAGGCTGCTCTACATGGCCATCGGAGTGATTACCTCACCTGAAAGCACCTCATTGTCTGAAGGAGAAAAGAAGCGAAGGCTCAGTTGCACTCGGGGTTAATTACTCCGTGTTTTGGAGGGAAAAAGAAAGAGGAAGTTTCAAGCATATTAGTTTATTCTTGACTTTGTGCCAACCGAGCGTCTTGACCGGAGGCCAAGGATGTGACTTTAAAAGTAGTCTAACTCCTTGAATTTGCTTATACAGATTGAGAATGCTCGTGAAATGCGTACTAATTTTCTGTAAACGACACCTAATATGCTGGAGTTTTAATATTTGATATGATATGCTGAACTGTTCTTGAATTAAAGGAAACAATCAGCTGCCGTTAGTGTCCAGCGTTAGGTGCTGTTAAAATGACACTTTTCTTTTTTTTTTCTCCTGGTCATTGTAAATCAGAAATGGCCGTCACTTGGCTTATTTTTTTTAAAATGTAATGCAAATCAAAATTATAAAACGGGACCTTGGTCGACTACCAATAAAACTGCATTTCAATTGAAGTTTAAATGTTTTCTTTATCCTACAAACGATTGTATGCAAGTCTGAAAAATGAGATTGACGTTACAAACATTTTCGTATCCATTTTTTTGGGTAATGTGAGAGTAATCCGAGTTCAAAACTGAATGTGTTTTTCTTACTCACTTGAAAGGCATTTTTCAGCCAGCTGGAACTCAGATACCCAGCTGGATTCTGCTTTACCAGGGACAATACTTAAGCTGTGAGGTTGGAGGCTTTTGCTGCAGCAACCCTCCCCCAATACGTAAATACAAACATGAATATTGGTTTTGGTTCTGGTGGAGGTCTGAGGTGAAGTTAACTAGGTAATGACTTTACCATACCATTGCAATCATTCTTGGGAATGCTCATGCTGTAGATGGGGATATCATGGATGGGATATATGGAACCTGTAAATGAGATTGTACGGTTTCACATTTAAGTGACAATCCTAATGTATTTTTTCCCTTTTTTTTTTTTTTTTTTTTTTACATGAAGGCAAATGCCTTCACGACATAAAGGTATGTATCCATCGTATCTACGGAGATTTCCTACCACCAACCATATCCAACATGTTCCAGTCAACCCGGAGTTTATCTAGTGTGAGTTCAGTGAACTCTCACCGTGTCCGGATTCCGTCTGGTGTAACAAAACTCAAAAGTCTTGCATTTTTCATCAGCTTCAGCCACCGCAGCCAAACCAACCATAAAAAAATAATGCATCTCTCAGGGGGTTTAATATTGAACTGTCACGCAAGATCAGCTTCCCAATAACAGCCAAATTTCTCTTCCCTGTCCAGCGAGAAATGCAAAAAGTGATGAATCTGTTGAGGCCTTCAGGCTGGTTTCCAACGTTTTTGGCTCAGGATCAAAATGAGACCATTGAGAGAGGCACTCTGAATTAAAGTGGGAAATAATAAGCTCAGAAAAAACAAACTAATAAGACGGCTTTGTTTATGTCACGCACTAAAGGTACCAACAATTACTTTAATTATCCTGTGTTTTGCCCCTTTTGATTGTCACATTTGTTTTCCATGTGGTTGGTTTTGATCAGTTATCAATACAGAAATTGCTTTTGCCACGCAGCCTGCATGTAGTACGCTTTGCTCTGAACTATCACTTCATAGTAATAGGGGTCAAGGGTGCAAGGAAGTCATTGATTTGGACTGATCGCTGCAAACACGCGGGACAGCGCACACCCTTTATTGTTTCGCCAATAGCATAAAGCCTCGCGTCTGCTTTTTTTTTAACACAGTCATAAATCTTGAAGTGCGCCACACACACACACACACACACACACTAACATGCAGATCCGAGAACAGCTGCCTCAGCGCAAAGTATGAACGGCCGCGCGCTTGCTAAACTGTAATCCATTTTGCTCCTTAGGAGTTTAGGTTTCAAGCTCGGCGGAGGTCCTCGGGGGGGATCTGTTGCCTTGGCCTGTGTTTATGTATGAGCTTGTGTGTGGCATACGTGCATTAATGAAAGTGGCCTGCGCCGCCCATTTGTATGTGCAGGAGTTCTCTGTTAACTTAGTCGTGGCCACTGCCTGGCGATCGAAGCTCATATGCAAACAACGGGCCGACACTGAGCAGATTAACTCAGGCCACATGACACTAACGAGGAAATCCATGTAGCAATGTAGCGAGGCCGTGTCAATATTTGCGGATCGGCGCGGGCCGTTGATCACAGAGATGGCCCTGCAACCAGAGAGGCGGTAGACGGCTTCGTACAGCAGCTAGCGGTGCACGAAACCCAAAGCAACGGATAAATATTGTTCAAGTCAGCCCCCAGAATAAGAATTAAGGTGTGTTACATTTTAAATGTGTTACAAAGTTTAAACCAAAAAAATAGTGTTTGTATTGTAGTTTAGTCCATGTCAAAAGATCATGGCGATACACTTTTGTCCCTGCAACACAATTTACACACTAAGAAAAAAAGTTTGCCGGTCACCAAGGTTACAGAAGGGAAAAGCCAAGTGCCAGACAAGACCATTCCAAGGGATGTTATTTCTTTTTCCTTTGGTCCCACTGACAAACAAACATGCTATGGCAATCCTCGTCCTTGTCCTCGTCCTTACTGAGGCAAGACAAATAAATAAAGCCGTAAATAGATAATTCAGTACCTAGTGTAGGAGGCACGTAGACAATTGTTGATGAGGTTGACCTCTGGGTGAACGTCAAAGCGAAAATGGCCATGTGCACATTAAGCTGCAATGTCTCAGTATGTGCTGAATATGTATGTAAACATCAATGTTGAATAACACCCACTTTTAGACCCTTTTGTTAGACAGAGCATCTTTAACTATCACATTTATTTGAATTCAATTAAAATGCTGGGAGTGTTATCAAAGTAAAAATGAATAGTAAACACATACAAGTGAATACAAATAAAAAATAAAACAAATTCTTGTGAAACAATGGCTTTGTTGTTATTTTAAAACAAGATTAGTATTGCGCTAGATTGCTCCATTAGCAATATATAGAGGGGGAAGAGACAGGAAGCCTGTGCATTTCCAATCCAACTGCAGATGGAGCAGGTGTTGGCTATGTCTTCCCTTCTGTTTGTTCTATTATGTGTTATGATTGCACATTCAGTGAGAACCCAAGTGTTTTGCACCTTTCTCTGTTTCCTACGCCGGCTATCCTGTGGTTAAGTGGTGGATACTCAACCACATCACTTTGCATGCAGACCTGGTCCCATCTGTGTTCTTCTATCGGAAGACGTATTACCCTCCCCTTCCTCGTACGCGGAGCACTCACACTGCGTCTGGAATAAATCAATGAGCTAAAATGCTGCGTTCCGACTCCCGCGTTGTCTGTATGAAAGTTGGCCGGCTGCCTTGTGGACCCTGGAAACACCTCAGCTGCATCTGTACACAGTAGACATCCAGTTCAGTTTGAAGATTTTGTCTGAAAGCATCAGTATCAGGAATACCACCATTGGTTTTTACTTTGAAAGATAAATAGTAGCAATAATAAGTATAGTGATAACAAATAAAAAGTTTTGAAAGCATTTATCAGATATAGATTAAACTTCACTTAACTTCATTCAGATATAGAAACTCACTTAAGTTAGGTGTTAACTTTTGCAAGTGTATTTAGTTGTAATCTTGAGAATGATTGTGATTAAACACCAATAAAGAGAATAAAGAAAGACATTTCTCAACAAAAACAAGTAGACATGTCAATAATTTGTTCTGTTTGTATTATGTTCAGAGAAATGGGGTTTGTGGAGGTCATTAAAAAAAAGTTGGAGTTACTGCAGAGGTTTGAAAGTCATTGTTTGCTTGGCTTGTTTTTGACAGATGCCTCTGACTGCAAGCAATTAAGATTCTACATTTTTTCATTATTTTTTTTTCAGCCAATAACAATTTGCTGCATCTACAGCGCAAGGGCAACCGTAATGGACTTTTGCTTTTGTTCATTCTCCCTTATAATTGTTTAAGATGATTTACACCCAGCTGGTGGTAACTCATAGCCGCATTCTGTGGCAGCAGCAGTGCTTTTACTTTCCAATTTCAGTCTGATGGGGATCAGACATCACATATGTGATGCCTGATGAAGGTCTGTTGACCGAAACGTTGCAATAAAAACCAAAGGAAGAGAGTCGAGCAGTGTGCGCGAGCTTTTCTACTCAGGGGTGGCACCCTTCTCCGACGCACCTATCTTTTTGGGAGTGCTGAGAATTCTTTTGGAATTGGAAGACTGATGGGAATAAAAGCACGCATCAGTTTGACTTGTGCCCCCTAGTTTAAACTGTGCAACTTTGTCATGCAACCACCAGTGTCTGCAGCTCCGCGGTTAAATGTTGAATGTCACAGTCATCACATACAGGGCACAGTGGGAGTCAGAAGCTGGTGCAACTGCACAGCAACATCTACATGTTAGCAGTTACCAAGACTTTAAGTTTCTTGGCAGTCTAAAAATAATACACTGAAAAGGAAAAGATAAATTGCAAAGGATGGTTTGCAAGTCAGTTGTTTTTTCTGTTGGATGCCCACAAGTGAGGGTAAGAATTTAAATCAGGGAAAATTAAATCAGTGTAAGAATTTAAATCAGGGAAAATTGTGTGAAAGAACCTTCCCGTTTTGATTGTTGGAATGTATTTCACCAATGGAAGATACAATCCCCAGTCTGACAGGACGTCACTGTTCCATCTGGTACTACTTGGGTATTTTTCACCATAGATTGCCTGATTGTGTTTTCCCCCAATCACGTGACTTAAAAAAAATGAGCCAGGCCTGACGTTAATCCCGCGGGATTGTTTCCCAACATGGAAAATTTAATTTACTGCCACTTTAAACACACACGTTCCATTTCCTCATCTGTATGCTGGACTGAAGGCGCTCAAGCTCAGCTTTGAAAGCCATCCTTTCATTATCGATCACTGCTGGTACCACGCAGGTCCACTGGGATTGGAGCTTGAGCACAGCTGGAGCCTGTCTCTGCTGATTTTAGCAAGAAAGCCTCTGGGCGAGTCTCTAATTTATCACTCGCTTACGATAAGGCTAAATCACCACACACACTCGCATTAACACTGACATGACCTTTCCCTAATTAACATGCATGTCTCCAGACTGTGGCAGAGGGCAAGGAAATATCTGGAGGAACATGATAACCTCACGGACCAAATGGAGCGTTTTACAAATCCGGCTCCAGAAAAACTAGAGATACAGGAACTTGACATTTGGGTGAAATTTATTAAAAATGTAAAGTTCATGATATAGGGACATTATAAGATGGAAGTGTGGCATTTAAGTAGAAGCGGGCAATGATGGTGTTTCCATTGAATGGTGTGAAACGCAGAAGTCAAAATTCTCGTCAAATCTCGCCGAGAATCACGTTTGCTTTTGTTTGTTTACGTTTGTGTCAAGAATGGCTGTTATATTTTCCTCTTTGATGACTTGCAAAAAATATTCCGTCTCCTCCTCTGTCCAATCATAACGCGCCATGGATACCTCTGAAAAATCACCTCATGAGAGCGTCAAGATCTTCTAGCCATATTTGAGAGGTTTCCATCACCAGCTTTTTATTGCCATATTTAGTTTTTGCCCAAGTCTAGGAGTCATGGAAATGCAGCTATAGACAAACTTACATTTTAGAGTTAAAAAAAATAAATAAATAAAAAATCAAAGCGATCCAGCAGCAGTGCAAGGTTAATTCTCAGCAGTCAACAACGATAATAAAAGGCCGGGGGTTTCGAGATGGAGCTGCAAAATTTCATGCTATAATCTCAGCTATCTGGCTTCCCTGCACGGTGAAGGAATTGCGCGGAGAGCTTGCATACTTCATGCACAGATCCTTTGATACGAGCAGGAAATCAAAGCCGGTGCTTTTTTTTTTTTTTTTTTTCCTGTCTTTTGCAACAACTCGAAGAAACTTCATCAGAAAAATACAATATTTTTTTTCAAATAACGCAGTGACTCTCCGTGAAGTCCCGGTAACCAGTGATTAATTTAAAGACGGGTAATTTGGAATGATGCATACCGTGCTAATCAATTATTAATTACAAGATTTGAACTCGGAGCCTTCCAGTCACAAATTGTAATCACGAGAACTGACTGCAGCTTGGAACGTGATTAAAGCCCTTCAGCGCTAATGATGATGT
Organism: Nelusetta ayraudi; assembly: GCF_046127955.1. Lineage (NCBI taxonomy): Eukaryota > Metazoa > Chordata > Actinopteri > Tetraodontiformes > Monacanthidae > Nelusetta > Nelusetta ayraudi. Next base: position 16,856,394 of record NW_027466185.1, on the reverse strand, counting down.
CACATGACCGGCTGGTTTTAATGGAGATCGGCCTCGGAAGGGAACAGCCCATCACGGACTATTGAATCTGCAGCTGCGCATTCCAACCATAAAGTCAACACGCTGCGATTGTTGGCGCTAGGTTTGAATGCTTGCGTCTGAATTAGCCCACATTAGTGCGTCAGAGCAACATTAACATTGTGTGTGTATTCAGCCACAGCAGCTGTCTGGGGAAGTAGCAGTTCACATTTTTTCCCCCAAGTCAACACAATGTAAGCTTATGGAAGCGCATTGCTGCCAACCTATAAAAAAAAAATCAAAAACAAAACAGGGTTCAGTATCACGTTATAATGTGAAATTATCACAATATTTTGTTGTAATTTTCACGTTATAATGTGAAATTTTCACGTTATAACGTGAAAATTGTCACATAAAAACGTGAATCTATCACGATATTTTGTGATCATTTTCACATAACGTGATACTGAACCCTGTTTTCATTTTTTTTCCCGTCATAATTAGAACAGATCACGGGGTGCTTTTATTTTATTTGTATGCAGATTATAGTGCTAGATTCAAAAAGATTTCTAGAATTTGAATTGCTGTCCTAGCTTCCTTTTCAATCAACTCAAATTGATGCAAGCGCATTTATGTGAAAATGATCACGAAATAACGTGATAGTTTCACGTTATAATGTGATACTGAGCCCTGTTTTTTTTTTTATAGGATGGCAGCAATGTGCTTTTGTACAAGCTAATTTGTATGCATTGTCTTTTTTTTTCTCTCTCTCTCTTTGCTGTTTGCAGCTCTGTGAGAAACGGAATGTTGTTATTCATCACCTCACTGTGAATTCATAAAGCTGGACCACAGGCTGCAAGAGCCAGACAGCCAGGAAGATATTGGCAAGATATCTCGGCTGGCGTCCTCCAGCACGGCTGAGCTGAGAGGGACGGCCAGCAGTGGGACGGAAAGAGTAATTGTAAAATCTGTAATGGTGGTGGTTGTGGTGGGGGTCTGTGTGAGGACCCTGATGAGATTCTTCAGAGGATCAAACAGCTGAAGTCACATGAAGAAGTTAAGTCCAATTTCGCTGGCAAATTGATGATTATTTTTGAAGAAATGTTCTTTGCTTTTTGGGTTCTCTTCAGGTTGTCGTCAGTTTGAAATACAGTATGTTGGTATTGGCTCGACGACTGCAAGTGTTGGAAGGATCCGTGATGGCTGGCTGCGAAATTGTGAATGAATCAGTAGCTGTTGAGGACTGAGTGCGGCGGGAACAGGATCGTGTTGCATTTTAGCATCATCATTATGCTACTCGACCACTTTGCACATATGGGTGAATTTACCCTTTTCCATCATATAATTATCTGGGTGTTTTAGAAAACATGATCTATAAATGTACCGCTTTATTACAGTTCCATCCATCCATTTTCAACACCTGCTTCTCCCTGAGCTCAGGGTCTCGGAGGTCTGTTGGAGCCTCTCCCAGCTGTCACAGGGCGAAGGCAGCGTGACACCCTGGACCAGTGGCCAGTTCATCACTGGGCCTCACAGAGACAAACAACCATTCGCACTCACACACACACACACACACCTACGGACAATTTAGAGTTTCCAATTCACGGGCGACAGTGCACAACCATGTTGCCCTCATGAATATATCATTTCTACTGTACTTACTAATCCAATTTGTATTACATTTGTTAAAGTAACCTGGCCAGCATGAGCTGCCGTACAGTTGGACGCTCTCCACTGAGCACAGAAGATTGAAAGGTGGTGGTGATTTATCACTGTAATGAAAATTAAAGGGAGCAATTATGTCCGATAGCATTCTTTGAATTGTTTATACACGCTATGCAAGCATGTAAGAATAATTGTTTTATGGGTATTTATTGGTTGCAAAATTAGTTTTTGAACAGCCACTGTAAGTCTTGCATGAAAAGGAATGTTTTTACACTGGAAACGTTTCTCTTCCAGGTGGTTAAGACAAATGCACCCCCCACCTCAGTCTGCGTTCTTTTATTTAACATGCGCAACCGTGTTGCTCACAAATTAGCTTCAGGGTGCCACAGCGTTTCTCCAGCCCTGGTGAAGAGTGAAGAAGGCGTCGCTCCAAACTACTTTCATTTTTTTCTTCTGTTACACTCAGCCTGGATGAAGAGAAGCCCTCCCCCCAGTACAGCTTATCGCGGCAGAGAGGGTGACTTGCCTTTTTGACCCTTAAGCTGCACGGCCTTAAGCTCTGGCGGCTTCTGACGATCATCCTGGGATAAATGACTCCGAGTCTCGGGTCAGACGTTGGCAGTGACTTCTGAACTTTAGAAGATTTGCTTGCACTCGGACAGGGAAAATTAGCTGGCCGGAGCGCGACCAGTGCGTGTGATGTGCCTCACAGATGCTCATGTCACCCTGGACTGCACGCTATTTAAAGGTGTAGTTCAACGTTCTGACGCATTTGCCTAATTCCATATTCCCTGTAGTTGTGTGGGTAGGTACATTTCACTTTAATGATTAGTGACTGTTGTTTTGAGGATGGAGGTGATCAGTACGTGTGTCTCCCTCAGAACTCATTGAATACACAGTCCAACAACTTGTTTGCTGCACATTCACTGCACCATGACATAATTTAAAAAAAGCAAGTCTGTCAGTCTGTAGTAGTAGTTCTGAGTATTTGCTTCATGTGTCATAATGCTACATAATTATAAGGGCTGTCAAATGATTTTTTTTTTTTTTTACTTGCAATTAAGTTCTAAATTTCCATAATTACTTGTGGTTAATCACATTTTGATTTGCATGTTTAAAATGCTGTAAGTTTTCCTTTTTCTGTCCTTATTTATGTAAAGCAATTCTGTAAAGCAATCTTACCAAGGTTTCTTAATTTGAAACTAAATGAACACAACAAAAGCATTTTCTTTTAGATTTTTTATCATTATTATTATTATTATTATTATTATTATTATTATTATTATTATTATTATTATTATTATTTATTTTAAAACAGTGCAGCTAAACCCACTTATTGTATACGTATTTTGTTGAATGAAGTTGAATGAAACAAAACATGACTCCTGTCCTACCCAAAAACAAATATATCAACAGGGTGTTAAAGAACCGTTCTTTTTGAATATAAACACAGTAAACCAGAAGGCAGAAGGAAAACTGTATTTCTGTCCTGAGCAGAATCAAGAATCTTATGCCATCTGCTCCAAAAACAATGATGAGAGTTAAAATTTGTGCTCGTAGCAACGTAGTAGGCTCTGTATCATCAGTACATACACAGGTACCAGCCAGTATGTCTATAATTAAAGGGAATGTACCTACTGGTATGACTATAGTAATAATAGCAATTGGCGAATTTGCCAAAAACACTGACATATCCCTTCAACTCTTGGTAAAAACGAAAGATGATGTTTTCACGAGCCATCATTGAAGTCAGATGTGAAAGCAGTGGAGTGAAACGTTCTTCCTTGGCCACGGTAGAAGGTGGCTGCTTACTGTAAGTGCTCTGCACAGGGACCAGAGCTTAGCCGTGTCCAACAAATGTTGCGAAGAACCTGGGAGTCCAGTGTGAGAGCAGTCAATCAGTCACCATCAGTCGCTGACAGTAATGCCATATTGGCCGAGCGGCAGCAGATTCCTGCCGCTGGTTTTGACAAGGACAGATGATGTTTAGCAACGGCTGTACCACCACAGAGGGAAGTTTGCACATGGCAATAATCTGTTGATTTTCAATTCTGATTTTTAAATGAACCATGCCCTTCCAGGAGCAAAGTTCCTGTCTGTCGACTTAGCATGGCATTTGTACCTTTGCACTGATTATCCAGAAAGTATTTTCTCTTTACCTTTGTAGTTGTGTCTTTTGATGATGCAAAACATGAGACGCAGAGGTGGATCTAATTTTAAAATTTTGCTGACCTTCCTGCATCTGACTGCCTGTGAGATGCCTTGACGAGCCTTTACTTTGGTCCAGCACATAATCAAGAATGGCTGCGACTACCTCCTGCAGTCTTTACAAAGCTGGAAAGCAGAGCAGGCACGTTACCCATTTAACGTGATGGAGCTGAGCTGCAGTGATTTCACTGTCCAAACAATGATCGGCTGTCTCCAGGATGCTGACACGCAGCAGTTCCTGTTGTGTGACACAATGATGTTTTTCATTGATAAAATGAACACATGACGCACAACGAGGAATAAAGAGAACCAAATTATGTAAATTCTGCAGTTTCACAATTATTCCACTTGGAAAAACGCGCAACCAACTGCACTGTTATGTTTTTGTGACTCAAATAATCATACCGGTGTTTATAGAGAGGCTGCGTCAGGCACAATGACGAGTCATTGTGGTGGCCGCCATAAAGGGCGATACCTAGTGAGAAGAAACTGCCAGGAACAGGCTTTGTGCCACATGGTTACAATTGCAGCCATTTAGAAAAGCAAAGGATGGTCTTGGTTTAAATATAGACCGTATAGAAAAAGATGCACTTCTTTTTCTCTTGGTCAGATGACCTCTGTCTTTTTTATCTTTTCTTATCCAGCACGGTGACTAGCATTACTACTGTCCCTCAAGCAACTCCAATTCAACGGAAATTCCTAAATGGGATGCATCCCAGTAAGAAGGTGGTGGCCTGGAGTCCACAGCTTGCATGTTCTCCCTGTTCAGACTAGAATTCTCAAAACTGGGAATTTCAAATTGACCATGGGGTGAGTGTGAGCGCTTGTCTTTCCATCCGCCTCGGTAATAAACTGACCATCGCGACCCTGCGTGCACCAAAACGCGGTAATAGAAAATGGATGGATGGATGGATGGATGGATGGATGGATCCACCTCTAATGCAGGCAAAGTGGGCAGACTTTTGGCCTGACTGTTGCCAGCACTCATCTCTCATCCTCTTTGTGCTTGTTCCACCGTGGCTGCTCTAGGGGAAAACAAAATTAGAACCTCCATTTAAATCCAATTAAGGAGCTTTAAACTTGATTCACGCTTCACGATGAATAATGGTCGGCAAACGGGGTAGAGGGGTCCGTGCAATCAGGGCGTTTTAACTGTGTCTTTGACAGGTTCACGCGTCAAAGACACAGTTGCACAGTGCGGCAGCCCCGCGGGAGCGTCATGTCAGCACCCTCCCTGATCGCCGCAGCCAAAACACAAGACACGATCGAGTCAAGAGCACAAGACCGCGCAACGCTGGCTGCAGGCAGCAGATCTCAGCACTCACAGGGAGACACAACCCCGCAGCCCCGAGCGTGAAATGGAAATTCACATACCACTCCCTGGGAGCGAGGATGCGCTAACACCAGCGCCGGCTAGGCAGGGAAGGAGACCTCGCTGTAAGAGCTGTTGACAGCCAGCGGGAGGCGTCTAACTGTTGGCTGTTTCTGTTTTGTTTTGTTTTTCTGTTGGGGAGGTGGCGGTGGGAGGGTGGTGGGGGTCTCTTTATTGGCGCACTGCAGTAGATGCGGAATGTTGGAGAGAATCAGCATGTGTGTGTGTGTGTGTGTGTGTGTGTAAGGTTGAAGAATTGGAAAGGAAGGTCATAGATTCACAGCTGATTGCCGCCGCTGACATTGTTTTAAAGGACACATTAAAATGCTCTCTGGGGCCAATGGTGTGGAAAAGCGAGGGGGTGGGGGAGGGGGGCGTGGGGGTACGACGGCCGTTATTTCACAGGTGCACCCTGTTTTCATTCGCTGGAACGATGGAACCATTTTTTTTTCTCTCCATTTATTCGAAACTAGAGGAGAACTTTTCAGTTTGTTTTTGCTGATTTTTCGAAGGCAGGCGACTCCAGATCCCAAGCAACAGCAAATTTTAGATTCACTTTTAGCTGTTGCAGCCTTGTGGCATTAAAATGAGTCAATAAAGAAAACCATCAGATTCCTTGAAAAGAACTAAATGAATTTAGCCTATGTTTGCAGTCTTCTACAAAAACACTAAATTCGGAAAAAGTGTTTCCATGACACTTTTGTGATATACCTCTATATGGATATGTGTGGAAAAACCACCTCATGAGAGCGTCATAACCTGTTAGCCATATGAGGTTTTTCCAAGTAGATCTGTTTCCATCACCAGTTTTTATTGCCATATTTAGGTTTTGTGCAATTCTAGGGGTCATGGAAACGCAGCTGGTGTCGCCATTTTCTTCTTCTGTTTTTGGTGGATTTCTATTTTGGCATAACAGCCCATAAAGGCCTGGCATATATTTTACATATGGAGTTCTCAGTGGTCAAGTAACTAGACTGCTTGATTTATGGAAAATGTGTTTTAAAGTAGAAAATGAATAGATCTTTTCCATCTCCTCCATATGGACAGTGGCTGGGATGTTTGATTTTTGAGATACGTAATATTTCTATAGCTTCTGTTTTCAACTCAAGCAAGATTATTGTGGACAGTCTCTAATAAGGTTTTCTCCTCACATACACAATAACAGAAAAACAAACAAAGAAAAAAAAAGTTCTAATCAATGCTCTGTTACTATGTAAGGACAATATTATAATAGGATTATACAGGGCCAGAGTTGAATAAAAGCATCTGAGTGACATAAAATATTTCAAAAATCAATGTATTTTGAAACCAGGTATTTTCTCTGTGTTGTGTGTTTGTGATGAAGTAACATCCTCAGTCAGAGCCAGAGAGTAACTCATGTTATCCGTCAGAACTCACCCAAGCCACGTGGGCGGCTCACGTTGTTAACCCAGTTTCAATTAAAGACATTAATTTTGGAGTTCCCTCTTGCTGGCAGATACATCTGTTACACTTGCTGTGGCCTGGGGGAGCTGCTGCTGTATTGATTAGCTGGCCTACTTCCTTTAGGAGCCAAGAAAGAAAAAAAAAAGAAAAATACTCAGCAAACTTTGAAACCTCCACTGACATGCTGGACAGAAGGTCGTCAATGTGCTGTTTACTTGCTCTCTAAAGCATTTGTTTGTCATTATATTGTATTCATTATAAATGCGTTACCTATTAGAAGGTTTTTTTTTTTCCCAACATATTGAAATTTCTCCTTCCTTAATTATTAATTAATAACAATTAAATTCTGCAAAAAACTTGGAGATGATTTTTATAGTTATTTTCCTCTTATGTACCTTTAATAAAACACTTTAAGGCAGAGTCCAACTTTTGGCAAATTATCATATTGTATAATCCCTGTACCCATACGAGTAGGTTCATCTGCTTTATTTATGAGAGCCTTGCTGTTTTGAGATCCATGAGTAGAAGGTTTCATTCTCAGAGGGAGATTAGGAATCTCTGAGCTGCAATTTATGAGCCTATGAAACTCTACCCTCCAGAATATCTGAAGGCATTTTAGACTGCGAAAGTGAATGGTGAGATTTGAGAGATTCACCCATAATGTCATGGGTTAAAAATCTAATCGCGCCTAGAACCAGATGGAGATACTTTAAGGTGCTAAAACTGAGGAGCAGATAATGAATCACAGTTTGTTTGTTTGATCCCCTACACTTTCAAAAGCCCTCCAAGGAAAATTAATAAAGTTTTTTCTCTCTCAGATATGCAGGAAAATTCAAACCTGTATGCTTTAGTACTGAGTACAGTTTTTTCCTGGTACCGTTGAAACCTCAGTTAAGGCCCAATCTACAACTGTATACTGACATTAAATAAAACAAAAGCTGCATCATTTCCTTATTTAATCATTTGAGCCCATTTAGATTAAATAACTTGTTTTATTTCACTGGTAATAAGCATTTATATTCAGATTAAGATAAAAAAAAGAAAGTGGGTGTTGGAGCCGTTTTGCATTTTTTTCCCCCCAGAAATAATGATTTATAATTTGCATCGCGTGGATGAAATATGGATATTTATGTTAATGGAATATGTCTAGATCTTTATTTGAAACATTTAATGCTTTCTCACTGCTGTTCTATCTGATTGGCCGTTCTGTTTTTCAAGCGCATGAATGTGATGGAGCTACGTTTTGCCTGTGTGTTTTAGTGACGTTGGAACAAGTAAATGAAGTTCTCTATTTTTCTAAGACGCGCGTTGGTCTGAGTGAAACTCCGCTCTGAAGTGGCTGCTGGGCAGCTGCTGCAACAGTGGTCCCCAAAGGAAGCGCATCTGTACAGTAAAAGGAGATGTTTTCCAGGGTCTGGCGATGTTACCCTGACATCACAACTGATAAAAGAACGACGCAGGGTCAAGTGGATCATCAGAAAATGATTGGTTGTACTGGACACGTTTGATTTGTTTTCTTTAGTGTAGATATGCACTCTGATAATCGAAAGGGCGCCTCCCTGTTCATTTTTTGAACACCATGTGCCAACGTCTCTGGAGCCGCTATGCGGCGAGCATGAGCGCTAATTAGACATCGAGCGGCTTCTGTGTTTAGCTTTGCGCAGCCGGGATCCTTCCTCTGCGGCCGTGGCGTGAACAAAGATTATCACGCTCCTGCCTCTCATCATTGGCCGCTTCCCTCCAGCACTGCCGGGTCAATGGCGTAACAGTGCGGCAAACGAGGACACGGAGGGAAATATTTACCCTGTCGCTTACGCGTGGAGAGGAAGGAGTGGAGGGAAGTTCGGCAAACCTCGGAGCTTACCGCCGAGGCGGCGAGTGGAAACGTGTGAGCGTAATAAAGGTCAGGCGGAGTGGCGGAGCTGGCAGTGTGTTGATCACCGCAGTTCTGCCTAATTAACTCGCCTCCGCCGATGGCGAGCGGCGACCACGCGTCGGCAACGGGGATGATGCGAATCTCCTTTAGGCCCACGAGTGGGTGCATCAGCAGTTTCCCCTCCGCGGTGTTTACCGTGGGATCGTCCATTGCGCCGCTCCTGGGGTCAGACGTGGCGGCGGGGAGCTTCGCTGCGCAAGCGTTGCAGAGACTGAATTGCGTGGAAGGGACAGAAGCAGTCATCCATCCATCCGTCTTCAATACCTGCTTCTTCCTGAGCTCAGGGTCACGGGGGTCTGCTGGAGTCTATCCCAACTGTCATAGGGGACAAGTGGCCAGTTCATCACAGGGCCACATAGAGACAAACAGCCATTCACACTCTCACACACACCTACGGACAATTTATAGTTTCCTATTCACCTCATATGCATGTTTTCTGGACTGTGGGAGGAAGCTGGAGAACCTGGAGAAAACCCAGCAGACACAAGGAGAACATGCAAACTCCTCACTGAAAGCCCCCAGGCTGGGAATCAAACCCACAACCTTCTTGCTGTGAGGCAGCAGCACCAACCACTACAACACCGTGTCGCCCAAAAACAGTCAAGTCTCCAGAAATGCTCCGATACACTCGTTTGCTCTTCAACGCTGAGGATGTTCACCGCCATTCAAAAGGTTTGGGGTCACTGACTCATTTCTGCATTGAACTCCGTTATAACCAGCTTCATGAAATAATGCTCCTGAAAGCTCTAAGAACATCACTAGTGCACGGAAATCAATCAAGTATGGAAACATGTTAGTGTTAAATGGAAACCATTTCCAATGTCAAAATAAAAGTGTTTGAAGTGAGCAAAATTCTGCGTGAACCCACTAACAGCTGTTTTAAAAAGCTTCAATTATAAACCATGATGTTGTTTACGGTACTCTTTTATGGTTGAACACAACACAACTGAGCATGCTTATAATATAAAGCTTTGTTTTAGAAATGTTTGCATTTTTAAGCAATTTTAAAGCATTCAACTTGTGTAATGATGGTGGCATACTGCACACTTGATATTTATTCTCCAAACATTCAATTAGTCATTCAAGGCAAAAACTGTCAAAGCCATCCCATAATATGTTCAGCACATCCTGACTGATTTTCTCTGCACGAGTAATGTTCTTACAGCATTCCAGGAGATTATTCCATGAATCTGCTTTATAATGGAGTTCAACGGAGAAATTAATCAGCGAGCCCAAACTTTTGATCGGTAGTTTTTCATTTGTATTTTAATTGCCTCTGTTGATAAAAAAAATAAAAATCTAGTATTTTCCAAGGCAAAAAGTAATCCCCCACCCTCCCGCCCGCCTTTCCACACACACTCACACACAGATTTAAACATATCACCTCCCATCATGGCCGACGGCAGTGTGAGCCCTTTAATATCAGCCTGCATAATGCAGCGCTGCTCCTCAAACCAGGAGTCATTTCTGGGCTTCTTCTGCGCCGGCCCAGCTGAGCCATATCAAGAATACTTATTTTTTCCCCCTCACACTGTCACCTTAATATCTCTTTTCCCTGAGCCTCACCTCCTCCCCATTGCTGCTCTGCTCATTATAAGCTGCCCCCACCCCAGTAGCTTTTATTTTTTTTATTTTTTTACTTCAATGTCTCTTCCTATCTGGCTCTTGGGCTCACTTCTCTTGGCAAAAACACAAAGTCATGCGCACTCACACACCATCAGTCTGGCTTCCTCTCAATCACCCTCCTGCCCTCAGGAACAGGATATATTAACATTTCTTCTGCTTATATTTTCTACAAAAAGGTACAGACCATTTTTCCTCCTCCACCCCTAATCTTTTGAGGTTAGTGGTCTTCAGCAGTTTTCATCATCTTAATTCCCCTTCCCCCATCTGTTAGCCCCACTTTTAAGAGTCCTCACAGACCAATAATCAGGGACAGAGCCATGGCGAAATCAAATTAGAAAGAGGAGCAGGGAAAGGACATCTAGGAAAACCAGCACATAGAGGGAGAGCGAACATTACGTCAGCCTTCCGGTTCAAAGCAGCAACTAAATGAAATGGTGCTTGGAAAAAAAAAACAGGGTGGGGGGTGTGTGTGTGTGTGTGTGGGGGGGGGTCTAAGAGGGGCGTCTGCAGCTCCAGACAACAATTTGTGTGAATACGCTCTTCAGTCTGGAGTGAAAGTCATTCCATTAAACATTTGATCGCTGAGAGTTGAAGGCCAACTGAACAGTGCAATTTTATTAAGCATGCAATTACTGCACAACATGGATCTAATGAACCCGGCAATGAGGTTAGCTGTATGCAGATTGCGCAAGACTTAAACAACGTAAATGTCAGTTCTATGGGTGGGTTAGTTGATTGACATTGCAGAGGCAGTGACAGTAGCTGGTACGGAGGTCATGTGTCCTGTTCACTTCAAGTGAAAATGGTGCGTTATGTTTGGACAAAGGAGGAGACGGACTGTTTTTTACAAGTCATCAAAGAGAAAAATATAACCATTCTTGACAGCAAACAAACTTAAACAAACAACATAATTCTCGTCAAAAATCTTGTGGAACCAGAGTTTATGCAACTTGGACGATCTCAAATCACACAATGAACCTTCTACTACTCCAACACAGTAAAATAGGAACTGGTCTACGTCGTAAATGCACAGTCATTCACTCCAACTCAGAAGACTGCAGAAATAAAGCATGAGGATCAATTAGGAAACCTCAAGTCATCATTGTTTCTCACTGAACCAAGCACTTTAAATATGATGTCCATTGAGATCATGGGCATCGCTGGAAATTAGAATCCTGAATACAATTATTTTCCAGCTCTTTACGTTGAAGTTCTTCAATGGGGTGTGTGAGGGGGCTACCACATGTCAGTTGTCCACCAAGCCTATTTCTGAGAAAAGCGTGGAAAGGAAAAAATAATCCTCTCTACATGCACAGAGATGTGCCAAGGCAGGAATCCTGTATTTTTGTGCTTCTCCAGGTTTCTGAATCTCTGGATCTGGACCTGTCATTGGCATCACTATTATCCCTGCTGATGAAGAAGACACTATATTTGTTAAGGAATCAAGAGAGGGAGAGAGGGAGAGAGCGAGAGAGAGAGAGAGAGAGATTGCACTGCAGCAAAGGCATTCTGTTCACTATGAGAACAAAAGTAATTTCAAAATTTCACCATGCCTTGCTCGGTGAGACACAGAAGCAGCAATGACCACTGAATCCAGATTTTGACCAGTGGATGCTCTGTTTGACATGGTGGTGCAGTGATGAGCACTGTCACCTCATAGCAAGAAGGTTGCAAGTTCGATCCTGAGCCCTTTCTCTGTGGGGTTTGCATGTTCTCCCTGTGTCTGCATGGGTTCCTGCCGGGTTCTCCAGCTTCCTCCCGCAGTCCAAAAACATGCATCCAGTTGCCTTTAGTTGTGTTTCCATGACTCCTAGAATTATGCAAAACCTAAATGTGGCAATAAAAACTGGTGATGGAAACAGCTCAATTTGGGAAAACCTCTCAAATATGGCTAAAAGGTTTTGACGCTCTCATGAGGTGGCTTTTCAGACGTATCCATACAGAGGAATATTGCAAAAGTCTCATGGAAACACTTTTTTGGCATTTACACGTCAGCGGACGTGATGTACAGGGTCACGTGACCGGTTCACTTCAAGTGAAAATGGCGCGTTGTGATTGGACGGAGGAGGAGACGGAATATTTTTTATAAGTAATCAAAGAGAAAAATATAACAACCATTCTAGACAGCAAACAAACAAACGCAAACGGCTTCTTCGCTTCACACCATTCAATGGAAACACCTGCAAATCGCAATTGTACTTTGTCCACATTTTAGAAATATGGAAACGCAGCTACTGCGTGTGAATGGTTGTCTGTCTGTGTTTGTCTTTCAATGTGGCCCTGCGATGACCTGGCGACTTGTCCAGGGTGTCACCCTGCCTTCGCCCTATGACAGCTGGGAGGGACTCCAGCAGGAGTGCGCATGGAAAAAATGTGTTCGGAAGATGAATGAATAAACAAATGGGTGCCGCATTCAATAACATTTGACTAATTCCATTTGCGAAAATGGCAGCACATTTTGTCTTTGTGAGACTTTGGAGAAATATTAAAATCAAGATAAACAACCGTTTGTTTGCCTAATGACATTTTAAGCACTTAGGAATTACCCTTTGGAGTGCAGTAAGTTTTCAAGAAAATGAAAAAAAAATCAAACACCTAATTAAATCCGATTTTCTGTAATGCACTCAAGGTATTAATTAGGGCGGTGTTTTCTAACCTGTATCTCCACCAGTCAGTGAACTTGTTCTTTTATGTTTGTCTTCATTTCTCTGTCCACACTCGTGGAGAAAGCTGCACTTTTCATTTCACCCGTCTCTTCCCTCCTTGTGTCCTCCGCTCTCGTGGCTGTGACCCCAAAATTGATTTTGGCACATCATCTCGAAGGGATGTTGCAATCCCTAGAATACATGAGGACAGAGGAGACAGGAGTGGTGAAAGAGCCCTCGTGAAGAAGAGATTGAAAGGCTGGAAGGTGATAGAGTTCATGTTTTTTTTTTGTTGTTTTTTTGAAGCACAACACAGCTTGCAGTTTGTGCATTTTCAAGTCCAACAGTTGGTTCTTCATATTTATTCCTTTGCTGGTAACTATCATAACCTGCTTGGTGACTTTAACAAGAGAAAATTTAGGATTATATTTTAATCTTAAAAAAAAGACATTCAAATTGGACATTGAAATGGATGAGACTCCTGCTGACAGGCCAAAGTGCAGTGGTCTGCTGCAGATGAACAATGTTCAGATGCGCCACACATTGTCTTCACTGTGGAAATGAAAGAACACACTTTCCTTTTTGGATCCCCTCCACCACCAATCCCCTTCACCTGTGGTGAAACAGTGTACCACGCAAAATATGACAGATTGACATGAGCAGAGATGGAGGCTGAATTTAACCCAAAAAAAAAAAAGTTTGGTAAGCTGATGTGACAGGTAAACATGGAAAAACGAACCTCCCTCCTCCAAAATTCTCAACACCAAAGGTGACAGAAGGTTCCAGGAAAATTGCTGCAGTTTTCACGTGCGTTTTGAAGTCACTGTGTTTTCAAGTCGGCTGTTGTTTAGTAAGAAAGTGTGTGTGTGTGTGTGTGTTGTTGAGCTTTTGCGCGTATTTGCACAAGCCTGAGGGGGAGCAGTGGAGAGCGGGCGGGGTTAATTAGAGAAGTGAAGGAAAAGAATGAGTGTAACAGAGGGCAGTGAAGGCAACAAAATCACAAATGAAGTATTTGTGCATTTGTGTGTTTGTGTGTGTGTATGGAACAGGACGATGCACGTTGCGTTCCTGCGTTGCCAGCCGAGGCCTCTGATTGGCCATCGTCCTGGCGGTCACTTCATTCACTGCTGCGTGGCAGAAAGAAAAAAAAAAACACTCCCACACTCCCGAAAACCTGACGATCTTTGAAAAGAGCAGAACATACAGCCGTCTTTTTTGTCACACTCCAGAGGTCAGCGCACGTGTAAATTACGACGCGCACGTGAGTCGGTGACAAGCGACTGACCTTCAGATGAGAAACGACCGCTCGCTTCCATCACATTTGCTCCAGTTTTCAATAAAAGTAACCAAAAAGGAAAAAAAAATAAAATCACTCCTGCTGCACTCCTGTCGCACTCCAGTTGTGCACGTTTTGACATCCCACCAGCGACGGGAGCGCGGAGCTGGAAGGAACACAATTAAAGACGGAGGGGTTTTCCTGTAAGTCGTGACGAGGGGCAGGCAGCCACAAAATGAGGAGGTTTACTGGAGCATCTTGATGTAAAGAGGCCTTGATTAAAAACCATTAATTACCCCCCCCCCCGCTTCTCTCTCTCTCTCCCTCTCCCTCTAATGTCCGTCCATTCAGAACACTCAATACACAAAGTCACGCCGGCGTGAGGAAAAAAAACTGGAGACACCTTTCCGTTGTTCTCTGAAACGACAACGAACTCGGAACAGAATCCGAAATTTGTCAATGAGCGGAAAAGCTGGATTCAGTGGAGATTTCCGCTTCATTGTTGGTCTCAGCATGAAGTCGCCCACAGGCACGGAAGCGGGTCCTGCGTGTGTGCGAGCGGCACTGTCAAGGACGACTACCGCACCTTTGTGTGTCCTGACAATGTCGCTCACGTTGAATTATATTGAGCAGGGCAAGGAGATTAAACACAACAGGATTTTTTTATTTTTGTTTTTTATTCCAAGGCTCTTTCAGACAAATAATAATCCAGTGATGTTTGTTTGTGAGCTTTTCTCTCAGCGTTGTCCACAATTAAAATGACGTCCTGATTAATACATATTAATTATTTATATACAGTGGTGGAAAAATGGCCCTTGGACACCCCATGCATTTGTGATTATACTGTAAGAATGAATCTTACGTCTCCAAGCTCAGTTCATTCTCGTGCAGTCACCGACATTTACCCACATGCTGCACGTGCACTGCTCCATCCACCCCAGAACTGGATGTTCCAGTGAGATGACGTCACTTGCAACACATCCAGAGTACAAGAACTACAAGAATAGAGTTTGTTGTTTTGTCTTATTAACAATATACACAATAATCCATATGTATTTATGTGCTTGTGATGCAGCCAAACCTTTTGAAACACTCACAGAAAAATTCTCGCAAATATTTAATGGCAATAAAATGGGATTTAGTTTAGAAATTTTAAGGATGCTTTTTTATCCACCATCTTTTTCCACCACTGTACCTGAACAATGGGAAACGCAAAGGGGGGGCGGGGGGGTCGACATATGGATTCAAATGGCACACGCAGGTCGACATATGGATTCAAATGGCACACGCAGAACATGAAAGAGTAAAATTCATCTACAAAACCTCATACGGAGCTATGAGACGGACTGACGCTCCGGACTGGTCGCTGGCGGCTGAGCAGTCAAGATGACGACCAGAACAAATCTGCACAGCTGATTTCCAAAAATGATTCAGTCGATATCCATCACACACACACACACACACACACACACACACACACACACACACACACACAGCCATTATTTGCAGAGTGTGTGTACTGTCCAGTTAAGGGACCTTCAGCCTCTTGCACTCGTTATGAAGCCAGCAGTCATTTCCCGCAGATGTACAGAACAGGACACACAGCAGGTCGCTGCCTGTAATGATGGTTCACAGGGCTGTGCACACAGCTGAGGGCTTCTGCATGCGCCCATGTGAGCCGCGCGCGCGTGTCTGTGTGTGTGTGTGTGTGTGTGTGTGTGTGTGTGTGCGCGCGCATGTGTGTATTATTAGCGTTAGTGTGCATTGTGCTTCACGACTCCACTCGTTTATCTTTGCCTTTGATATGCAGCGTGTGCATGCAGGTGCATTCTTGGGACGGATCCATGTATGCATGCATGCGTGTTTCCATGTGTGTGTGTGTGTGTGTGTGTGTGTGTGTGTGTGTGCGCGCGCATGTGTGTATTATTAGCGTTAGTGTGCATTGTGCTTCACGACTCCACTCGTTTATCTTTGCCTTTGATATGCAGCGTGTGCATGCAGGTGCATTCTTGGGACGGATCCATGTATGCATGCATGCGTGTTTCCATGTGTGTGTGTGTGTGTGTGTGTGTGTGTGTGGCAGCACATGGCGGCAGATTTATAGGAGTGCCTCTGTGCTTTCCGACGATGTGGGACCGGGTCATGAATCAGCCCAGCCAGTAATGGATTCTGATGGCCCACAGGAGAGGAAGAGTAGCGGAGGGGAAGGGGATGAAGATGGAGAAGCAGGGGAGGAAACGGGGCGGGCAAAGAGGAGCAGGCAGAGGTCTCGGGCAGCGGGGCTGCAGTGAAGGAAGTGAGCAAAACGCGAAAGGGTGACAGTGGAAGAGAGACACACGGCCGCATCCTGCAGCTGTGGGCAAATCAGCTGAAGGCAGCGGCGGATCGGCGCACATGCAGCCCTCGCATCTTCTGAGGCGATGGAGCAGCTGATTCTCTCCTTCTCGCACTGCTGCGTGTCGCCACATGTTGCCTGGGAATGAATTGAAAATAAACTATTTTATGAGCAGTGCAGAATTTTTTTTTTTTTTTTTTTTTGCTTAGTCCACCATTTGGAGCTGCAAATACAATACCACGGAATATCTTTGTTGCTGTTGTAATATGTCCAGTGGAATTGCACTGCTGACTGTATACAGTGCAAGTGGAGAAATGTGAGTACCGGAGTCAAAATAATGATGAATAAACATCATCGTCATTGTAGTTAAATATAAATAACTAGTAACAGTGCCAATCTTTTCTTTGGTAACTAATAACATGAAATACATTTGAACCAAAACTTACATTTTTGTCCACCTGGTGGCGCTACTGAAGCAATTAGCAGCCGTAATAGAGTGGTAGCCATTGGCCGAGTAATTCGCAGATGCGTTATTGTTTTCACCACTTTAACAAGTGTAGAAAAGCAGGATTTTAAGTGCCATCTGTTTAAATGACAATATTTAGTTGTTTTTTTTTAACAAATAAAAAAACCCCACATAACTCCAGATTTATTCATAAAAGTAATGCTCCCTAACTTTAATTATAAACAGTAACGGTGATGATGGTGATTTTCCCACAGTGTCTGGAGGGGCATGAGGTCTGTCAGTCTGAAGTCACCCATTCAGGAAGGTCGCTCAACTGAAGAGTGTGAAAGTCATCCAAGCTTCTTCAGGTCGTCCTCTCGTCCTGGCAGTCCACAGATGCGACAGGCTAACTGCCAAGTGGGCAAAACTATAAAACAGGATAGCTCGTACAAGGCAAAGCCCGTCGATTTGGAGTGTCTTTTTAAACATCAAAGCGTGAACGGTTATTCTATAGTGGCCACAGCGCAGTAAAGCTCCATATGCAGCGTTGCGGCACTGTGTCGGGCTTCAAATGGCCGCGAGAGCAGCAAAGTTTCATTAAACAACATATAAAAGACGAACAACTTGGAGTTGCGTTAAACCCCAGGGCACCGTAAGCAGATGTAATTAATACGCAGGGGAGGGGGCCTCGCGCTCTGCCTCCAGTGCAGGAGGCTCCAGAGCTCCCAGGGATGTGCACGTCAGGCTTTGTGGGTGAGATGACCTAAATTGAAGAGGATTGATCTCCGGCCGACCGAGTGCCTCCCTGCACCTCAGAAAGCTACAGCCATGCAGTCCACACAGCCCCGACTATGCACACTTTGCAACACATAGGAAATAGCTAATAACGAAAACCAAAAAAAAAAAAAGCAGAGTCTGCACCAGTGAAGCTCTGCTGCGAGCTGGTTTGCACAGTGGAGTGGATCTGAGGTGTTTTGAGGGACGACTTTCCACCGTTGGGGCAAAAGGATTTGCTTTTTCTCAACCCCTGCGGATGTTTCAAACACTGCGAGGTCTGGCGGAACCCCCACCCCCAGCCCCCGAACCCAGACTGACTGGTGATCAATCATGCATTAGCAGCCTTCACGCAATAAAAAGAGAAGGGGAAGGGAGGGAAGCCGTCTCGGCATCGCAGCAAACGCTGCTAAACTCGCAGCAGAAGCAGGCGCGCGTTCACACCATCCGCTGGTTCCGTCCCTCTGGCAGCTGTTTCCGCACGATGCATTTTGTATTTTCCCAACAACGTCCTCATTTGCATTCAGATTTTGAGACATTTTCTCAGCTTCGTGTTCCTTTTGCGCCCTGTCGTCTTTGTTAGCTCGCGCCGCCTGTGAAATACGAACCTTCAGTTTTTGACGATAAAGTGAAGAGTTGATCGTTAGTCCTGTCGCGCTCTTTCACTCTCAATAAATGCACCTAAAGTGGGCCAGGCGACACGTTGATGCGCTCGATAAAGTGCGTTGGCAGAGTCAAACAAGGCGACACCTTCCTGCAGGATTGTTTTGTTCTCCAGAGCAGCAGTGGAGCCATGTGAAAGTGATGCTTTATTGCTCCGATTCAACGCTTTGTTCACGCTCGCTCTGCTCCTGCTGCCTTCCGTCTCCCTTGTCAGGCGGGAGAGTAATCGTGTTTTGTTGCGAACGGCAGCCCGACAAACCATGAAAATAGGGTTTAATTGTAAGGAAACCAACATCCGCCAACCACCCTCAAATCTTGCTCGCTCTCACTTTAGTCACCCTCGGCTAACTTGTTTTTGAGTGGAGAGAGGGCAGGACAACGGTGGTGTAAATCACTGCATTTTGCAGCTGACTGGAAGCCAAGTCCTTCTAACCTACACTGAGAAGTGTGCAGCCGCAGGACCAGCTACTGCTGGAGATAAAATCCCTAGAATATTTTTTCTTTGTCATTCCAAATGGTCTCTTTATTTGAAATGTGTTTGTTGTTTAATCTTCACGTCCTTTTTTTTTTTTTTTTTTTTTAAGAGGAAGTGTGGAAACATCTACTGTACAGGAGAGCTGTGATGTTTGCTTGAAACTTGTGAATCTGCTGTGTGAATGCTTGGAGTTTGTTTTACCATCATGACACCTCTTTTGTTTCTAGAACTACAATAGATTTTTGCTTTTTACTTTTGTCTCCGTCCGTACTTGGAGTTGTGCTTGTTGTAGGCCTCTCTCATTGCCAATACTTTCCAGTCTGTCACGGGGAGGCAGCGAAGGCAAAACCCAAATGCAAACAAAATCTCCATGTGGGAAAAACAGAAAACTATTTATTTCAATTAAAAAACCCAAAACTCAACTAAAGAGGTCCATAAGGGGAAGAAAAATGATTGATCGCAGTTAACTATGGAAAGTAAGATTAATCTCGATCGGAAAAAAAATGACAGCTATTAGCACTATTTAACTGGAATCCATGTTCCCCCCCCCCCAAAAAAGCAAAAACTTTCAGTGATATTTTAAATGCATTTACATCAGTGTTCTCAACATTATATTTGTTCTAAAACACAAAAGTTCAGTCAGGATCATTTTGTCAAAATTAACATTTTATTTGCACAGCACTGTTAACCCGGATAAGTTGATTGTACTTAAACCACTTTCGTCAAGTGATTGCCTTGAACGATTTAAGTAATTGACAGCAGAGAAAATTATTTTGTTTGAGTTTACTCAACTTAAATGTGCAATAGTCAGAATTTAATATTTTAAAGTTATATATACTTAAATGGTTTAATTAAGTAACAATAGAAAAAAATTGTGGAGTCTACTCAAAACTAGTACAGTCATAACTTAATAAAATGAGTCAAATGAACTTAAAATTCTAGTTTTATCAAAACTAGGAATAGAATTTCAAAATATTATATTTTGGATAAGAAAGTTGCAATTTAATTCTTCTGTTGTCAATGACCACACAATGCACTTTATTTTATTTGTTTATTTTGCCTCACAACACGCAAGCATTAAGTTGGGCACATGTTGAAATGGCAGCTTTCTACCATGTATCCTGTGTTTTCAATGCAAGCTTCTTAAAAAAAATAAAAATAAGAAGAAGAATAAAAAAATATAACACTAACATGCTTGGTGTGCCACACAAAAATACAAGAAGAGTGGCATTAAGACCAACTTTGACTTTCTAACATGTGTCCAATAGAATTATTTCAGTAGAACACTAGATCTATTTTAAACTATAAATATCACATACTGAATGAGCAACTGAAAGAATATTTTCTCCATTGAGTGCAGTCTATTTGTGCAGCAATCAACATACAGAATTGTGCCATGAGCATGAATGTGTTTCACATTCCATGTTTTGAAAAACAACAACAAAAAACAAAACAAAATTCTTGCTACACAACAATATAAAGTGCATTAACAACAGCAGCATTGAGAAAAAACTATGCAGTGCGAACAGAGTGCATAAAAAAATTCGGACAGATATCACAAATTGTGGCATGAGCTTACACTGCAAGATCATTTTTCAGCCTCTGAACTTTGGGAGGTAGCTCACTTCGACCCAAGTTTAGCATCACCTGCTGAATGAAGATGAATGTGTTTTTAAAGCACTTTGGGTACTGCAGGTGGAGTGCATAAGTAAAGCCAAACAAGAGGCACATTGCCTGAGGTAAGTTGGTGAGGGTGTCCATCACAACACTGCCCTCAAGGATGATCCCCACTTTTGTGGGGTTTAGTTGTGGCGATGCCGAGCTTCCTGGGTGTTCAGGGCTGGTGTCCTCATAGCACACAATTCCCACTGGAATGTCCAGGGAGTCATTCTATTGTAGAAGAAACAATACAAAAAGAGGATATTCTGGTTAACAGCAATTTATCTGTAATCAGTTGTGTGGTCTACATTAATATTGTGATTTTCATAATTCACAGTAATCTTGTTCTAGACAATGTTACGTGAACAAGCTATTTTTTGTCTGTTTGTGTATAGCTGTCCGTTGTGGTGTAGATCTCATGTCTTGACAGTAGGTGGTGTATTGGACAATTTGATATGTGAAAGGTACAAACAGAGAAATGGTTAATTATGTTTCGGGTGCTGACCATAGAGAAGCACGCATTCTTTTTTTTCTTTTTTTCCCGTCTGGCCTAATTTGAGCCGTTTTCTTTTTAATTTTATTTTTGGGTTAAGTGTGTGTTCGTCAATAAGGGAAAATAATAGAAATATATTAGAAATGTTTGGATTAATCCAATTTCCAGCATCAGCCCCTCAATGGATTAGATTTATGCAAGCCCTTTGAATTTTTGCATAATTTGCAGTCCAAACTGCAGCAATTAATTTACTCTTGCTAACAGAAGGAGACACATTATCTTGTTAAAATCAACTAAAGTTCAATGAAACATCTTCATTAATACTAATTATCACAACCCATCATCCCAAATAAGGTAAACATAGGAAAACAGAAAAACTGAGTCAAACAGCAATTACGTAACTTTACTCACCAAACTGCTCTTAAAAAACATGGATGGATCATCACCAAGAAAGATGGGAAGTCCTCTCAGGATAAGGCATCTCGTAGCTGTTGGCTCAGTGCTCTGCAAAGAGACATAAGACATGAACATTTATAACATCATATTTGTTCATATAGAAAATGACTACAAGGGAAGGTGGGGAAATTATTTCTTGGAATATGTATGCACTATTAACATCAATATCGTTAGAAGAAGAAAACAGAAATATGAACTCACCGCTGTCTGTTGTAGCAGGTCAGCTAACTGTTTGCCTATCCGACCTCCTGTCTTCCTCTTGAAGATGTCCATTAAGATTGGGCAAAAACCATCAAGAACACCAAAAAACTCTTCTTTAAGATTTCTACCAGCAACCCTGTTAAAAGTGGGTATAAACGTTTCATCAAAAGCACATATTTTTAAAATTCTTCACAAAACTCTGCAGCACACTGCAAAACTGTAGCGAACATATAGTAGCTAACAGTCGCTAGCTTTTCTGGGGGAAAAAACAAAAAACGCTGCAGTTGTTCAACGCTCAGAATCTGCTAAAGTCAACCTACCCACGTTCAAATACACGTTTCAAACAAGAGTAGTGCGTAGCCACCCTGTTAACATGGATTAAAATAATAATAACGTGTGGCCACGCATTACTACATCGTGCGCACGCATGCCCACAGGATAATAAACGCGTGCTCACGACATGGTGAATGCGTGCCCACGCGTTACTATCTCGTGGCCACGATATGGTTAATTTGTGCAGGTAGCGCGACGGTTGTATGCTGTTCCACAATGTTCCACAGAAAGAAAATGTAAAAGGAAACTCACCTTATTCGGGGAGAAAATGTTTTGCGAGGAAAACTTGCGAAGACAAAAAATACAGCGGGAAGACAAGGCGCAGCTCTCAAACGGACTCCAACAAGCCCAGACTTGTCTTGAGATTTGAGCCAATCACAACAGGGCACTACGTCACCTGAGGTAAAACTTGATAGTTCAAGTTTGTTAAACTTAGAAAAATGAGTACATTCAATGACTGGTTTCATATGCTCTTCATGTACTCATACTCTTTGAGTAAGGTGATAAAACTAATATTTTAAAGTGGTATTTACTCAATCTTTTTACATAGAATGAACTTTCGGGTTAACAGTGAGTGGCACAGGTTACATTTGGCAGTATGGTTCTGTTTGGGGTCCCTTGCCCTTTCCATGCATTTGCGTGGAAAGCCTGAGGCGGGAAGGGCAGCTCAGGTTTGGTTTGAGAACTCCCTCTCTCACGCGCTTGCATGAGAGGCCTGCTCAGGAAGAGCAGCTTCCTGCCCTTCACGAGCCATCGTGATAGGTGATGGCTCGTGAACCAACCCCACAGAACCAGAACATAAGAATAACATGGTGCAGGATAACGGTAGCATAATGGAGGCGCTGGGGAGGAGGTGCATTGCATGTTCGCTGTCAAAGGGAGCAGAAGCCGAGTTAGGGTGGCTTTAAAAAGGCACTCTGAAAGAAGTTATCCAAATTAGAAGCTGTTAGAGAGCTGGAGCTGATTGCAGGGGATGAGCTACAGGTGCAGACTGTGAGCAGGTGTGTCAATCAGGCCAGGAAAAAAAACAAAAAAAACTAGGTCAGCATGAAGTTTGTGACACAAAATGGTTCACATAGCACGTAAAATAACAGGTCGGCATTCTAGGTAGGTGCTGTTCTTTTGTACTTTAAATTAACCTCTTTGATCATATGTCAGATCTGCAGGCGTGTATGGAGGAACGACCGGACGGTTTGAAGTGATCTGGGGATGGAAAATGGATTGACATATAATCAAAAGACTTTAGGCAGTCATTTCAAACACACTTTGATTGAAACGCAGCCTTGCATCTGGTGATTGATGATAAATGAAGGGCAGTTAGACGTCGGAACTGCCTTCCAAGTTTCAATTTACGCAATTCATTTTGAAAACGTTAATTTGAAATTTTCTCATCTCCAGCAAGTTTAGGGCAACGATGGGCGAGAAACGGGAAGAGTGGAATTTTCGACCAAACACATTTCTTATTCTGATTTTAAGTGCAAAAAGCCATTGTATTTTATTACTCTGGATACAGAGAAATTAAGTCTCTTTGCATAAATACCTCCATATGCATGAAAGCATACATGCACAAACACTCACAAATATAGATAATATAAACATATTCATTTATTTTTACTATGTGCAACAGATCAATGAAAACAACCCATCAACTTGTGCAACTACTGTCACGGTGAGCCGGACTTTGGAGAGTTAAAAAAAATAAAAAAAAATAAAGATATTGTTCACTGGAGGTATAATGACTTTTCAATAGTTCTTCCCTGCGGCGTGCTTGTCAGCTTTAGTCGATACAGAGAAGATAATCTTAGCCTCCGAAAAGAAAACGGCAACCTAACAAAGATGATATTTTATCATGGAGGAAAGTAGGTCATTGCAGTAACAACATTCACAAGGAAACATGACTTGACTTCATATATAGCCTGAACTATTTTAAACATATTTCCAGCAAAATCAAATACACCTGTCCTATTCCCGCCATTTAAGTTTGAAAACACTGGTTAATGTAATCTTTTTAATGGTGCAAATAAAAATTCTGTTTCAGTCAGGCCAAAAAAAAAGAAGAAGCACAGATGCTGCTTTTGTGGTTAGTGACTCACTTGAAAGGCTCCGCCTGCCAATTAACCCCGGTAAATTTTGCAAACTGCACCGCATACAGGCAATTTCTTGTCAGAATGGCCGCTGTGAAATAAGATCTATTTAAAAAAAGGTCAGTCTGAGGCGTCCGATGCCTCTTCACCTGTGCCAAAATGTTTGATCCAGTGGGTCCTTTTAATAAATTCAAACGCTTTCCTGGACGGCACCAGTCGCAGCATTTCCACCATTTCCTGCAAATGGACCTCCAACCACTAAAGGCTGACTGACTGCGTGCCAGTGCCTTGCCAGCTGCCTGGCTCTGCCGTTTGGCAGCCTGCAGCATTTAGACAGCTTGCCATTTTTTATGTGTCCTAGGCTGATCAGAGTCAACAGCTTGAACCGGTACACAGCGCGACGTCAATGCCAGCAATGTGACTAATCACGGGTGATGAGGCTGTAAAGACCAGCAGGTATGATTCATACGGAGGCTCGCTGTGCTCTCTTTAGCCTCCAGTGCGTTTTCATCCCTCGCGCCTTTAATGGCGGTCACAATACTTTAATCGATGGATTTGGATGACCGCTAGCTCTCTAGGCTAACGCCATGTCTTCACTCTAGACAACATTCTGTTCTGGAAATACCAGTGGTTGGTACAGAATAGCAATGTTCCATTATCGGCGTGGTGCTCACTGCTTTTAGTGGTCATGGCAACCCTGGATCCAGAACGCTGCCACCTTATACCTCCCTATTAGCTGCACCGCTGTGTGTGGAATATGTAATTTTGTGTTGGCTGTTCATGTACCTCTTAGTTGAGGCTCCAACAACACCCACCAATTTGTTCTGTATAATTGAAAGCGTGAGTTTGATTTTTGAACCCAGTTGTCAAGCCATTGGTCCTTTGGTGCGGGCAGACAATCATGGCGAAGAGGTAAGGTGAGCCGCCCAAAACCTCGCTATCTGATGCATGAAAACCATTTTCAGCTGCACAGTCGTCAGTCATCTTCGTCTTCACCAGACTCATAAGCAGAGGGAAAATGTTTGACTTGCAATGTATTGAAATTCTTTTGAGTTTTAAAGAACGAAAAAAGCATCACCACTGGACGAAGGCTTTGCAGTTAAAAAAATTAATAAATAATAATAAAAAATTCCAGCTAATGTGTGTATATTTTCAGCCCCACAACGTTTTAAATACTATTCGTTAAAGGCGCAAACCGATCCTCTGAGGAAAACTCCAGGAGACCGTTGGAGAGATTAAAGACTTGAAGTGTCTTTTTCCTCTTCAGGTTCCTCTATTCACCCGTGGTTCCCTTTTCAGAGCAGAAAACAAATGCACTTAATCGTGTTAACCCACTGTAACATTTATTCTGAGGTTGAAGAAACACTTTCTACTCTCATTCAACAGTAGTGCCCACAAGTGAGATGCTTAACCCTGGTCTGTTTAGTGATCAGCAGGTGCTTCTCTAGGTACCAGGAAACTCCCAGTTGTCACAGAGAATTTAAACTCTGGCTGCTGACTGTTTTGAGACGAAACTTGGTGTATTTTTGTCTCACAGTTTAGCTGATGGAAGTTGACTGAGTGACCTGGGGATGCAATCCCAAAAATCCTCCCCATTTCCTTGTCCATTGCACCTCAGGACAGTTTACTCACTTTAGAACCCCCAAAAAGTTAATGTAGGTCATTAAAACTTACAATAGAAAAGGCTGCTGAAGCACATAGGACATTCCACTACATTAATGAACTTGAGTTGCATTACCTGCCACAATAACAGGTATGAAAAATTGAAGTGAGTGAATAAAATTGTAAAATGAATTTGACTCGTGAAGGCAATTTTAATTTTGCCTTCACACGTCAGGTCTATGTCATTGTACTTTCATGCTGCTCCATACAGCTGAAACAGACTGAAACAGACCTTTATGCACTCAAAGGGAATTCATCCACATAGCTGAAAAGAAAAGGTTTCTAACAGAACTGAAATTTAGGCGATATTGCACCCCTAACTTGAGCATGATGTTTGTTTTTTGTATGCAGATCCTCACGTGCAAGCAGCACGTTCAATTCAGAATCATAAAGACCTTAAAGCAACACAAGCGTGCCAACCCACAAAGTGTTGCATTTAAGACTTGGGACAGTGCCAACACAGTGTATATTGTCTTAAAAAAAACAGAAAAAGGTCAGACTGGCTGTTCAGTGCCACGGTGCAGAAGCTGGAGGGGGAGCGTCATTGCCATGTGTTCCGCTCCATGTGCACTGTACATTACATAGGTAGCACAGAAGATATGGCCAGTCGCCCATGCAGCCCCTTGCTATGTTTCGCTCCTGAGTGTTTCACTCTGTAAACTCACATACCAATTTCCAACACGTGTGAACATACTGCACACGGACAATCTCCCAATGTGTGCCGCATCGCTGAGCAAGCTTTGCAGTAGTTTGCAAAAAAGACTCACCGTATACTGGCTCAGTCCCTGTTACCGCTGGGTTATTGTTTCTATTCCCCCGCCTTTGATTTAGCTCGCTGCGGAAGCTTATTGCTGCCACACTAGAAAAAAAACAGGGCTCTATATCACGTTAAAAGTAAGGGTGTCAAAGTTAACGCGTTATTAACGCGTTAACTCAACGGCGACAATTTTTTTATCGCGCGATTAACGCACACGGTGCTTTTTGAACCTTTGGCCGCTCCGTAGATCGTGGAAACGGGAAATGAATTGACTCACAGCACACAGTCACACGCTTGCAGCCGGCGTGTAAACACAACAAATAAAGAAAAAGACACTGAGCGTAGATGAGCACTAGGACGGACTAACATGGATAAGGCGTCAATTGGAAATGGAAAGTTCCACTTCAAAACCCTGCCAGTTGGCAGTCTTGGGAGGACAAAAGTGATATGCATTTACTGTAACGAGCGCTTCCATTCGGCGCCCATGTTAAACAATATAGTAGTTCACACCAGACGCGAACAGGCGCGCGGCTCACGCCATGCAGTTGTCGTTTCGGCGTCTGCTCTATTTTGTGCGCGAGCCACGAGCGATCCTCGTCAAAAAAAAACGAGAAAATGCGGTGAATTTTCAAAATAAACTAATTTCAAAATAAAAACCGAATGACAAATTAGATCATATTTGTATGTTATATTTGTCAGTACATTGTATCAGAGTGTGAGAGAGATTAAACAAATACAAACACACAGAGGAAGACTTTATCAAAATACGTCTGTTTGATCCTAGAGATGCCGGTCAGTGATCATTATGAAAGAGGTCTTGAGATGGACACCTGAGTTCGTGTTTCTATTTACACACACACACACGCACAACATTTTTTTTTACCCTGTGCATCTTTTGTTTTGTTAGTAGTACTTGTCATTGCTCCAACACAAATAAACATGCTGCATTTGCATAAAGCAAGTATTTGCCAACTCCCATGTTGATATGATTATTAAAAAAATGGAACAATATCAGTTTACGGTAGATTTAGAGCAGATAAAACAAATATGCGATTAATTTGCGATTAATCATGAGTTAACTATGTAAAACCATGCGATTAATCTGATTATTTTTTTTAATCGACTGACAGCTCTAGTTAAAAGGTGAAACTATCAGGTTATTTCGTGATAATCTTCACATTATAATTTGATACTGAGCCCTGTTTTTTCCAGTGTGGCAGCAATGCGCTTCCCGAGTAATTAGAAGAGATCACGGGGTAAGCTAAGTGCTTTGTTTTTAGATTCAACTAGATTTCTAGAACGCCAAAAGTCCTTTTGAGTTGATACAAGCGCATTTACATGAAAATTATCACGAAACAATGTGATAGTTTCACGTTTTTACGTGATAATTTTCACATTATAGCGTGATAGTTTCACGTTATAGTGTGATAGTGAGACCTGTTTGTTTGTTTTTTTTCAAGGGTGGTAGCAATATGCTTCCGTAATTCTCACGCTAAACCAGGTGCATATTTGACCCTTTTCGCTCCATCACAGAGTCACACATGGCGTCTGTCTTTCCCCTCCCCGCAGCTAAATCTACACTCTCTGCAGCCGCTGCTATATGCTGCCCCCTGTGTCATCCTCAGTGCCTCCTCCAGTTCTCTGTTCTGCTTGTACTCACCATTTATTCTCCGTGGTCGTGCTCCTGCCGCCTCCTCTGGGCCCGTACCTGCGCCGGCACATCGCCACGACTCAGACCTCTCGTTGAAAAAAAAGAAAAGGAAAGGAAACTCACATTATATTGGAAAGGAAAACCGCTGTAGCAAACTTTTTCTCCCACAGGGAGTTTTCTGACCTGCCTGCAGAGTCCCTCCACCACCTCTCTGCTGAACTGCTTCCAGCAGGAAGGTCTGCTTTGTTGGAATTACAAACTGTGAAGATTTTTTGTGCTTACTTGGATAACATCTGCCATTTACTATTGATATTATTATTATAACTATTATTATGACGTACCCAGTCAAGTCACCAGTTCTTTGCAGGGCAACATTGAAAGACAAGCAAAGACAGACACCCACTCCCTCCCACACCCACCAATGGACAATTCAGATTTCCCATTTGCCTCACGTGCATGACTTTGGAGTACGGGAGGAAGGCGGAGAACCTGCAGAGAACCCACACAGACGCAAATGGTGTCTATATTCTTCCGTATTATATTAAATCTGCCTTCTGTTCTTACCATGTCCGATCAAATACACATCAGGGCGTGAAGTGAGACTCACATCATGTCTCTCCTTTGACACAGACATCCACATTCTTCTGTCACAATTCTGCTGTCGGGAATTA
The DNA here is from genome assembly GCF_046127955.1 of Nelusetta ayraudi. NCBI lineage: Eukaryota > Metazoa > Chordata > Actinopteri > Tetraodontiformes > Monacanthidae > Nelusetta > Nelusetta ayraudi. The sequence continues at coordinate 16,827,585 of NW_027466185.1, read as the reverse complement.
AAAGCTCCTCCCAGAACTGAAACATTGCTGCATTTAAAGTGCTAATCCCCCAGATCCTCACATTGATTGAGACGATGCATTGAAATAATAAACAGAAGTCGCAGGAGTGTAGACCAACGCTTATCTGCTATGATTTAGTGTTGTGAGTGCACCTTCTAATCGAAAAGCGTCAGTGGGATTAAGGAGAACAAACACAATACATATATTTGCAGCGTCAGAGCGATAAATCTGCGGATGAATGGAAGCTGTGTGTCTCACTGTCTGGAGCGCTGCGCTTTCCAAACAGGCCATATGTCTCTTGTCTCTTGCAAGGTAACTCAGGAAATAAATGCAACCATAAAGAAATATTGAAAAACTTTATGGATGGACGTTGACAGATTGAAACGCTCCTCTCCTCTGCTCTCTGTCTCCCCCTTCAGGATCTCCTGCCCTCATCAGGTGAAGCACTGTGAGCCCCTGTCCTCCCTCCTTCCCCCGCCGGACCACCCGGCCCAGACAGAGTCACTCCTGGCCTCACCTGCCGAAACCCCCCATCCGACAGCTGCCATTGGCTCTCCCTTTACCCCATGGTGGCCCCAAGGCCTGCCCTCTCACTGCTATTGGCTGTCCTGGCCTGCACGGGGCCCGCACGCCCCTCGCCCCCCCTGCTGCTCCGGCCCCGGGAGAGAGAGAGGGACTCGGGTGGCGTCAACATCGCTGTGGTCCACTCGGGTTCCTCCCTACTCCCGGAGACGGCCATGGTGGGAGGCGCGGGGGTCGGTGAGTCGGGCCCCGGCCTGGGAAACGGTCCAGGAGGAGGTGGGGGAGGGGGTGGAGGAGGAGGAGGAGCGGCGGCAGCAGCAGGAGGAGGAGGAGGAGGAGGTGGAGGAAAGGGAGTGATGGACTCGCCGGTGCTGGAAGGAGTGGCTGGGATGGCTTCCCTCTCCGCCGCTCCCTCGGCGGCTTGGTCACTCGCTGCGCTGGTTGGGGAGACGGTGATGACGCCGTCCGGCCAGGCCAACGTCATCTACCTGGCGGTGAACGAGAGCAGCCCCGGGAGTCTGCTGCTCCACCTGTGCGAGCTACTCGCCACCACGCCACTGCAGGTATGGGACACGTGCACGTTGCATAATTAAGTTAAACCCCCGTGACCTGGCGAAGACAAGACACTTTGGGTCAAAGGAAGACAGGCTTCAATTGTCTCACAGGGAAAATGACAGAGGCAAAGAAAAGCAGGGCAGCTTTATTGATATAGCATATTTCATAGACAAGGCAACTCAATGTGCTTCACATGATTTCAAAAGCATTAAAAAACAACAAAGGACACAGAGTCTTCAAAGACAAAGTGCAGGGCAATAGGATATATTAAAATGCATTAATAGAGCAGTAATAAAGGAGACTAGAAATACAAAGATGATATAAAATATAATAAGATGAATAAAAGCACTTTAGTAGTAGAGTCTTTAACCTGGATTTCAACACATTCACACTGACTTCACTCCTGTTGGCAGCTTCTTCCATTAGTGAGCAGCACCGCAGCTCAATGCTGCTTCACCATGTTGACTTTCAACTCTGGGCTCCACTAATCTGGTCTGAAGTATGCAGCTCTCACAGTCCTACCGGCTTTATATTCCATTCGCATTTCATTCATGTATTCTGGACCTCAACCATTCAGTGACATTCAGAGGCATGTTGGAATTTTTAAAATAGATTTTCTGACATGAAATAAGCTGTCAAAAAAAGACAAAAAAAGGCTGTTTAAACTATCAGTCAAAAGTGTGGACGCACCTTCTCAGTTAATGGGTTTTCTTTCATTTTCATGACAATTTAGATTGTAGATTCTCACTGAAGGCATCAAAACTCTCAATGAACACGCACGGTGTATGTAGTGAACAAAAAAAAAACTTGAAATAAAGCAACCTGTTTTATATGTTACATTTCATTTTTGCAATGTGATTTCATACATCTTGTTTAGGTATTTGATGTGTTCGGTATGCATCTAGTCTACAATGTAGAAAGTAGTAAAGATAAATAGAAAACAACTGCATCAGAGGGTGTGTCCAAACGTTTAACTGGTCGTATAAATGGGCCCTATGTTGTGATTGATTGAATTGTTTTAGATTGAGCAAACAGGCCATGGTGATCGTGCACCCAGCATGGACGCCCGTCAGCATTTCAGATAGAGTTGTTAGCTGGACTAATCCGGCTCGCTGTGTTTCTTCCTGCTTATATTTCAAAGAAGAACGTTTCTCTGGTGTTGCCCTTTCAAAAGAAAAGCACAAAGAAACAAACACGCAGCCATTTTCGACGTGGCACGTCGTACGTGGCAGACATGCGCATCAAACCTCCCCAACATTATGAAGCCATCCGATGGTGTTTACATGGACTTTGATCAGATCAAAAGCAGCCCAGGCCTTAGCTGCTTGCCAGAGTGATGCACATCAAATACAAAGCATACCAAATCAGAAACACATGATTGCAATTATGTTAATATATAGTGATGGTATATATATATATTCACGTAACCTGTACCTGAACCTAAAAGGTTCTTTGGTGTGAACATTGTCTGTGTTGCCATTGCCATTCTTGTCATCTTGTCTTCATTCAGCCTTTCACGCCATCATTCGCGCCCCCTGTCATTGAGCTGTGTCTTCACCATTCACTCATTCAGTCCTTCATTCATAGTCCAACACACGTGGACGACAGCAGATCCCATCAACTCGGTGAGCTACTTGCGCAGGCAGATGTAGGAGAACACGTGACTCTTATCTTCTCATTCATATTCATCGATTCATTCATTTACCCTTCAAATGAGACGTACGTTGCTTCATAAGTATCTCATTCTGATCTAACCTGGTTATGGCTGCTCAGTGGCTGCCCCGGCCTCATCCGGGGTCACGCGTCACACTGACTCTTTGAAAGCGCCGCCACTGTTTTTCCATGATCTTCTCGATGTCCATTTGCATATCAAACATTTTCCTGTGAGACTGGAAGTGTCAGCAACGCTCGTCTTCAGCGTGCCTCCCTTAAATGGCAACGGGAAAACAAGCATGAAGTCGCTGGCGACCTCGCATCACTGTTGCTCCATTACAGATCGTAATGGCAGCTGGAGGCGGTCGAGCATTTGTCTACTATTTTTCCGCATTCAAAAAGATCTTGTCTGCTCACCAAATCATTCAGTCGCACCATGGCGGTGCTATTGTTGTTTCCGTCATGTTTCCGTCCTGCCCGCCTCTTGGTAAGCCCATGTCGGTGCTGAGGTTTCCCATAAGCCAGGGGCTTATCTGTTGTTTCTGTGGTGTAAAGCAGCTTAAGCTGCACGGCTACAACAAACACACACACACACACACACACACATGGAGTCCACCTGACAAGATGCCAGTCCACCGCAGGGACTTGACTCTGATTTTATCTCTCTGGTTATCGATCCTCAATCAGAGCGCAGCACAAGTTCTCCTACTTTTAAAAGGCTTCAGCTGTGTTGCTATTTTATGTAAAACCTCAAACAGTATTTGGAAACATGCTCCAGAAGTCAAACCATTTCTCAGCGGATAGTGAGGGAATAAATTGGCACTGGATAATGAGTCGTCAGAATTATGATCATGAACAGTGTTGGGTTGCGCACAGTGTTCTTGTCTCCCTGTCACTTCTTCAATTATTCAATTATTCACATTCATCGAGCAAAACAAAACCTGCAGTAAACCTCAGTTTTGATGAACAACAGTCTGGAAAGAGGCGTCATAATTTGAACAAGGCTGATGTTCTTTCTTCTGTTCTTTCTTTGGACCTGCTTCTTCTGTCTTCAGGGTTTGGTTTTCGAGGAGGAGAGGCCGCCACCGCCGAACCGGGCCCCCCTGGCTCCCATGCTGGAGTTTGTCTCTGCCCAGACGGGGGTCCCAGTGGTGGCTGTGGGAGGAGGCGCCAGCCTGGGACGAGAGCCGCAGGTAACAATTGGCGTTTAGGGTTTTATGGTGGATCATTTGGTTTCCACTTAGTGCTGTGGGGAGCAGAAGAACTGGTGGCGGGTGGCTTCAAGGATAAACTAAGCGGTGGTGACTGAGGAATTACCTCTTAACCTCCACTGATCCGTCTGGCATGGGATCACTGTCGTGTCTCATTATTGTCACTTTCGGTTGGGCATTGTTGTGCAGCAAACTGTCACCTCAGAGAAAGAAGCCTGACAACAGCGGCCTTTGGTGTCTTAAGCTTTTAATGTTCTTTCTTCGCCAGACACTCTGGATTCAGCCACAGTGCACAGACGCACAGTTTAGGCTGACTAAATACATCCCGTCAGTGAGGAGGTTGAGTTAGTTTAGCCCCCGTGTTAACGTCCCCAAAGTGTATTCTGTCTCGCTGTGTTTCCATGACCCCTAGAATTGAGCGAAACCTAAATATGGCAATAAAAATCTGGTCACGGAAACAGCTAAACTTGGAAAAGCATCTCACATATCACTAAAAGGTTTTGGCACTCTCATGAGGTGGTTTTTCAGACGTATCCACAAAAAAGGTGTGTCGCAAAAGTGGCATGGAAACACTTTTCACACGTCAGCGGATGTGACGTACGGGGTCACGTGACCAGGTTCACTTCAGGTGAAAATGGCGAGTTATGATTGGACGGAGGAGGAGACGGAATATTTTTTACAGGTAATCAAAGAGAAAAATCTTGCGGAATGAGATTTTATGCGCTCCACACCAATGGAAACAACACTTGGAGACTTAAGACTGATTCTTTGCACACTACAGCACATAAAAAATGCATTAGGAGTATCAAAACTTTTTTTTCCACCTCTGCTTCCTCTCAGCAGCTTTTCTGTAGATTTTTTTTTTGACAAATAACCCTCGGATGATTGTGGGATTAGTGAAGTCAGGGAAGGTGTTTCTCATGACAATTATTTGAGGAACTTGTGACAAATCCCCTACTGGGACACATTAACCAACCTTATCAATGTGTACTTGTCATGTGGGAAACGCAGTACCGCATTGAGAAGCAGGGTGCATCAACACGCAAGATATTGTACACTGAGCATTTCAAAGCTTTTGAGATTGAGCTTCTGACCTTCCTGCAAATAAGGCATCAGTGCTGCGCGACAAGCATATAAACTCCACGACTAAGAAGTGGAATTCCCAGACATTCACAGAGGCTCTTTTGCAACCACATGTGATCTTTAGGCTGCAAACATTTGACTATATTTACATGTTTTCATGTTATTTAGGGCAGCGTTCCTCACAACACTAGTCATTGTAGTTGTATTATTTCGGTAGGTTGTATCAGGTCAGCATAGTTGATTAGAATAATAAGTTGAAATATGTGAACGGTGTGTAAAAGTAGGTCAGATGAGTCTATTGCGGATATGGAAGATGTGATTACAAGTGTGTTGCATGCTGGAGTGAGCTCACGGCGAATGCAACAGCGGGTAGAACACAAGCACTTGTTTTTTTTTTCTCTCTCTACCTCTATTGTCTCCGTTTTTCCACTGCGTTAGGTTCTGCGAGTGAGAACTGGCACAGCCCAGCAGTGAGGTTCCTTTCTCAACACATCACCCCTGCGCGAGAATGCGCCTCTTCTCTCTGAGTGTGACAAACATGTTGCGGCTGTGATGCACAACAATCAGTGTTACTGAGCGTTTTGGAGAACAGAAGATGGTGTTTTGTAATTAAGCATTTCAGAAGACGCGTGGCTGTGGCCTCATCAAGGAGCAGTTATGGAAAAGCGAAATTACATCCTGTTTTGGTTTTTTTTTGCTCCTTTTTTTCTGTATTGCTCCAGTTCTGTCACTGCCGCTAAGCCCATCAGCATCAAAATGAATTCACTATTCTGAGTAGAGGGTGCGCAAGACTGCTTTGGAGTGTACTGCGTGAATATCACAACTGTGTAATTTAGATCAAACAACAGAGGAACATTTTGTTAATTGGAATAAGCACATTTGAATTTTATCTAAATTGACGAGTATTTTTGGAAAGGAGCAAAACAAGAGTTTTGTTTCAAACGCCCTTGGTCCCTTGATTGCAAATAAACTGCGTCACCTTTAATGGTGGTTGTTTTCCCCTTAGCAGTCGGCGAATTAACGTTTACCAGTGTTACCAAAAGCATTAAGGACAATAGATCAAGCCATCAGCAGCTATTAGCAGAGCAGCCATGATGCTCATTATGGTCTCAAAATCTTTATGTTTTGAAATCGTCCATGGATATTAACTTTAATCTATTCAAATTGAAAATGATAAACTTGAAATGTTCAGCATCTGCACTTGTCCCTCAAGAGGTAACTTGATAGCAACTAAGGGAAATATATTGTAGTGTCATGTTCCTGGTTAAAACAACTAAATTCACTGTGAGCACATCTAAATACTAATGCTTGGAAAAATGTTTTCTGCTCCATTTTTCAAGAGATAAAGTCTGTGCCAGAGTGCAAGTCAGACTGCAGCATGTACAGTCTTTTCCTCTTGTTTATTATTCTTTTTCTTCCCAGAAGGTATTTATATTTAAAACTGAAAACATGTGGAGGACAATTAAGTCTTTTGGAGAGAAAATAATAATGAGAAAGACACAGCCCACACGACAACATACCCTGTGAACCTCTCACTTGCTAAGGCCAGTCAATGGGAAACTATGAATACTTTAATATATATATATATATATATATATATATATATATATATATATATATATATATATATATATATATATATATATATATATGTATATATATATTTAAAGTGACAATGTGATTCATTCAATTATGTAGAAACACAAGGTCAACTGATTCAAGATAGCTGGTAGTTAACTGGTAACTAACATTATGGGGGAGAGGGAGGGGGTTGTCCATTGGGGTTTAATCCACATTAACTCTCCATCTGTGAAATACCTTAATAACAAAACTCCAATCAGCCCCTGATTGCCTTTGGAACACTTTGGGATGCTCGATAGATGACAGAGAATCAATCAAGCTCACATTAACAACAGTTTCTAAATCTGTAACTTGGGACGTTGTGTCATTCATTCATCTGTTGCTGCTGATGGCTTGAATGGCAACAGGGCTGCTGAACCATTCTGTTATTCTTTCTATATTGTGTTTTGTATTTTAGAGGACGGGGGAAAGCCGAGATGTTTTACATGATATTTTAGACTGATGCCGATTTGACAGTTAAACCTGCTCATTGCAGTGCAACCCAAGGCAAAACCTTTCTCTGGGGGGAAGCAGCAGAATACTCCCAGAAGTCTCCTTTCAATTTTCCTAAACACATCCTCTCGCTGTCTCCCAGCTACTCAAACATGTTGAATTCTGAAAAAAAAAAAAGCACAGTGACATATTAACTCGTAGCGTCAGCCGTAAAGCCCTCTTTCGACAAGTGAACATCTTGTCCATCTGAAGTTAATGGAGCTCCTGCAAGACGAGCATCGGTTCTTTTTAGTAGCAGTGAAAGTCTCGTTCACACGCCGAGGACTTTCCCCACTGACAGCGGACAGACTGACTTTGCGTCTTATTCATTTTAGAGTTATTCTTTCAAAATCAACTGCAGAAATTCAACCACTAGGCAGGGAGAAAAGCTTTCGAGGCAGAGAGCGAGCATTGTCTCCCACTGTGAGAAGAACACCCCAGTTTAATCACTGGGAGACCAGCAGCTCCGAGCCATCACCAGGCTGACGAGTTGATGACTTCCTGTAGAGGGAAGAGCATTTCAATAAAGTTACCTCAACTATTGAATCCATCTCTTTAATCATCTTTAACTCAAGTGTGAGTGTTATTGCATGTCTGTTGAAGGAGGACAATTTGTTTTCATTATGGGTGGAATGTTGCACTGTCTGCTCCTTTGATCACCATTACACACCCAGAAACAAAATATACATCAATCCTAGACTAGTTAGATGTATCTTATAGTTGGGAAGATCATCAGAAGTCTTTTTATTTGGCCTTCGTAATATGGCCAGAGGGCCTCGTACAGCTATTTCCCAGGCAGCACAGTGCAATCACTAACCCCGTGGAAAATTAACTTGGATTAATTGCGATTAAATTGATTTCCTGAAGGGAATTTTCTTTTGATAAAAAAAGGTTTAATATTTTAATTGAAAAAGAAAGATATTCTATCATATTAAAAATGCACCAGTTGAGTAGTTGGATGTATCTTTTAATATAATATCTTTTCAGTTCATGATCATTTCATTGTAAACAGGATTGGTGAATTAGTTTCCTTTATTTAGAATTCATCTGCAATGCTGTTATACCCTCTGGGTGATCAGGCGAAATGATCAGCCAAACTATTTTCAATCCCTCATTACCGCCAGAGGTGAAAGGTCAATATTCAGGTCATGTCACGACCCCATTAGAAACTGGAAACAATTTGAGCTGAAGCTTTGTAAGATGTATTTAGACTTGGATTCTGATCAATCCAGGCGCCAGGTTTGGCCAGGAATGGGAAGATCTGGATCCCCCCACATAGAAAAGTCTATCCAATTCTAGTAAAATGGTTCATTCATGGTCAATATCCAAAAAAGAGCCTCAAACTTCGAGTACTGATCTAGTGCCAGTTTCTGATACCAGTAACTAAACTGTTACAGGCTCTGTGAATATTTGCAGATTTCAAATTTGGTATTTCAACCTCACACAAATAAAACTAACCCGGTTAATGAAAGCAAGGCTCTATAATATTAATATGAAAAGAATGATTGATGGAAAATAAATAGTGTTCATTTTGGCTCATACCTCATCTGAGATGATTGAGGGACAGGGTACATAATTCATACTGCCACCACAGAGATCGGCTTGCTGTTAAAACACCATGATTCACTGCAGCACAGTGGCCAGTCTCTTCTCACTGTATGAAGACAGTCGTTTTCCCGACTGACCTCTGTGCAGTCAAATGAATTCATACCCTGCTCCCTGTGACTTGTGTTCATGTTTAGGAAAGCGGCTCCATCTACCTCCAGTTCACCTGCTCCACCTCGCTGCAGCTCGAGGTCATATTTGAGGTGCTGGAAGAGTACGACTGGACCGCCTTCTCCGTGGTGACCACACGTCACCATGGCTACGAGGACTTCCTGGCCATGGTGGAGGGAATGACGGATGGTTCCTTCATTGGCTGGGAGAAAAAGAGCGTAGTGATTCTCAACGTGACGGATGACCCCAGCGGAGCGCGCACCAAACGGCTGCTCAAAGACAATGAAGCCCAGGTGAGGCAAAGAAACACAGAGCAGTGCTCTTCCTGTTTCTGATCATTCATCAAACGAAACGTGTTTACTAATTTGGCTTGATTGCTCCACCTGGAACTCAATTATTTCATGCATCATCTGCATCAACAGGAAGTACCGAGCTTATTTTGAATTCATCAGATGATCCAGCGTCTGAGACAGTTTTGTTTGTTTGTCTCCAAAGCTGTTCAGTGACTGGCAAGAATTCATCTTGCAAACTGCTTTGTGACGGACCAAGATGTAATATGTCTTCTCAAGTGTGCAAAAGGAAAGGCAACCCCAAAGACAGGCTGAAGCTTCTTTCTTTCTTTTTTGACTTTGAGGAATGTAGAAAAAAATGAACTCTGGTTTAATTAAAGCTGCACAATTCAGACCATAAACTTTGTCAGATAGATATATATTTGCCGTGCCCTCTCTGCACCAATAGCACAGTAATATAAATACCCACATTGCTTTTTCAAGCGTTCAAAGCTAGTGGTACGTTTTCAAGAAATTAGCATTTCTCTGTTGTAAAGTAGAAATTCACTTGAGCTCAGACTTATTCATGAAGGTTCACTGAGAGTGCAGATCGTTTATATTCTTTAATGGACCATTCAGACACACCCACACCAGTTGACACTTGTGCCTCACATGCACTATGTGAAAGGATGGCATGCATCAATTAGATAGCCTTTACGATGTTGGTGTCCAGCACAATGTTATTAGCAGGTGGGAGTGACAGTCAGGGAAGGTGATGTAGTCGCCAACAACCGCATGTCTGTGGAGGCTTCTGAGTCGTCCAGGTCGTCACGGCCATTTGCCGGCCAGTCATGTCATCTGCATGACATTTATACATGTCAATCATATACAGCAAAGACACGCTTTGGCAATCTGAGTTCCTTGCTTGAGCCTATAACTACCTTTAATAAATGTGTTTTAAATT